>NW_024412463.1:2318649-2464857 GCF_014898765.1 Herpailurus yagouaroundi | reverse complement strand
CCCCGCCTCCCCCGCCGCGGGCCGCAACAGGTGCCTCCCGGAGCAGGAAGCTCGCGCCGCAGCCGCCTCCGCCGCCGCTCAGCTCCCCGGGCGCGTCCAGCAGCCGCTGCGCCAGCGCGCCATCCCCGGGCCCGCGTGCGTCCCCGCAAGGACAGCGACCCCGCCGCTGCCGCCGCCTCTCGGGCCCGCTTCCTGCCCCCTTCGCACCCCCGGGCGAGGGTGCCCAGGAGCAGGCCGAGCCGCGCTCGCCCCCGGCCCCGCCACCCTCCCGCCGCTTTGCGCGCCATGGACGCCCCGGAGCCGCAGCCCGACCCCGACGGCGGGGACGCCCCAGGCCACGAGCCCGGGGGCAGCCCCCAAGACGAGTTCGACTTCTCCATCCTCTTCGACTATGACTATTTGAATCCTATCGAAGGTCGGTGGAGGCTCCCCCGGCCTGGCCCCCTGGAGCCCGGGCGGGGGCTCGGGCCTGCGGAGTGGACACAGGACCCCTCTGTGCTCCCGATGTCACACTTCCCGGGGCGGGGGGGGGGGTGGGGTGGGGGGTGGGGAGGGAGGGGTGCGTCTCCCCAGGTGAGAGGGAGGGCACGAGGCATCTGGGACTGCTGCCACCCACCCTTAGGGGGCGGTAGGCTCACTCTTGCCCAGTAGGGCGTCAGTCTGCAGCTACTCGGCTCTCCTCCCTGGGGGTCACCGTAGCCGAGCAAAAGGTGGCAAGGGGTTCAGCTGGCCCCCAGCTGCAGGGTCGTCGGAGGGGAAAGAAAGTGATTTGCCTCTGGACAGAGGCGGTGGGGAAGCCAGAGGATGGAGTTAGCAGGGAAGGAACCGGGGCACAGAGAGGTGGCAACGGATTCTCCTCTGTGAACAGCGCCTGGCAGCCGAGTTTGTTGGGAACTTTGTGCTGAAACTAATGAAGAGGTTGTCTGCGCCTTCAGACGCAGGAGGTTCAGATGCTGGAGGTTGGCGCGGCTTCACTGTTAGGAAGCCTTCCCGTTTCCTCCCTGGTTTCGGCCGCCAGCTTTTGCGAGTCCCCCTAAAGGGATCAGTTTGAGCTTTGTTAAACAGTGATCCCTTGCCCCGCTGTCCTAATGGATGTGGGGTTCGGGGAAAGGCTGGCCTGCGGATTGGATTCAGGCAGAAGCCTATTCCTGCCTAAACTAGCTGTCAGTGTATGTGCTGAAGGGCCCTCTGTGGCTGGGGACTTCCCCAGGCTGGGCCGGCGCTCTTGCTCACCAGGAGCATTTGTCAGAAGGAAAGGAGGTCGCATGCGGAACCTCGCTGTATTTTTCTGGTTAACAGGTTGTCTTGGAAAAAAACAACAAAAAAAAACCCACCCAACTGGGCTTCCTGATTTTGACAGCCCAGCCCAGGGCTTGTCAAAGCCTCCGGGGCAGGCCTGTTGGTAACTTCCAGATGCACAGGGGCTTGGCCGCATCCGGAGGGCAGGAAGGGGTTGTGTAGGAGGACTTCTCACAGACATTTGGGGGCTTGGCGTTTCCCAGAGATGCTGTGCTAGGCAGGCGAATGAGAACTTTTCACTTTCCTTCCTTCGCTGTCTTTCACTGACCACCTTAGGTGAGGGGCTTTTGCTTTGACTTGGATACCAAGTGAAGGTGGTAGTTGGTGATCGTTCTGAATTTTGGCTGGAGATGGAAATAATTAGCAAGCTAAAGAGACCAGTCTTCTCGAGTTGCAATCTGGAGGCCATCCTTTGCTTTGAAAAGATACAATTAAGAATCTGCAAATGATCCCTTTAAGGTCCCTTTAACATCCATGGTCTTTGTTTGGTAAGATTAAAGTCATGTTTTGCAGGGAACTAATACACCCCTCCCAGATTCACAATCAGCTAACTTTTTTTTTTTTTTTTTTTGCACGGGGGAGATTTCCGGGGAAATAGTTTCCAAGCCAAATCTGATGGGAGGTGCTTTTTATAGTTTTTTTTGGCAAGTGGTGCTTGGTGGCCGCCAGATGGGTGTCTAAATGGCCACAGTGGAAGCCCTGGAATCATTAAAAAAAAAAACCAACAAACTTTATTTTTTTGGTAACAGTTTTGGATTCACAGAAAAGTTGTCAAGACAGTACAGGGAGTTCCCATACACTGAGCACCCGGGGCCCCGTTTTATTAACATCTTATATCACTTTGGGTATATTTGTTATCATTCATGATCCGCTATTGATGCGTCATGATGAACTAAAGTCCATACTTTATTCAGATTCAAGGGGTCTTTGTTATTTTTTTTTTATCTTTTTGGGAACTTGAGTTTTGAGGAGCACCGGTTAGATATACCGTAGAATTGTGCCCGACTTAGGGTCTTTCTGATGTTTCTCTCCTGGAAGGACTTGGGGCTATGGGTTTTAGAGAGGAGGACCACGCAGGTGAAGTGACTGTTTCCATCACATCATCTCAAGGGTACGTAGTATCGGCTTGATTGATCAGTGTTGATAATCGACCTTGATCAACTTGGCCACAGTAGTGCTTGTCAGGTTTCTCTGTCGTAAAGTTACTCCTTTCTAAACTTGGCTCTTGGGAAAGAATTTCCTATGTGCGCCACCCCGCCCCCCTTACGGAGTGGGGAGTTTGCTCTGGAATCTGTAAATAATGATTCCTTGCTGGGAGCACAGAAGCATCATGGCCGAAGAACAGAGCGGGTGTGAGCCTTGAGAGGCTAAGCGAGCTCTTCCAGATGTGGGTCCGGCTCTGGCTTACCCGGATGTTCATGGGGTCACCTCTCTGCTTCTGAACGGTGGCTCTCTCCAAGGGCTGCCACTAGCCTTTAGCTTGCTACTGGGCTTTGTCCCAGGCGACAATATATTGGCGATGCATGTGAGGGCTACCCTTAACTCTGTGCGTGAATGAGCTTGGCAAGAGTCCAGGGAGGAAGGAGCCCGCTAATGGGACCGACGTCAGAACTGGATGACGGGACTTACGGATTTTGGGTAATTCGGATGCTTGTTTTATGGAACTGTAACATTGTAGCAGATGCCTTTTAGCTCCTGTAATAACGCGCCAACCCTAGCCAGTGGGCCCTGTGGTCACCCTCATTTTACAGAGGAGGCACTGAGGCACAGAACGGTGGAGGAATCTTCCCAAGAGAGCAGAGCCGGTAAATGGCAGAGTTGAACCCTGAACCTGGCCATCTTGCTTCAGAGCCAGCATTCGGAACCGCTGTGTGAGGGTTCACTATTCCTTTATCTGATGAGAGTTACGTAGAGCCGTTTGTAAAGGGCCTGGCACTTTGGCAAGACTGGAGTTGAAAACATTTACCACCAGAGTGACCCTGGGCAAGTCATTTAACCTCTCCGGACCTTGGTTAGCTTATCTGTCGAAAGCTGAAATACTACTACTCTCACAGGATTATTTGCCTTGAATGGCTTGACCTATTTAAATCAATACAGAGTGTGATTTGTTGTGAGCATTTTATTAAACCCTTGGCTTTGTTAATGGAGGTGCTCAGTTAATGTGAGCCGTTATTCGTTTACTCCTCCAGCTAACTATTGAGCACCTATTGTGCTGACCCTATCAGGAATACCTCGCGTGTCACCTTCGGGATCGAAGTGTCTGTATTTTAATATGTTAAGGAAGTATCCACCCATTCCTGTTTTCTTGAGAGTTTTGAAGAGGAATGAGAGTTGAATTATGTCATAGACGTCTTAGGGTCTGTGGAAGAATACGGTTTTATTCTTCTTAGATCTCTTATGCTCACTTACATGAGACTTCCTAATATTGGAACATTACTGCCTTAAACCCTACTTGGTCACTGTGTATTGTTTTCTTCTAGTGGTGGGGCTGGTGTCTGATAAAATCTAAGATTCCTGTCAGTGGTATTCATGAGCAGTACTTGTCTGTAATGTCCTTTTTGGTGTGTGGTTTGGATTTCTTTACTTTTCTATGCTCAGGAGCAATGGATGTGTTGTTGGGACTGTCGCATTTCTAAAGTTGGGATAGAATTCCCCCATGAAGCCATCCGGGCCTGGTGCCTTTTTACAGGGTTGGGCTAGGATTGCTTTCTCTATCGTGTGTGTGGGAATTAGTCGGCTTGCACTTTGTCTGCTGGAGTCCATTTTGGCACCCCGTATCTTTCTGAGAAATCATCCACTTCATTTATCTAGGTTTTCAAATCTGCTTTAGAGGCAGGCAAAGTAGACTCTTCCTATATTTCACTGTCTCCCTCGGTTGAAAAAAGTAACAGAAGGAATGGGGACCACGCTGTGGGAGCCCTGACCTCTGCTACTAACCTCATCGTGGAGGGGAGAGACCTGTACGCGTTGTCAGTGGACAGATGAGAAGCTTCATTCTTTAGTGTGTGCTTGTGAATTCAGCGAAACGAATTATTCTCCCAATGTGTAAAACCCTGGGAGGGCTGGATGGCCACTGGGAGTCCCAGTCTCCTCCAGGGTGCCACATCTCCTCCGGACCATCAGGGACTGACTCCTTGGGAGTGATCACTTCTGGGAGGCCTCAGTGGGTCTCATGTGTCCCTGCTTCACTTCCTTGGAAGCGAATGCAAATGGCACCAACCTTGACCCTTCAGAAAGGCAAATAGACTCCTGGCCATTGCTTGTAGAGTCTGTTCCGGTGGCCCTTAAACTTGCTGGGTCACAGCCCTTGGAAAAGCGGACAAAAGCCACCCATCCTACATGTACCCGCTGTAGGAGTGCGTGTGCACAGGTATCCTATGTGTGCATGCCGCACGTGAGCATAACCCCTGCACGCCCCCTTCTGCCCTCCACGTGCCCTTTAGACCATTTTCAGGTAGAGTCCCAGACCCCACTGTAGTCCCTTCCCTCGTGTCACCTGCCCTTCCACTCAGGAACACCTGCTCTTACCCCATTCACAGGGGACAATTAAAACCTGATTCTTTCAGCAAATACTCCCTGAATGCTGGTTTTGTGCCAGGCCCCGTGGGGGTGTAGAGACCATCAGATGTGGTCCTGCCCTTGCCTGGCCCCGGGGCCGATGTGGGACAGGGCCTGGTAAACAAATAGGGACAAATGAGGTGCTGGGATATGGTATCATGAGGTGTTTTTGGTGCTTACTAAAAATAGAGTTCTACCCTAAGCAAGCAGTCTTGCTAAACACATGTGACATTCAGAGACATTGCCGTCTGCGTCGAATTAAGGACAGGCCTTATTAAGCCTGCTTTGTACAAATAGCGTCTCCAGGTGCAGCTGGAAAGGTGGAATGAAGGCGAGGACTGAACGGTGGCCTTGTCAGGGAGGCGAGGGAAGTGGGGAGAAAGTTGCCCTCATCATTCTTCACTATTGAACACCTGTCATCCACGCTTCCAAACTAAAGGCCCTCTGTTCTTGAGGTGACCGGGAGGGAGGCTCTTCAAACCTTGGAGCAGTGTTATTTGGGTTGGTTCCCAAGGCCTTCTAATCCTGTAAGGGGATGAGGTTGAATATATTTGAAAAAGGCAGCATTGTGGCCCGTGGTTCTCAACCCTGGCTGCACTTGGGACCAGTGAAGTCAGACTCTTTTGGGGGGGGGGGGGGTTCCGTTGTCTTTACTGAGTCATGCAGCGGTAAATGGCAGGGCAGGCCTTGAACGCAAGCAGTTGGGGTCCCGAGTCCCTGCTGTCAGCACTACAACTCAGCCAGAATGTCACGGACTCCGGCTCTGAGGGGCACGGGGTGCGTTCAGTCCTTATATTTGGTATTTATAGCATGGTCAACTTGGCTGCTGTCCCAAGGGGATTATACCTGTGCGGCAAAAATAAAAATGGTAAAGGACAGGAATTAAATGGGCCTTGTGCTGTTGTTCAATTGCTTTCTGCATCCCGCTGGATTATTGTGCATGCCTCCCGGGGTGCCTGTTCCTCCAGCTCCGAAGGCGCAGCGAGTCAGACCGCCTGATCTGAAATCAGAAAACCCTGACTTGAAATTCTGACGTTGTGGCCTCCTGCCTGCGTGACCTTGGCCAGTAAAAGTACCTGGCGTTAGTAAGTGCCCAATCAGTAATTTCCAAATGAATGGATGAGAAGTTGAATACTTCCTTGATGATGGTCCACCTACGGGCGTGCGATTCTGCTCCCCGGCCCCCGCCCCCCCCCCCCCCCCCCCGGGCCGGGGGGGGGGGATGGTGGTGGCAAAGCTCACCTGCTGGACCAGATGTGCGGCTGCCAGGAGGCGGGCTGTGCGCAGATGGGCTGGTGCTGGCAGCGGTGATGGGCTTTGAGGGAGCGTCCAGCTCTCCTGACTTCCCGAGGGCCTTGGCTCCTTGGAAGGGACAACCTTCACCTTGGGTGAATTCTGAGCCTTAAGGGAAGGGATGAAGAGTCCGGTCCTTGGCGAGGAGCCCCTGGCTGTCGGGCTTGAGTGGGCGTTATAGCAAGGTGTCTTACTTAAGGCACCTTCCATTCTGACTCGAAAGGCTCTCGTCTGGCTCCTGTCTCAGCTCTAGAACTTGGCCGTCTGCGAAAACTTTCTCAAGTGTCCAGACTCCAGGGCTTGGATTTGTCCTGTGGCTGCCTCCCTTGGGGAGGCAGGGTTTCCCCAGGTGCCCTGCCCTGGCCCCCTGGGACCCTTGAGCCAGAGCCAGGAAGGAGCAGCCCTGGAGTGTGCAGTGTGATGGATTCTTGTGGCTTCCCCCCGTGAAGGGACTTCCTCCTGCTCTCCTCCCCAGCACAGGAAATAGCCGCAACAGCCTTCGCAGAGCTCCAGCCAAACTTAGCTTCCTCAGGCTGGCGTGAGGGTTTTTTTTTTTTTTTTTTTTTTTTTGCTGATTGTTCAAACTGAGCTCAGGGAAGGAGGCAAGATGTGACCCGGGGGCTCTTCCTGGGAAGGGTCTGGGGCCGTCTGCTTCTCTACCTGGAGCAGAGCCCCCCCATGGGTTCCCCCAAAACAAGAAGATTTTGTCCTGCACTTGAGTGATGAACTTTTCCCGCAAGAGGGAAACAGAGATAATGATAATTGACTCTCACGTTCCCATCACCCAGCCTCAGTAATTACCAGCATCAGGCTACCCTTCTCTCACCCCTCTCCACCCTGGACATATTCTCTACACTGGGGGTGCGGGCCCCCCACTATTTGAAACCAAATTCCAGATGGCTTAATATTTTGTTAATAACTAGAGTAGTCAGTAGCTCTCAAAGACAAGGACTCAGGGACAAGTCAGACGACATTATCAGACCTAAAACAGCACAGTAATGGCTTAATTTCAGATATCTAGTTTCAGATTTCCTGCTTGTGTCACAAGTATCTTTTTGCTGTGAACTCGTTTGAACCAAGATCCAAACGAGATCTCCGCGTTGTATCTGGTTGAGGGGACCGTGGCGTCTCTTTTATTCTAGGAAAGTCCCCATCTGTCTGTTTTCTTGCTATTTGTTGAAGAAGCAGGGTCGGTTCTCCGCATGCCGGACTCTCTTAACAGGTTCCTCTGTCCTTTGCATTTCTTATAAACCGGCATTCAGATGGAAAGCCCCCTGCCTTGGACTTTACGTGCCTTCCCCCAACATCTCCCCCCGCCCCCGCCCTGCCCCATGTCGGGGAGGGGAGATAGCTTTCCAGGGCAGACTAAGCTGTGAACAGAACCAAGAGATGGCTTTTTCTCCGAGTTGGCATTTGGGACTCTCCCTGCCTCCTCCTCGAAGGTTTGGGGAGAGAACCCGTTTTCTCCCCTGGGCCTGTTTGAGTTTAAATGCATTTCTAAAAGCCAGCCCTTCCCATGTGAATTTTAATTGAGCCGTGGCTGGGGGAGCTTTCTGAAAGGAAGAAAGTCGCCTGCAAAGCTCAGGATTTATAAAGGTCCTTATCAAAACAAACCTGCTTGGGCACGCCTGCAAAAGGGGGGACGTGGAATGAAGAGGGGAAGAACTTGGTCTGCAGCGCCTGCAACCGTGTCTGTAAAGACTACAGAAAGGGGCTGTTTACCTGTGTGACGGGAGGAAGGTGGGCTGCAGGTCTGAGGCCCTCAGTGGGGGACCACCCCTCTGTTGCCACGGAGGAAGTGTGCCTGCTCCGGGAGCGTGGCACCAACATGAAAACTGGGGGGAAAGTGTACATAAAGAACCTGTCCGTCCATCAGCTTTTCATTTTGAATCTCTGCCCCTGGCCCAGTTCAGGGGCCCCCGCTGTCCTCCAGGGGAAGTTTCCACCTGGATTTCAGGTTAGCTCGAGGAAAGGTGGCCGTCGGCTTTTGAGGCAGTGCCAGGGGCTTGGGACTCAAATAGGGGTGTGGCTCTGAGGGGCTGGCATGAAGGTGAGGGGTCTTTGCTGGGCTGGTTAGAATGTGTGACCCCCCCTCCGCACGCCCCCCCCCCTCCCCGTGTAGGCCTTTGACAGAGAGGTGGGTTAGCCCCAGCGAGGCTTGTTTCTGAGGCAGGATTATCTGAAGTCTATTTCTGCTTCTGACCGGATCCTTCCTTCTCGTTTTGGTGAGGAAGCTGTCGGAGCCTTGCTCTCGGTCACGCACCACATGACAAGTGTGGAGGGACGGACTCTCCTGTTAGAAATGGACCTCATCGAAGTCAAGTTCGATGTCAAATGGCGGTCTTCTGTATTGTTTTTAATTCTTTAAATTTTTTTTAACGTTTATTTATTTTTGAGAGGCAGAGAGAGAGAGAGAGAGAGACAGAGCACAAGTGGGGGAGGGGCAGAGAGAGAAGGAGACACGGAATCCGAAGCAGCTCCAGGCTCCCAGCTGTCAGCACACAGAGCCCGATGTGGGGCTCGAACTCACCGACTGTGAGATCATGAGCTGAGCCAAAGTCAGACGCTCAACCGACCGAGCCACCCAGGCACCCCACAAATGGTGGTCTTCTTTAAAAATGGAGGCAGTACAGTCGGCTGACTGGATAAATAAATTATGGTGTCGTCATATGGGGGAATGCTGCAAGGGGTTAAAAAAGAAACCGTGGCTGCGTATTAGCACCTAGTCTCTGAGAGAAGTCAGGCTGGGTGAGTCCTTCCACCTGGGTTAGGGTTGCTGGCTGGGTAGGGCCACAGGGGACTCTCGGGCAGAATGGAAATGTTCTAGATCTTGAGTGGTGGGCATAACCGGCTACAGACACGTATGTAAAAAAGGCATGAGATGTACGTTTCATGCTTGTGCGTTTTACTGCACCTGAATGATGTCTCAGTTTGAAGTCCAGCTCTTCCCCTGATGATCTTGTGACTTTGGGTGAATCCCTGCATCCTGAAGCCTCAGTTTCTCTGTAACGCAGAGGACTTGATAACACCTGCCTCCTGGCTGGGCTGGGGGGCGGGGGAGGGTCGTAAGCTGCGGAGAAGGAGGTAGTACACGTGAAAGCTTGCGGCCCAGTGAAGATCAGCTATCCAATGAATAAAAATAGGAAGGTCTCTGAACTTCTCGAAAGCGGCAGGGGCCCATGGGATGACTAAACTAGCAGGAGGTGGTTCTTTGCACCCCAAGTTGAGAATGGAGATGACTCACGTCGGCTCGATGTCCGGGCTCTGCTGCCTCCGTCCAAAAGCTGACCTTATGCATGCGGGTTGCAGATTCCTTACACCTCTCTACCCCTCTCCCAAAGGAGTAGGTGTCCGCCTGTGGGTGCATGGGGGTTTGCAAACAGACATGCCCGCAGCCAGTCTGTAAGGCTTGCAAGTCGTCCTGGGTCTTGTGTCCTGGGCGCCTGGCCTCCTGGCAGCCTGCCTGGGAAGCAGGACGGAGCCTCTCTTCTGTCCCGTCTGGTAAAGGCAGACAGCTGTCTTAGCTGGGGACAAGGTCAGCAAAGAGCATAGCGTTCAAGGTGGCTTTTTCCGGTGGTTCCACGTTGACCAGACAGGACGGTAAACTGCCTTTCTTCCCTTGCTGGCGTTTCTGGACCTGACTTACCTGGATGGAATTTCTCGCCTTTCGTGCCCTGTGTCTGTGTGTGTCATTTCTCGAGTGACGAATGCGACAACCTGGTTCTCTGGCATTAGAATACACACGATTCATTGATGGGGCATCCAACCCCTGTGCGCCTGTGCGTCTGGTGGGCGTGGTAGGGGCCTGGGGGGCTTTTGGGAAAGTTTGCTGGGCACTGAACTTCTTACTTGAAGGCAGCCTCTAGCTTTTCAAAGGTCTTTGCTACAGGCGCTGCAGGCCGCCAGACGACAAAGCTTCCCCTTCCTGCTCCTTTGGGTGATTGCTCACAGCACCCCCCCCACCCCCGCCCTCGGAGGTTAGGAGAGTCGTGGGGTGGCGGGAGGTAGGGCTCATTCCCTCCACCTTCTCCCCTTTCCTCCGCCTGTACTATGTGGTGCCAGGTTGTGGCATCCCGAGTGCTGCCATGGCAACAGACTGTGTGACTCAAACCCAGGGCCTGCGACTCGCAACACCTTGGGGTGTGAGCTCATCAAGTGGTGGGCCTGCCGCCTCAGACAGGGATGGCCCGCAGCCCCGGGCCCCGTTGCCAGGCCGAGGGGCGTCTGGCTTTCTGGGCCGTGACCTGACTCCTTGCCCCCAGGTCCTTCAGGCCTGAGAGCGCTGGTTCTCCTCGTCCCCCTCCCCCCGGGCCTCCCCTCCCCCAAAGGACAGACCCTGTGTAGGTTCCCTAGCGGGGTTTCTATTTTGATCATTCTATTCTGCTTCCTGAAAATTCCACCCGCCGGTAGTTCTAGGCGGAGAAGATGTTCTCTTGCTGTTCCTTTTTTTTTTTTTTTTTTTTCAAAAGCGATCTGTTGGCTGGTGGGTTGGCACTGAACAGCTGCCTCAGACTTGGCCGTGTGTCCCCGAGGGTGAGCAACAGGCCCGAAAGAGGCTGGAGGAGGAGAGGCCCTGGCAGAGACCACAGTGTGGCCTGACGGTGATTTTAAAATAAATCGTTGACTCAATCCTCGGGCAAATGGAGGGATTGTGGATATTTCAGAAGAAAGGAATTCATGTCCTTGGTTGTCAGTTGCCTCCTGATGGGACCCCTTAGAGCATCTCCAATTCTTTTAAAAGGAAATTAAAAAAAAAAAAAACTATTTAGAGAGACAGAGTGAGTAGGGGTGGGGCAGAGAGAGGGAGAGAGAGAATCCCAAGCAGGCGCCACACTCTCAGTGCAACGTGGGGCTCGAACTCATGAACTGTGAGATCGTGACCTAAGCTGAGACCAAGAGTCGGACACTTAACCGACCGAGCCACCCAGGTGCCCCAGAGCAGCTCCAATTCTTGGGGTACCTCATCTCCCCAGTTGGATACCCCATAACCCCCGTGTTGGGGCTAAGGTATCACCGTCCAAGAAATAGCCCCTTTCATCAGTAGCAGGCTAGAGTAATGGTTATGAAGGAGAGGAGCCAGACTGCCGCTTAGAAGCTGTGTGACCTTGGGAACGTGAGTCCCCCTCTCTGAGCCTCACTTCCCCATCGGTAAAGTTGCTTCATAGGGTTCTTGGGAGACCAACGTTTAACGCACACACAGCGGTTCTTGGTGTACAGTAAGTGGTATAGACACGTTAGCTAACAGGTTGGACATCGTTTTCGTTACTGCCGGCAGCTCCCTGGGTCACCAACGCTTCTGTGAGGTTTGGTTGATCGGCTCCCAGATGGCCCAGGGGAAGAGTAAAAGCATAAAACAAGAGGGGGTGTTGGAAGCCTCCTGGACCCCCTCCACATATTTTCTGAAGGTCAGCAGAAACGAAGACTCCCAAGTACAGTAAAACCTTGGTTTGCGAGCATAATTTGGCCCGGAAACATGCTTGTAACCCAAAGCACTTGTGTATCAAAGCGAATTTCGAGACCCACTGGCTCACGTGGGATTATGTGACGTTGGGTGTCACGTACGACTCGTATTGCAAGATACTGCTCGTTTATCAGGTTACGATTTGTTAAAAAATGGTTGCTTATCTTGCAGAACGCTGGCAGAACAAGTTACTCACAATCCAGGGTTTTACTGTACTGACTAATCCATTTATTTTCATAAAACATTCTTAACTTTCTTTTTTTTTTTTAATGTTTATTTATGAGGGGAGGGAGGGGCGGAGAGAGAGAGGGGGACCTAGAATCTGAAGCAGGCTCCAGGCTCCCAGCTGTCAGCACAGAGCCCGACGCGGGGCTCGAATTCATGGACCACGAGATTATGACCTGAGCCGAAGTCAGCCGCTTAACCAACTGAGCCACCCCGGCACCCCCCCCCCCCCCGCCGTTACTTTCTTTTAAGTAGGCCCTACACCCAATGTGGGCTTGAACTCGTGAGCCAGGCTGCCCTTTTCTTTTCTTTTTTCTTTTCTTTTCTTTTCTCTTCTTTTCTTTTCTTTCTTAAATGCTTTTGAAGGCATTGGGGGCTAGTGTGTGTCACAGTGGCAAGTTGTAAAATAAAGCAGCGAGCGCAGAGAAAGGGCGGGATTCTCATTTAAAAAGTCATTCTTGGGGCGCCTGGGTGGCGCAGTCGGTTAAGCGTCCGACTTCGGCCAGGTCACGATCTCACGGTCCGTGAGTTCGAGCCCCGCGTCAGGCTCTGGGCTGATGGCTCGGAGCCTGGAGCCTGTTTCCGATTCTGTGTCTCCCTCTCTCTCTGCCCCTCCCCCGTTCATGCTCTGTCTCTCTCTGTCCCAAAAATAAATAAACGTTGAAAAAAAAAAAATTAAAAAAAAAAAAATAAAAAGTCATTCTTTCCATAATAATAATGATCCACTCAGACCCACTTTATTGAGTGCTTACTGTGTGTGCTTTGGGCTTCATGTGGATGAGGTGAACTATCAGCTTGGTACTGTCACTGGCTTCACCGTGTGACCCACGAGGACTCGGGGGTCCCCCTGGTCACAGGGCCCAGGGGCGGGGCAGTGGAGCGGGGGTCCCCCGACCCTGTGCCGAGCGAGGCCCGGATCTCCGCGCAGATGCCTTGCTGAGGTGGGGCCGGAGTGGCGTCCCCAGCACCCTCCTCCTGCAGCCTCCGATGGTGGCCGGAGACCTCCCCCAGCCTTCACGGAGCCTGGATGCTGGGGTGAGCCCCCGGGAAGCCAAGAGGGAGGGCGCTGACAATTAGGACTTGCAGTGTGATTTACTTGCTGGGGCTGACGGTGGGCAGATGTCTCGTTTCTGAAGCATTTTGGGTTGGAGGGCCTGACTCCCGGATTACTGCTTGCATTGCTCTCTTGGGCCTCTGGTGTGAGTGGGGCACGCACGGGACACCAGCACTGTATGCGGCCGTGGTTCTCAGCTGGGGGGCGGGGAGCGGATGTTCTGACTGCGGGACGCACTTGGCCACGTACCTGGAGATGTTTGTGGTAGTCACAGCTGGGAGCACGGTAGGGATGTCACCGGCATCTAGTGGTTAGAGGCCAGGCGTGCTGCTAAACACCCCCCAGCGCCTCCCGCTCCCCCCAACAGAAGAATCCTCTAGCCCTGAATGGCCTGGTGATTGATGGTGCTCTCCAGTCTGCCTGGGTTCGAGCGTGGGCCCTCCGGCAAGTCCGCTCCTTGTGTCTCTGTTTCCTCGTCTGTAAAAGGGGAATACCCGGTGCCCACCTCATAGCGGGTTGTGAGGATAGAATAACTAGGTGGAGTGTGCTTGCCACGGTGCCTGGCAGGGAAGTTCGCAATAAACGTTAGCTGCTTTCCCTGTTGATTATTATGGACCGACGATCCCTAACTGCCTTCAAAAAGCTCACAGCCCCGTAGGGAGACAATTGATAGACTTCTTTACACGATTCTGCAGGTTTTCTGGGAACCCAGAAGAAGAGCTTTCCGATCCAGACCAGGGAATCAGGGAGGGCCTTCAGGAGGAGGTGGCCCAGGTGTAATCTTGATGGGCAAATAATGGCTTGCTAGGAGAAGTGAGGATAGGGGGTCTGGAAGGGAGTTCCAGGCAAGGGGAACAGCAGGTACAAAGGCATAGAGGCACAGAGGACTTTGGGCAGCAGCCTCTGAACCCCCATCACGGCTTCCACCTTCTTCCTCTCTCTGAGTATGGATGCCTCAGGGTGGGCTAGGTGACCCATGGCAGGTGAAGGGGTTTTATGTGCTCCACTGGTGAGGGCATCACATGTAATGAGCGCCATTTTTTCTTGCAGCGCTACGTGGCTTTGAACTAGTCCCAGGTAGAGTCTGTTAGGTGCTCCCGTATCTTTCTAGCACTTGACGTTTCCTCCCTGCCCCCCTCCAGCCTTAAAAAAGGTAGGCCTCCTGGGGTTGTGGAAATGTCCTACAGCTTTATTGTGGTTGTGGTTACAAGAGTCTGTAACATTTGGCAACACTCCTCAAACTCTACATACTCAAAATCTTCATATATACATACTATCTCCGTAAAAAGGGAGCATTCAGGGGCAGAGAAAGGGTGGGCCTCAGGGTAGAGCCTTTGGCCGGCCACAGTGTCTCGAATCTTGAATTGAGTAACTTTTATTTTTATTGTGTTTTTACCCTACCTTCTATTTATGGAGGTGACACAGATTTTCCATTTGTGGTAGTGGTATAAAGTTTCCTTTTAAAAGAAAAAAAAAATTAAAGTACTGTGTGAGTGAATTTAAATAGAAATATTAAGTAAATAATATTTACCGGTAGTACGTGGATATAGCAAAGATTATGCAAGTGGTTAAGAAAAGAAAAAAAGGATTTTTGGAACCCTTTCTGAGAAAATCTGGTGGCTCTGAGATGAAACTAACTTTGTCCGGTTGCTGTGTGGGCACAGCTGTGACCCCGAGGGGCTGGCTGTGAGGGGGGCAGTTGTGTAAGGAGAAATAGAGAAGCCCAGCTGCTTAAAGAAACGTGTTCGCCCTGAGCCGTGCGTCTGGGATGCTTACTGTTAAATACCCAGAAGACTGAGAATGGAACAGTGATAAATTACCTTCACATTCCCTGCTTGCTGTGAAGCTTTCAGAATCTTGAGAGGAAAAAGAAAGACGGAAAAAGTCAGCTGCTCGGATTAATTAAAACCAGTGTAAATGCTCTGGATGCTTTTGCTCAGCAAGCCGGCCTTTCTGTTCTGCGCAGTCTGCCAGCGAGGGTGAGTGATGTGTGTTTTCAGGGCCGAGTTTCTGCGACTGTTCGCATCAGCCCTGAAGCGGGGTGTTTCTGAGGAGATGTGATGCGGCCCTTTCTGATAAGGCCAGAATTTTTGCTAAGAGACGTTTTGTGGTTTGTTTTTGCTGGTTCGCAGGGCAGTGGATTACCAGGATGTCGCGGGACCCGGGTTTGATGTTGATCTCTTGCTAGAAGAAAAATCTGCGCTCCGTTACCTGCCAGGAAGGTGTCCGTGTGTGTGTTGTTGTTGACTGGGAACGTGAGAACCTACAGACGCTAGCTAGAAAAATCCCAGCCAGAAGTGACCAAGGAAACGGATCTGGTTTAGTGCTGTCCTGTTATGAATGGGCAGGTTGAGACCTGGAGTCGGGGTGAGGGTCTCTTCCAAGGTCACATAGCTGGTTGGTGGCAGCATAGGGCTAGGTTTCAGTTTCCTGCTTCTTAAACCAAGGTGTCATTGCCGTGTATCCTATTAGGCCCCATCACCTTTAAAATAAAATAAAAACCTGATTCTTTTGGGAATTGTGTTTCTTTTCTCAGGGTAATACAGGAAACAGAATCTCTTTTGGGCGTGCCTCCCCTGCCTGATGACTTAGTTAGTTCCTTTCCCTGGAAGAAGTCCCTGTTACCTATAACTTGCAGAGAGAGGCTGAACACCCAGCAGCTGTGTGTGTGTGTGTGTGTGTGTGTGTGTGTACATTCTCTTATCCTCTGTTTTTGTACTGTGCATACTGTAGGTACCTTGCTTTTCTTTGCCCCTGTGTCTTGTGGTCATTTCATATCAAGGCTGAAAGAACTTTTTAAACCCTTTATATAGCAGTATTGTTTTTTGTCTTAAACGTTTACACTTGCTGTAAACTGTACCTCATAGCAGCTCACAACCTTTTTAAGTTTATTTTTGAGAGAGAGTTTGAGTGCATGAGCAGGTGAGAAGCAGTGAGAGAGAGAGAGAGAGAGAGGGACAGAGGGAGAGAATCCCAAGCAGGCTCCACACCGTCAGTGCAGAGCCTGACGTAGGGCTCGGACCCACAAACTGTGAGATCCTGACCTGAGCTGAAATCAGGAGTTGATTGCTTAACTGACTGAGCCACCCAGGTGCCCCTGTTTTTGCTTTTTTAAAGTTTGTTTATTTTGAGAGCCAGCGTGAGTGGGGGAGGGGCAGAGAGAGAGGGAGACAGAGAATCCCAAGCATGCTCCGCGCTGTCAGTACAGAGCCCGATGTGGGGCTCGAACCCACGAACCGTGATATCATGACCTGAGCCAAAACCAAGAGTCAGATGCTTAACCGGCTGAGCCACCCAGGCGCCCCCGTATAGCCCATTGTTGGAACAAACTGGAATTCAACCCATCCCCAACTGATGGACATTAGATGGCTTCCTGTCTTTTGGGATTACCGACAGGGCAGTATTAACTAATCTTCCACACACTGCATTTTGCACATATGAGGGTTTATCACGGAATAAATTTTAAGTTTTATCTATCTTTGGGAGAGAGAGAGAGCTCGTGCACGCATGCGCAAGTGGGGGAAGGGCAGAGAGAGGAGAGGGAGAGAATCCCAAGCAGGCTCCCCACTGTCAGTGGGGAGCCTGATGACGGGCTCGAACCCACGAACCGTGAGATCATGCCCTAAGCCAAAGTCAGACGCTTAATTGAGCCACCCGGTGCCCCTGCAAGATAAATTCTAAAGCTACGTTGCTTAGGTCCAAAGATAGGTATGTTGGAATTTTGGTAGATGTTAACGAATTGGCCTCTCTCGAGGTTAGGTCTTTCTACCGTTTGGGTTGGATATTAGCATCTTTGAGTAGTAGTTGAAATATTTCACATAGACTTTTCTGAACTCCCCCTCCCCCCCTTTTTTTAAAATTCAGCCAACCGACACATATTTTGGGTGGGGCTGTCCAGGTGCTAGGATGCCCTAAGGGGTGAGAGAGCCCTTATGGAATTTCCTGTTGGTAGGGGTGGAGCTGGAGGTTGGAAGAGAGGCAGGCAATAAACAACTTCACAATTTCTTAATTGGAATTTCGGGAAGTGTATGGACAGAACAGAGAAACGTGAGTGGTCTCTGATCTAGCCAAGGAGATCAGGAAGCCTTCCCCAGCACACGACACTTTAGCTGGAAGGAATGAGTGGCTTTAGTTATGTAGAGAAGGGGCCTGGGTGGGGTGGGGGAGGAGCAGTTGTGGCAGAGGGCACCGCAAGTGCAAAGGTCCTGAGGCAGAAAGAAGGTAGTTGCTTTCTAAGAACAGAAAGACAGTTTGGCCGGAGTCCAAGGGAGAGTAGAGAGAGGTGAGGCTAGAGCTGGCAGGCAGGGCCTGGCCTGGCTGGCCTAGTTGAGATCGTTCATCTTTATCCTAAGACTTGTGAGAAGCCGTTTCGGGGCTCTCACCTGGGGAGGGGGTACCCTCTGGACCCCATGAGATCAGCCCAGCTAAACCAGGCAGCATTTACTCCACGATGGTCCAGAAAGGACACCGAGGAGGCAGAGGATCCCCAGGGTAAGGGCCAGGCATCCAACTTGAGGAAGAGGTCCCATTTCTGGCTACATGAACCTTGGACAGGATTCTTCCATTGTTTGCTCACTCAGCAAATGTTTATGGACAGCCTGTGCTAGGTATCTGGCACCCAGTGCTGAACCTTGATAGATACGGTTCCGGCACCCGTGGAGCATAGAGTCTAGCACATGGGTCACAATCTTCTATAAAGGGCCAGATAACATTTTAGGCTTTGTGGGCCATAGAGTGTTTATTCCAACTATCAACGTGGCTATTGTTTTTAAAATTTTTTTAATGTTTATTTTTGAGAGAGAGAGGAGCACAAGTGGGGCAGAGAGAGGGAGACACAGAATCTGCAGCAGGCTCCAGGCTCTGAGTTGTCAGCCCAGGGCCAGACACGGGGCTTGAACTCACAAACCGTGAGATCATGACCTGAGCCCAAGTCGGATGCTCAACCGACTGAGCCACCCGGGCGCCCCCATCAACTCTGCTGCTGTAGTACAAAAACAAGCCACAGACCGTATGTAAACAAACAGGAATGGGTGCTTTCCAATAAAACTTTATTTACAAACACGGTCCGTTTGCCTGCCCCTGATCTATCAGGATGAGACTCCCTAAACAGATAATATCTGATGTGTCAGCTGGCAACGGGTGTTAGGGAAAAGGGGTGGAGAGCGACAGGTGGGGATGGAGGGAGTCTTTCTGATGGGCCAATCTAAGGAAGCGTTGGCTGAACAGACACATGGAGGAATTCAGGGACGCGGCCATGTGAAGATCTCGGGGGGAGGGTTTCCAGCAGAATGAACGGCACTTGAACTTGAAGGCGGGAGATATCTGAAGAAGAGGTCAGCGGGGCCGTTGCTGAGTCAGGCTGGGAAAATGGGCAGGTACGAATAGTGAGACAGACCGGGGCTCAGGGGCTTCAGATCACATTTGGGAAAGCCTTTAAAGTTTTGCAGGCGGGCATGTCAAGGGGCTACGCATGGCGAACAGACTGGAGGGGGTGAGGACAGAAGTGGGGAGCCCAGGGAGGAGGTGACTGACGTCCAGGCGAGAGAGGACGGGCCGGCGTCTCAGGCCAGGGGGGTTGTGGTGCAAATGTGGCTTCTGTTTTGACAGTAGGGTCGTTAGGACTCGCTATGGTTTGGGTGTAGGAAGGCGCGTTAGAGGGGTCAGGCTGAACCAAGCCCCCACAGGGAGGTGGGAGGGGCCTCTACTGAGAGGAGGAGTTCCCCCAGGGTCAGGGTGCTGGTTGGAACAGCTCCTTCCCTCCCTAAATCCACTCTCCAGAGTCTGTCCTTTGAGGTGGCGGCAGAAACCTAAGACAGAAGGCCGCTACTAAAGAAAAATCCGGTCCTTCTGCATCCGCTGCTTTTTTTATGGTTTGGGACACCGTTTAGCCGTGGCTCTGCCTTTTGAGGACCAAGGGGCTGGTCTGTGGGATTTCTCATCCTGCTAACTCTGTGCCTCTGGGTGAATCCCTTCCCCTCCCTGGGCCCCAGTTTCCTCGTCTGTAAAATGGCCCAAGATAAGATGCGACTCAGGGGTCCTGGTTTTAAACGAAGCCACTAGTCACCCTTGAGCGTGAGCGGCTGGGGTCTGAACCCAGAGCTCCTGGGACTCAGAGCCGGTGCAGTCTGCCTGTGCGTCCCATGGCTGTACCAAACGTGCAAATTGTTGAAACGAGCCTGCGTCCGTGGTTTTCAGACCGTGGGTCCTGACCCACTGGTGGGCCAGGAAATCTGTTCAGTGACTTGTGACCAGCACTTAAACCAAATAACCCCAGACAAGAGGAAAGGTGAGGGTAAGTACTGTTTTTGCGAAGCTTCGTTTCAGGCTCCAGTAGAGAGGGTGTGAACCGAGTCGTGGAGTAAAGACACGTTTCTTCCCAGGGTCCCCCTGAACCAAAAGTTGGGACGTCATTGGCCCGGGGCGTCCTGCCGGGCCTCTGGCTAGGGCAGCGTGGCTTGGAGGAGCTGTGCTCTGTGCACCTGCACTAAAATCTTTCCGCTTCCATCTCTGTCTTCAAGGAATAGGGGATGAAGTGGCCTCACTTTCCTCTGGTGAGGGAAGGAGGTTCCAGCTCGGGGTTTGGCACAGGCGGCGGGGGTGGGGGGGGGGGGCGGGGGGGGGGATTATTAAGAAAACAAAGAAGAAAAACAGGAGCCAAACCCGATCTGGGATTGTTCTGCCCGGGAGTTCTGTTTTAGAGGCTTAAAAAGACCCCTCCCTCCCCCCCTTCTCTTTCCAGAAGAACCGAATGCACATAAGGTCGCCAGCCCACCCTCCGGACTCGCATACCCCGATGATGTCCTGGACTATGGCCTCAAGCCATACAGCCCCCTCCCCAGTCTCCCGGGCGAGCCCCCCGGCCGATTCGGAGAGCCGGATAGGGTAGGGCCGCAGAACTTTCTGAGCGCGGCCCAGCCAGCCGGGGCCTCGGGCCTGAGCCCTCGGATCGAGATCACTCCATCTCACGAACTGATGCAGGCAGGGGGCCCCCTCCGCGGGAGAGACGCTGGCCTGCTGGGGGAGCAGCCGGCCCTGGCCGGGGCGGCCGCCAGCCCGCGGTTCACGCTGCCCGTGCCCGGCTTCGAGGGCTACCGCGAGCCGCTTTGCTTGAGCCCGGCTAGCAGCGGCTCCTCTGCCAGCTTCGTTTCCGACACCTTCTCCCCCTACACCTCGCCCTGCGTCTCGCCCAATAACGGCGGGCCCGACGACCTGTGCCCCCAGTTTCAAAACATCCCTGCTCATTATTCCCCCAGAACCTCGCCAATAATGTCACCTCGAACCGGCCTCGCTGAGGACAGCTGCCTGGGCCGCCGCTCGCCCGCGCCCCGTCCGGCCTCCCGCTCCTCGTCGCCTGGCGCCAAGCGGAGGCATTCGTGTGCCGGGGCCCCGGTCGCCCCGCTGCCCGGAGCCTCGCCCCAGCGCTCCCGGAGCCCCTCGCCGCAGCCCCGGGACGACGGCGCCCCCGCCGGCTACCCCGCCGCGGCCGGCTCCGCCGTCCTCATGGACGCCCTGAACAGCCTCGCCGCCGACTCGCCCTGCGGCATCCCCCCCAAGATGTGGAAGACCAGCCCCGAGCCGGCGCCCGTGTCCGCCGCCCCGCCCAAGGCCGGCCTGCCCCGCCACCTGTACCCGGCCGCCGTGGAATTTCTGGGCCCCTGCGAGCAGGAGGAGAGGAGGAACTCGGCCCCCGAGTCCATCCTGCTGATGCCGCCCACGTGGCCCAAGCAGCTGGTGCCCGCCCTTCCCCTCTGCAGGTGAGCGGGGCTCCGAGGGGACCGGTTTCCCCGGGGGTGGGGGCGGGGGCGCGTGGTGCTTTAGCGTCTGGGACAGGCCGCGTCCACACCCAGGCCGTCCCGCCTCCTGGCTGCCAGACCTTGGCGGGGGTGGGGGGGTTCAGTTCTCCCAGCTGTGGTTTCTCCGTGGGCCCCCGGAACTCCCCAGGTGGTCGGGAGCATGCCTGCGATGGCCCCTGGCCGGTTCGCGCATTCGTTCCGGCGACAGGGTTTTATCAGGCACCTACTATGTGCCAGGCGGGCACTGCTGTGGGTGTTGGGGAGGCCGTGGTGAACAAACCGGGCAGAAATTTCTGCCTCCGTGGAGGGGACGTTCTGGGAAGCACAGAGCAAGCCTTTATACGGGGCATTTACCAGCCTCCGCTAAGAGGAATTGGTGGGTTTTCGCATCTGCTGTCCTCGAGGAGCTTGAAATCGTGGGAAGCCGAAGCGCTGCGTGTAGCTGGCGGTGTGTAGGCTTTGGGGTCCCCCGGGACCGGGTTTGAGTCCTGCTTCCACCCCTCGGGGGCTGTGTGATTGTGGGCATGTCTGGTGCTGCCCTCCTGCTGTGTCCATGACAGGCATCACTAGCCGTGCAGGACCGCTTTCTCATCCAGCATCTCTGGGATGCCGTGCCCAAGGCAGACATTGCTAATCAATCAGGATCCCCTTTCTCACTGAGCACCTTACTAAACCTTGACTCATTCCCTGTGGGTTAGTCCCCACCTCATTGTTTTTTCGTTCGTTTTTTGTTTTTTTGCAAGGTGTGAGGATATGTATCAAATTCTTGGCACGAAGCCTGCACAAAGTAAGAGTGAAAAGAAGGGGCAGCTGCTGTGTTTTAGAGGGGAATCTTCTTATCAGGGAGGCACTTTAGAAAGTACTTTCTCCTGGATGAGCCTCGTCCTAGAAGATTGAGCTCCCAATGGTTGTTAGAGGAATGACAGTGACCATAATGATCACCAGCATTTGAGGATGCTTGCCACGTGCTAGGCACAACTCTAAGTATTGCCCACGGATCATTTTATTCTCCAGTAAATCTAGTTGGTATTATTTTTATCTTCATTTGGATGCTAAGAAAAATGAGGCGCCCAGAGGTTAGAAGCACATGACGTTCCATGAAAGCGAAGCTAAAAATCATCCTGACACTTTGAAAACCATACGGTAATAGGATGAGGCCGTTGATTCTTCAGAGCGTTTGCTTTTAGCAAATGGGAAACTTTTTTTTTTTTATGCAAATACTAAACTGAACACCAAAATAGATCTTGGTGGGGCTGTTGTGATTGATGAGGTGAGAGTAGTTGAGGGCTCTGTCCCCCGGGCCTTGCTTATCCCACACCAGACCAAAGCGGACCACAGGGGCCTTCCAGTCTGGCCCTTCTTCCCGAGCGGTTCTGAGAACACCGGTGCCATCACAGGTCGATGGGTGTTCCTTAGAAAAGGAGATTCTGAGTTTAACAGAGTTAAACAGATATCTTTATGCAGGGGCCACTCCCAGCTGTGGACAGAACGCGCAGTAATCTCAAAGGCCGTTTGGCCACGGGGCTCTTAGTTCTGTGACCAAAGTCGTATGGAGCCACCATAGGAAATGCTGGTCAAGGCCAGCGCCTGCTGCAGGTTGAGAAGCCTGGGCTTGGTGAGGCGAGCGGACGTGGCCACGGTCACCCAGCTAGTCAGTGACAGAGTTGGAAACTTAGAATCTCAAATTCTTGACTCCTTATTCTTTCTGCTACAGACCAGTCTGTGAAACGTGGTTTACTTAATGATTGAGATTGGGGAGGAACATGAATATAAAATATGATTGTGCTGCATTTGTCTGAGACTTTATAAAGACTTTATCGTTTGTCCTTCCTTCTCTACTCTTGGTCCAAACGATACTGACCACTTTAGTCCCTAGGAGGGCCAATTTGTGCCAGCTGATGAGATGTTTGTGACAGTTTTCTGTAAGATCGAGAAGATAGGACGTTCAGGGAAGTCTCATGATAACATTTGTCTCCGGGTGTGTGGGGCTGAGGGCTGGAATTCAAATGCAGAATTTCACATTGGCTCTGATGGTCTAATTCTTAAGATTGTATTGTAGTCGTCAAAGACTTGTTCCGGAACCAAACAAAATTTGAAGTTGATACTCAGAGATAGCCCACTGGGTCTTCTCCTCCCTGAATATTTTTGATACTTCAAAAGATATTAGAACAGGGGTAAAGTGATATTTTTATGAGCCTTATTTTGCAAATTAAAAAAAATTAACTCGCATGATGAAGAGTGTGAGTGTGTAAGACACATGGCCCCTTGGCTGCAGGCAGAAGCTAGAAGGCATGTTGGGACCGAAACTGAGGTGGACGCTCTAAGACTGCAGGGCAAGGGGGGGCTTCAGGAGGTGATCTAGTTGCAAAGAAGAGATGGAGATTTGCTTGCATTGTGACAACATAATTTGAAGTTGGACTGCATGTTCGAGTTGGACTTCAGCACTGATGGGGTTTATGGGGTCCCACTGCATTGCCCTTGGTACTGCTATGATGGAGAAGGAATGGAATTGGTTTCATTGCAAGTGCTTCCCTAAGACCAGTTGATAAGGGTAGCTTTTTTTTTTTTTAGTTTTTTTTTTTCAACGTTTATTTATTTTTGGGACAGAGAGAGACAGAGCATGAGCGGGGGAGGGGCAGAGAGAGAGGGAGACACAGAATCGGAAACAGGCTCCAGGCTCTGAGCCATCAGCCCAGAGCCCAACGCGGGGCTCGAACTCCCGGACCACGAGATCGCGAGATCGGGACCTGAGCTGAAGTCGGACGCTTAACCGACTGCGCCACCCAGGCGCCCCTATAAGGGTAGCTTTTAGAAGCTCCAGGCTTAGTGGAAAAGAATATCCTGATTGGATTAACGATTGGTGCCACATGTACAAAATCAGGACATAGTGACACAAATCCATGCATTTCCAACTTTGGAGCTACTTTGAATATATGGGGCTTCTTTGGAATAAGACTGCTCACTCATTCATTCATTTAGCCATCCAGCCATCTACCCACCCACCCACTGACTACTGACCGAGAACCTATCAAATATCGAGTATTGTTCCAGAGCCATTCTATAAGTGAGATATTTTCTTGGCCCTATTTTAAATAAATCAGTAAGATAAGAAGTAGCATATCTCTAGTAGCATGGAGACGTGCATGGAGCACTGGACTGAGAGTCAAGAGACATAAGTTGGAGCCTTGTAATCTTGGGAAAATATCTGTGTTCCCTAAGACTCTGAAGGAATGGTCTAGGTAGATCATTAAGACCTCAGCCAACTCTTTAATTACATGATTCTAACCACGTGTCAAGTACCTGTTGGGTGTGCTGGGTAGGGTTAAGATTCTATAAGAAAATGAAACTTAATGGCTGTCATTACAACTTCAGATGTAAAGGCCTATATATCTAATACTATAACCACAAGTAAATTAGAGTATAGGAGATAACTTTGAAATATGGAGTGTATATACAGGGAAACATGATTATAGCCTGATATTTATTGAGTAGTTATTGTGCTAAGCTCTTCATGTGATCTCCGTAGCTCCATTTCACAATGGAGGAAACTTAAGGCCCAGGGAAACTTAATAGAGGCATCTGCTCAAAGTAGCTAGAGGTGGAGCTTGGACTTAAACACGGGTGGGTAACTCCGGTCATGTTCTTGACTTCTCCTCTTCCTTTAAATTTAGGGGTCCGGTGGTTTGACTCATCCATACCAAAATCAGACACTTCTCTATGGTTAGATGTTCTTTACTGGTCCTGAGAGCCAATGGCTGTGACTAGAAATGGTCTCTCCTTAAAAGCAGCTTTTAATCGAGAGCATCAGACTTGGAAATAAGAACTGAAACAACTCTCAGGTGCCATCTGGTCCATTTGATATGTTATTATAAGACACTGGAGATAAAAGAGGTGAGGTTACTTGCCTAAGGTCACATTGCACATCTGTGACACACGTGGGCTGCTGATTTCCACTTCAGGTAATTTCTCCCACACTTACTCCTTTGGAAAGGGAGAACATTCTGGGTAAGGGGTGATTTTTAGAGGAAGGAGATGGTACTCCTCAAAATTCCCAGAGGACAAGGAGTGGTAACATTTAGAAATATGCTAGAACTCACATGTAATGAAATTAGCTTCACAAACTGAGATGTCAGTCACACTGTTTTCATCAAAGGTGGAAGAGAAAACAAAGACAAAGATCTCTCACTTGAGTAGAATCCTACCTATTCTGTCTGAGAAATATGTGCTTTCCAACAGCCAGTACTTTACTCCTGTACCCTCTGACATGATTTTTCAGAAAAGGGACCATTTACGTTTATTGTACAGGTCGACTGGTTCTGATTTCTTGTACACACGACTGATTCTGTTTCCTCCTTCAGTATTCCAGTGACCGCATCCCTCCCTCCGCTTGAGTGGCCACTCTCCCACCAGTCGGGGTCCTATGAGCTGCGGATTGAGGTGCAGCCCAAGCCACATCACCGGGCCCACTATGAGACAGAAGGCAGCCGAGGGGCTGTCAAAGCTCCAACTGGTGGCCACCCTGTCGTTCAGGTATGGACTTGAATTCTTTTCCTTTTTGTGTCTTTCATTTCTATTAAGTGATCGATTTTCGCTCAGCCACTGCCTATTATTTGTTGGGTTGTGGTATGTGTCTCGGCCTCCTACTCGTCTAACAGATGGGAAATTTGAGATGGAATTAGTAGGATCAGAAACTAGTCCAGCTACTCAGAGACCAGAGAAGAAAGTCTTCCTGAGCTGGATAAGGATAGAAATGATATTCTTAAGTTATTTCTTCTCTTCTCTTTCTGATTGAAAAATTGCTAGAGTTTTGCAGGGGTTTGTGTGTTGACAGAAGGTTTCGGAAGCCATTATTTTGTGTTTAAATTTCAGAGGAGAGTCCACTGAGGAAAATCCATACACTCTTGTGAAGTATAGAAAAACGGGAAAATTAAAATTAAACATAACAGAAATACTATTAGCATTTCGACCTATTTCTTGTTGCCTTTTTTTCTGTTCGCAAACATGGCAATGTCTATTCATATACATTTAAATGTTTGACATTATAGTAGCTGGTTTTCTGATTTTTAAAATATTATACCATGAGCGTTTCCTCTAGTTTTTTCTTCTTAATCATTATCTTTTGCGTCTGTGGCTTTTGATTTAACCTCAGTTTTTATTTCAGTCAAAATAAATAGAGAAGTGTGCGTTTTTCTGCAAAATAATTCAAGTTGAAATGATCTTTCTTAGTTGTGTAATCTGTTCAACCAGGGAGTGCTGATTGGTGCCCACCAACCAACTCGATTAAGCAGAACCTTCAATACGTATAAATTTAACTTTTATTTGTATTTGCCTTAAGGTGGATGTATTCTATGATAAGAATCTGATGTAGTATTCATGAGAGCCTCTAGAGAGGTTGTGAAAACGGCGGATTCCTAAGCATCCCCTGAAACTACTCAATGAGACATTGCATAACATGAGTAGAGCTGAGATCAGCAAACAAACAAAAATCCAAAATCTCTGAAATCTCCATAGGCGCTTTGGGTGTATACAC
Organism: Herpailurus yagouaroundi; assembly: GCF_014898765.1. Classification (NCBI taxonomy): domain Eukaryota; kingdom Metazoa; phylum Chordata; class Mammalia; order Carnivora; family Felidae; genus Herpailurus; species Herpailurus yagouaroundi. The sequence goes on along the minus strand of NW_024412463.1, from coordinate 2,438,644 downwards.
CTGGTTAAGGACTTTTGTGATAATAATAGGAACTTCCACGTCCTGGCAGTTGCTTTTTCTGGAGCTGCCATCACAGCTATTTTGCCATTTGTGTTTATTCATTGCTTCTTTTCCTTGACCGTGAGCCGCACCTTCCTTTCTCTTTGCATGTTTAGTAATTGTTGACTATATTCTAATATTGTGATGATAATATATTTACTGGACAGAGAGACTCTGGATTTTGTTATCTTCCTTCAAAGGCGAAGCAGCAGCTGACTGGCCACTTTATACTTGTGTAGACTTGATTTCACATTTTGTTATGGCGGATCTGTGGCAAGTCCAAGGTGTTTGCCATGCGGTGTCAATAACCTTTTTGGGTGCTTGGTGGACGTGACTCCGCGCCGGTGGTGTGGAAGCTGTCCTCAGGCAGGGAGCTGGAGGGGACAGGGGCTCCTGTGTTTCCTTTCCCTCAGTGGCCACAGTCTTAGGCTGCCTGCTGTCCAATGCCTGAAAGTTGTTGACTTCTAGATGTTTGTCCCGATTTATAGTTGTTTACGGTGGGAGGGCTGGTCTGGTACCATTCACTCTGGCGTGCATGAAAATTGTTTTCTGGGAAGGGAAGTCTTTGTATCATTATTGGTCTAGGCTTATCTATTCTAGGACGGGGCTTCCTGGCTCAGAGGGTGGTGTTACTCTGTGCGTTGGAGTCAAAGTGCGTCTGTGCTGTTTAGTAATGGCAGGGAAACTCACTCATGGCACATTAGAAGAGGGGGATTGTATGAGGAGGCTACGACTGCAAAACCAGGCTAGGAGACTCAACTCAGAAAGAAGCCAGACTTGAGACCGGTCCCCAATTTACTTCTTTGTTCAGTCAACCCATTCGGCAGGTGGATTCATTCCCTCCGCAAGTATGTGTTGAGCACCGACTTTTTGCCATATACCGTGCTCGCTACGAAAATACAGTGAAGAATAAAAAAGAAGCTATGAGCGCTTTCTTCCTGGAGCTCACGGTCTAGGAGCCAGAGTCGTCGGCTACATCGTCACACACAAATGATAGAAGTACACACGGTGGCAAGTCGCACACAGGAAACGAGCGTGAGGCTCTGGGTGTGTAAAACGGAGGAGCCAGTGGAAACTAGGGAAAAACACATGCTAAGATTTCCCTCAGGCTGGGGCTGAGGAGGCGGGGGAGCGGCAGGTGCAGGTGCCTGGAGGCAGAAGGAAGTAGAGGGAATCACGTTAGAGGAGCAGAGGAGGCCAAATATAAGTGGAGCATGAAGGACCAGAAGGAAGGGGACGGAGGGAGGGAGGGAGGGAGGGAGGCAGGGGCCAGAGTGTGCAGGGCCTGGGGTAGCCAGCGGGGAGAGTTTGGCTTTATCCTGAGACGTGAAAAGCAGGAAGGAAGCGTGATCTGACTTGGGGCTTGGACGAGACCCGGCCGGATCGCCCTGTTGGAGGAGGAGCTGGGATCAGGAGAAAAGTTAGCAGGCTCTGTCCGGGGTCTCTGTCCTCCCAGGGCTGGATGGTATCTTCATGGCCCGATCGCTCAACAAACACTGGTTGAGCACTCCTGTGTACCGGGCGCGGTTCTAGGCTCTGGGCTGGGGTGTGTACAAAACAGCGAGAGATTCTCAGCCTCGTGAGCTTAGGGTTGCGCAGAATGATCATAATAGTTACTGTGCAGCGTGCATTTACTGTGTATCAGACCCTGTTCCAATGCCGTGTGTGTTAATTTATTTAATCCTTAAAGGAGCCCTAAAAGCAGGTCGCAGTTAGGTCAAGGAGATGTCAAGGAACTTGTTCAAGGTCAGAGCTGTCGAATGGGCCTGGGATTTGGACCCACGGGCCTGGCTGTCTCTGTGTTACAACGTTCCTGATGTTTCACGTCTCTCTCAGACCATCTTCCCCCGACTCCACACTCTTACCAGGCAGAGAAAGCCTGGAGGGAAAATGCCCACACCTCCTGCCTGCCGATCTTATGTGCTGTCCCCGCACCGCCTTTTTGGGGCCCAAATTGTGATTTCTCAGGGAGATTCTAATTGGCCTGGTTGGGAAGGCCCACTGGCCCAGTTGGCTTGGCCAGAGAGGTTGGACCACGTGCGGTGGGCTAAGCTCTGCTTACCCATTCGTTTAAGGCTGAGGCCGTGGAACGTTCCAGAGAAGGGAACGGGCTGGATGTGCAATTCGAAAGACCTCTGCTGGGCTGTGTTGAAGTTCATGCCCCCCATCCCTCTTCTTGCTCATAACTTTGAAAACCCAGTGCATGACTTCAAGGTTTGCGGCCACATTCTCTAAAGATAACCAAGTGGAGTCTTTTTTTTTTTTTTTTTTTTTTAATTATTTGAATAGATTGTGTTCTCTTCAAAATGCAATGTGCTGACCACTGATTTTTAGCGTAGTAAGTCGGTTTTTAAAAACCTTCTTTGGGGCGCCTGGGTGGCGCAGTCGGTTAAGCGTCCGACTTCAGCCAGGTCACGATCTCGCGGTCCGTGAGTTCGAGCCCCACATAGGGCTCTGGGCTGATGGCTCGGAGCCTGGAGCCTGTTTCCGATTCTGTGTGTCCCTCTCTCTCTGCCCCTCCCCCATTCATGCTCTGTCTCTCTCTGTCCTAAAAATAAATAAACGTTGAAAAAAAAATTAAAAAAAAAAAAAAAAAACCTTCTTTGAAAAATGGAGAGGGGACTTGGGACAAGTGCTCTTACCCCATAGGTAGCAATGAAAACCCCTTTCGAAATTTGGAGGGTTGCCCTTTCGTTCCCAGAAGAGCAGCGTAGCCCTGTTTTGTACTTTGCTGGTTTCTCTCTTGATCTGTCTCTTATCTCTACATCTGTTTCTATTTCTGTACTGTACCACGGCTCCTTTCCCCCCTCCATGATTGGTCCCCACCCTTCTCTTTTTTATTTACTGCACCATAAAACTTCACTTTTTTTGCACGCCTAGTGGTTTTATGCTCCTCTTTATAAGAAAATAAAATGAGTACAAGACCCCTTCACTTCTTTACATATAAAATTTAAAATCTTAAGCATATGTCATGTTTGGCGTTGTGTTTCTTCCCCCCCCCCCCCTCGAATGTCACCTGGTCTTGGAAGGAAGTCTGTTCGAAACCTTAAATGCTTTCAGATCTCCTGACTCCTTCATTTGGCAGCTATTTTCTTGAGGACCTGCTGTGTGCCAGGCACTGCGCTAAGTGCTGGTAATATCATGATGGGCAGGATGAATACAGTTTCTGCCCCGATGGAGCTCTGGGGGCACTGGAGGTGCAAAGTAGACCAGAATGGCTTGGCGTGACCGTTGCTGAGCTGTGAGTGGCTCAGGGAGGCAGATGAGGGCAATCTGGAATGGCACCTGGACTCTAGGGCAAGACATGCTGAGCGGTTGGGGAGCCCATCTGTTGGATTTACAACATAAATTCACGGCTTACAACTTCAACCAAAGCAGCCATGCCAAGAGAATACTTCTGTCTGCTGTAGAAGGGAGTCTTGCTGAGGCTGTGACTTACCACCTGTGACCTAGAGCAGGGGACAGAGCCGGCGAAGTGAGGAATGATGCCCTTCTTCTCTCTGTTTCTTGGTCTCTCTGGGTAGTGGTGGGAGAGTGTTCCTGGCGTAAGGTACAGTGTGTGCAAAGGTCCTGAGGCAGGGAGGAACTTGGTGTGTCTGAGGGGCTAACGGAGGGCCAGTGCCACTTGAGTTTAGCTTGGGGGCTGATGGGTTGGCGGGGCCACACTGTGCAGGACTCATAAGCCAAGGTGCGGAGCTTGGGTTTTATTCCAGGGGAAGGGAGTAACGAATTTTAAGTACGGGAGGAAGGTGATGCTGATTTACTGTTTGTAGGATCCTTCCGGCTTCTTTCTCGGGTGTGGGTTAGAAGGGACAAGGAAGGGAGCAGGGGGGTGAATTTGATGGGCTATGGTGGTACCAGGTGAAGACGGAGGTGCTGGGGACAAGGCAGCAGTGGGAGGGGCGGGGAGGGGAGGGACTCTACGGCGTCATCTTCAGGACTCCGTTCTGGCCTAGATGTGGGAGGTGAAGGGGCCCCTGGGTACAGGATGGTGTCCTATGTCATGTGGGAAGACTTGGGGGAGGAATCATTTTCTTAGGAGAAGATTATGAATTCAGTTCGGGGCGTAGGAAGTCAGGAGGGCTGGTGAGGTGTCTAGGTAAAGATGTCAACAGGCGGTTGGACTTGGGGGCCCAGAGCTCGGAAGCAAAGTGCTCGACTTGCTCACCCTCAGGCCTGCGGAACGGCACAGGGCCACACGTGCCACCACTAGGGGGCTTAGCGTGGAGCCACGTGCAAGGGTTTATTTCCCACCCCCGGACAGGACCCTGCATCTCTCGAGAAGCAATGGACTGAAGGCGGGAACCAAAGAAGAGATGGGAGAAACAGTATCACCAACTGACAAGCTGGTGGGGGCCAGGCGACGAGAAGACATGGCTGAATTGGCCAGTGGCCAGTGCCAGGGACAGTAGGGAGTGGTGGGGAGTAGGGCACAGCAGAGCGTGCACCTCATCTCGAGGAGGCAGCCGCTAGTCAGCCCCCGCTGGGTGTACCATGTGGGAACGTGGGTCCAGCCTTGCCAGGGTTTATAGGTTCTTTTCGGGAGAAGCTCAGACTCTGAATTTTCATGTGAAGTTCCTGGTTGTTAAGTTTTGGCTGCAAAAATCAAACCTTGTGTGAGATTTGGCTCAGGGCAGATGTCCTCTGGGGCAAATGAGGCCCTGGGCTGCTTCAAGGTTTATCAAATAGACAGGGAGATAAGAGGGAGGCTATATTTGTACGATTTCTAAGAATTGTCTGGTTAGGGAAGGGGTAGTGTTCGCAGCCAGGCTCACGGTGTTTCCTTTATAAAGCTTTCAACCCCTTTGAAATCGAACAAGCTTATGGCGCTTTCTGAGGAACCAGGGAATCTCAATTCCGTGGCCTGACTTTTGACCTGCAAGGATCAGATGAGGAAGGGAACCACCTGACTCACCTTGAAAGAGCCCCGTGCCCACTGGCAGAATCCGGCTATCGTTTCCTCGTTCTGTTTCAGGGCAGGACGCCGGGGTCCTTTGGTGGACACAACTTCCGTGCACAGGCTGCTGTGCAAAGTTGGGCCTTCCAGCATTTACACAGCTCTGCAGCTTGTGGGATCTAATCACACCCCGGTCGATAGTGGCCCGCGTAATGCCATTGCCGTGGAATCCTGTCCCGGCCTGCTTCCGGACCCTTCCGCCATATTCCCGCGTGGAAGAGGACACTTTGTCGTGTTCCTTGTCCATCCTCGTGCCGGGGCTTTCAAAACACGCTATTCTTCCCACTCTCTGGGACTTGTTTTCAGCAGAAAGAATGGCTGGAAAGGCATCCTTTCAGTTAGAAAGTAAGCAAAATGAGAGTGTTTAACCTGGGCACACATCTCCAGAGACCATTCTTGCAAACAGATGTTCAGACATATGGGAAAAACATGGGTGGTTCCTTTAGGAGAAAGCCCTTACCGATGCAGAAACCCGATCTCTGTTTCACGAGGGGGAACCCCGACCAGCTTCGAGCTCCGCGGGGTGGGGAGCGGAGGCCAGGGGCGCACCTGTTCAGGGGAGCAGAGGCCAGGGGCGCACCTCCCCTCGCCTCCATCCGGAGGAGGCCAGCCAGGTCTCCAAGCTTTCATCTGTCGCGAGGCTGTGCTTTTCATCCTGTTGGATTTTAGCCTTTAGACTCTCCACGACTCACTTTGAATTATGTCTCAGAAGGGGCAGAGAGAAGCCAGGTGGAGTTTTCTCCTTACGGGGCAAAGCTGCCGTCGTCACAGTGAGCAGTCTCCTTTGGCAAGTGGCTGTGCACGTGGGCTTCTAGGCGGATAACCCAATTTTGTGCTTGGTGAGCGCCCCCCCCCACCCGTCCCCCCCACTTTTAAGATAAGAAACAGGAAGCCGGTCTTACAGATGCTAATTTGTCTAGAAGCTACTGTGTTTGGTCCTCTGGAGGGTTCAGTCTGGCCTTCCTGGAGAGGGAAAGGAAAGCCAGGTGGCTCGAGCTTCTGAGACCCTAGAGGTTCCTTTACTCATTCATCCGTTTGTTTGAAATATTTACCAAGCACCTTCCCTGCGCTAGGCACCGTTCCAGGCGCTGGGAATGTGGCTGTGAACAAAACAGACAGAAATTCCTGCCCCCGTGGAGCTGACCTTCTGCCTGCGGGGAGATAAACAATAAATCTACTAAGTAGGAAAGTTAAATAGTATGTTGGAAGGTGATAAGTACCATGGGAAAATGACCAGGCCAAGGGGAATTGGGGTATTGGGAGGGGTCAGATCGGCCTTCCTGAGAAGGTGGCATCCGAGCAAAGGAGGAGAGAAAGGAGGAAAAGGCAGGTGCAGGGGGCTGGGGGGTGAGTGCTCCCGGCTGAGGGGCCATCTGGGCCCAGCGTGCATGGGCTGGGGACGCAGAGGGCTTTCGTTCTGGGTGAGGTGGGAGCTGGGAGGGACGGGGGGTGACTTTGGTTTTCTGGGCATCTCTGTGGCTGCTGCGTGGGTAAGAACTGATGACGGGCCTGCGGAAGAAGAGGGAGGAGCTGCTGCGGTCCAGGGGAGAAGGGAGTGTGGCTGGGCCAGGGTTCGGGGCGGAGGGCACCAGAGGCGGTTGGATTCTGGGTGTATCTCGAAAGCCGGGCTAACTGGTTTATTTGAGAGATTGGCTGTGGTCGGGAGGCATGGGTGTGGTTGTAGTCTTGGGAAAGGCCTGAGTCCCCAGGGCTGAGCCACCCTGCCCGTCCCCACGGAGACTTCGCCTGCCTTCAGAGGGAAGACGGCCTGACCCAGCCTTGTGAAGAGGGGGATGGGCATGGTGGGGACGCTGATGCCAGCTTTTAGAGGGGCCACCCTTACCAGCTTCTCTTTGGCCCTGCTAGTCTCTCGACGGTAACACTGGCCATTAATTTAAAAACCCTGAAGAGCGCGGAGCAAACCCAGTGCGTCTGTGGAGCAGATGTGGCCTCCTGTGTGCGACCTCGAGTGGGCAGGGAGGCTTTGTGGAGGACCAGAGACCGGAACTGGCCTCCAGGGCTGAGCCGGGTGGAGGAGAGCGGGTGTCTAGGGCAGGGCGGTGTCCCGGTGTGGGTGATGAGCAGGTGTGAGGCTGGATCATACCGGGCTCGCAGAGTCCACATCAGAAGGTAAACTGTCACAAGTCAGTGAGACCTGGCCCCCAGAGGTAGGGAGAAAACAGACAGCTTCCAGAATCTTGGAGACACAGTCGTTCCAAAGGGAGTGATTAAGTCAGAGGCTTGCCCTATCTGGCAACCAGTGGGAACATATGGAGCAAACTTGATTTGTCCCACAGACGACTTTTTGGGTCCCTCCTACAGGCCGGGCACTGTGATGTAACAACGAGAGCTGCACTTATAGAGCACTTACTGTGTACTTTCCTTAGAGTGACCTACTTAACCTTTGCAGTTACAACTCTCGTTTTACCGACAAGGGAACTGGGACACAGGTTACACAACCTGCCTGATGTCGCCCAGCTGGTGAGCGGCGGCATTGATCTGGACAGAGGAGGCCCGAAGCCGGAGCCTCCATTTAACGGCCTGCCTCTCGGAAGAAGAAAAAGCAGGTGGCTTAGAGCAAGGCAGTCCTAGCGTTCATTGGCTTCGGGACTCCGGGTAACTGGCTGGGTGGCATTTTCTTCCGTTGTAAAGGGGTGAAGACCTGTGTCTTTCGGACTGTTTGGCTGCGTCCTGAGTCGTTAGGATGCTCAACAGAAGCGTCCAGCGTGATCCTTGGCACAGAGCGGGCATTTGATCGGTTCTTTGGTTGAGTAACGTAGCGATTGGATCTGGGATCTTCTGAGCTGTGCTGGCCGAAGATTAGATGCTGGTGCCTGTTCAGGCTTTCTCTGGCTGAGTTAGCCGAATCTGAGACTCATCTAGGGTGCTGTGAGCCCTCTGAGGGTGGTTTATTGCTACGTTGTTCGTTACATGTGTGATCTTCATCCTTGCAAACACAGACTGAGGTGGTAATACAGGTGGATAGGGAGGCACGGGAGAAGTTGACCGACATCATTCGGCTAAAGGCAACTAGTGTGTTGCCCTGACCTTGGCTTTTAGCTTCTGGGTTCGAATCTTTCCTCTTACCTATTCATTCATCCGTCACCTGCTCCCAGCCGGCCCTGCACGACGCCCCAGCACAGAGCACTGCAGCTGGGGTTAATGCCAGGGTAAAATGGGACGGGGCTGAGCAAAGGCTCCTCATAGCAGCTCTGGGCGGCCGGTGCCCGGCTGGGTGTGACTGGAGCCCCGGGCCCAGTGTTCCGCATCCAGGTCCCACCCTTGTCCCCACCTTCTCTCCCGAGGGACCCTCAAGCGAGGCAAAAATTTTCTCTGGCCCTGTGAGAAAGGACGTATCTGCTGGAGGTGGATTTTTGAGCACCTCTCGGCTCCAACGTGCCAGGAGAGAGAGGGGGAGGTGATGGCTTCTCACCAGGCCTTCTTCCCTCTGTGACGGCAGCAAAGCTATTCTCCAGATCCTGGGAGATAGTGGGGGAAGTTAAAGTCGCTTGTTCTGAGCCTCCGGGAAGACTGTGTGCTGACTGCCCATGAGCATGTCTGTTTATTGAGCACTTACTGTGTGATAAGCACGTCACATGGACTGGCTTAGGCAGGACTGCTGTCCTTGTTCTCTGTATGGAGAAACAGGCTCAGAGGCATTGAGTGCCTTCTCCAAGGAGCACATGGTCACTAGTGACCTTGACTGAGCTTTCCCTGTGTGCCTACTGCAGCAGGTCGTGGTGCTATTGTTAACCTCATTTACAGATGAGGAAACTGAGGTTCAAGGTCACACAGCTCATCAGAAGGGATAATAGCCATGCCTACCTCCTAGTGTCTTGGCAAAGAGTAAATGACTTACTGCAGGGAAGTGCATGGAACAGGGCCCGGCACGCCACAGGTGCTCAGCGTGTGCTCCTTGTTACTGTTTCCGATTATTGTCGATTTTCTCTGCACCGTCCTGTTAGGATAACAAAGGGGGCATTGATTCTTCTGCGGAAGTTTTGATTTCATGCCACGGTTCTGGAGCCAGGACGGACACGGGTTCAATGCCGATGGCACGGGTGACGTCGGTACCCATCGTGTGCCCATCGCGCTCCGTGCGCGGTCAGAGGACTTGCTCACGGGCCTGGGGTCTGGATAAGGTGGACCAGAATTTAAAAGCACATCTGTTGAGCTTCTTGGCCAAACCATTTCCCCTGTTCTATGTCATCCTCAGGCCTACATTAGGTTTGAAAAGGTGTGTGTGTGGGGGGCACCCCACTCCTGCCCTCCTTACGCGGTCCAGTCTGTATCAGGTTATTGGGATGACCCCAGGGGGAGAATAGCACCTATCAAGATCTGCGTTAGACCGCGAATTACTTTCCATCTGTAAGTGGGTATAACGCTATCATTGTTTCTAGGTAGTACTTGGAGGCACAGCGAGGTTGAGTAACTTGCCTGAGGTCCCACAGGAAGTGAGCGAGGTGCAGACTGAATCTAGGTGGTCTGGCTCCAAAGGAAAAATAGGAACCTTTAATGGCCTTGAGATAATTTACCAGGTCGTTCCTTGGGGGCTCTTGTTGTTACTTAAGTATTTTGAAAAATTCAGGAGATAAATCCAGTTTGGTTGAGCATCCAGGCAGATTTTTGGCTCCTGCCTTCCATCGTGTGTCGCGGGCCACCTGGCTTCTTCCCTTCTGTTCACTGCAGCCAACAGCCCCCCGGCCCCCGCCCCAGGTGCGGAGAAACAGCTGGCTTGTGTGTGGGTGGTGCTGTCTCCCGGGGTGTGGACTTCAGTGGACACACCCCACGTGTCCTGATGGAAGGGCCTGGAAGCCCAGAGGCCTGCAGGTTACATTCCCTGCATGGCCCCTTAAGGCATTTGAATTTAACTCTCGATTGCAAGAAAGGCATTTCTGCTGATTTAAAAGCATCCCTACCCCGTTAACTTCGTTTTTATGGATGGCATAGCCTGCACTTGGGACTTGAGATGTTAGCATCTCTGGGGAGTAGGGGGTTGGGGGCCAGCCCCCCACGGCAAACCTGAACGATCAAACCTGTGTCAGCTGGCCGTGGGACCTACCTGTTGGCTCTTCAGCCTGGATTCTTCTCACCGCACCAGTGGTGTGGTTGTGAAGGATAATCGGACCGCCTGAAGCCTCAGTTTCCCCAGTGGCAAGCTGGACAAAATGTTGCTTAGAGGATTTCTGTGGGAGGATTTCTGTAAGACGATCAGCACAGTTCTAGGTGTAGACTTCCCTGGTTTCTCTTCTAAATTAAGTTTGAAGGCAGGAGATGCATTCGCAGGGCGTGCGCTTCCCCGCAAAACGTAGGTTTCTGTGAAGGGACTCCCACCTCCAAGTGTCCTGAGTTGGCATTTCATATGAAACCGATTCTAATGAGTATCATTTTGAAACGTGCGTCAGGTGAACGTCAAGCGGTGGCTTTTCCTGACCCCAGGCTTGCATCGCATACACGGGTCGTGTAACACCTCTGTGCACGTGGATCCTTTCTCCCTCCATCGGAAAATGATACGTTGAAGAGAAAAGCGATGGGAGCCGCCCATGGTTTAAAAGCAGCAAGCAAAGTGTTGAATAGGATCATGAGTGTTTTTCGGTTTATCTCTTAATGACTTAACAAACAGGGGTGCCTGGGTGGCTCAGTTGGTGAAGTGGCCGACTTCGGCTCGGGTCATGATCTCGCGGTCCGTGAGTTCGAGCCCCATGTCGGGCTCTGTGCTGACGGCTCGGAGCCTGGAGCCTGCTTCGGATTCTGTGTCTCCCTCTCTCTCTCTGCCCTTCCCCCACTCATGCTCTGTCTCTCTGTGTCTCTCAAAAATGAATAAATGTTAAAGAAATTAAAAACAAAAAACACATAGTGATTGGGCCCCCGCCACATGGCCAGCACTGTGCAAGGTGCTCCCACCGTTTGGTCCACGGGCTGGCAGCACAGACATCCCCCGGGAGCTTTGCTAACAGTGCAGAATTTCAGGGTCCCCCACACTTGCTGAGTCAGAATCTGCCTTTTTACAAGATCCTCAGGGGATTCGTGTGCATATTGGAGTCCGAACGAAGCACATTCTTCTAGGATCGGAATTGTCAAACTAAGCCAGCCAAACCGGCCTGGCACTGCTTTCTAAATAAAGTTTTATTGGAAGATAGCCACGCCCCTTTATTTACATGGTTTATTTACCCTCGAGGGCAGAGTGGAGTCCTGGCCACGGAGACCATATGGCCTACAAAGCCTAAAATGTTTACTGCTTAGCCTTTACAGAAGATGTTTGCTGCTCGGAATCGGGGTCGGAGCAGTGAACAGAACAGAAAGAACTCCAGCTGTGTTGGAGCTGATGTTCTGCTGGAGGTAGACATACAGCAAACCAAAAAATCGCCGATCGGTCAGACAGTCAAAACGCAATAAGGGGGCACCTGGGTGGCTGCATCAGTTGGGCGTCCGACTTCGGCTCGGGTCATGTTCTCACGGTTCGTGGTTCGAGCCCCGCGTCGGGCTCTGTGCTGACAGCTCAGAGCCTGGAGCCCGCTTCGGGTTCTGTGTCTCCCTCTCTCTGGCCCTCTCCCACTCATGTTCTGTCTCTCTGTCTCTCTGTCTCTCTCTCTCAAAAATAAAATAAAAAAAAAAATTAAAAAAAAAAAAGGAGTAAGAAAACTGGGTCAGGAGAGGGGTGGAAGATGATCCTGAACGGGCAAGGGTGCTATTTAGAAAAGAACTTTTTGAAGAGTTGCACTTAAACTTTTTGAAGAGTGCAGTGAGAGAGTAAGTGCGTTGGCTGTCTCGGGGGAAAGTGTTGTAGGAGAGGGAACAGCCAGTACAAAGGCTCCAAGGCAGGAGTTTTCTTGGTGTCCACCCTGTGCCTCGGTACGGAGGTGGGAGCTAGCCAGGTCTGATTTAGAAGTTAAGTGTTGACAGTGAACGCGGGTTTTGGTTTTCAGTTTCCACATGACCTTTGCTATGGCATTTTAGTGCCTTTTTTGAAATGTAGACAGAGGTCCCCGTCTCACAGCACCGGGAAGGCTTCTGTATGTCCCTGGGTACGGTTGCACATGCTGTGCACTGCAAAGGGCACTGCGTGGCAGGAGGGCACTTTTCACATTTGCGTATTTATGAAGACAGTGTCCTGACACATGCCTGCTAAGGGTGCAGAGGAGGAGGTGTCTCTTGCTGAGCAGCATAAAAGTGCCAGACAACTTAACAGTGGCCCTCGTGGTATAATTCTTACAAAGAGAAAAAAAAAATCTGAGTGTCAATGTCTTTAGGTTACAGACGTTCATCAGCGGTGCCTGCACCGGTTACTCAGCTCCCTTACGTTCCCTGCATGGCCCCTGAAGGCATTTGAATTTAACTCTTAACCAGCACTTCTACTGGTTTAAAAGACATCCCTGCCCCATGGATGTCTTGGAAGCAATGGAACTTTTCCCCACCGTCTATCAGGCCAGACCGCCCGGGACGGCAGGTGGGGAGTCCTGTCCTTTTCCACCTTGGCCTGTGTGTGCTGTGCAACTTCAGCTCACACACTTCTCCTCTCTGAGCTGTGGGAGCCTTGGCTCTGCAAAGAGGGGGTAGTGCTCTGTAAGCTTCCTCCCACCTCTGTGTTCACAGGAGCCTGTGACTCACATTATTAGCAGGTACCACCTGAGCCGAAATGCCCGCATTTAGTTTTTGTTGCCTTTGAGGTGGGAGCTCCAACCTCTCTTCAACCTGGCCTGCCTTGACTTGCACGGTTTCCTAGCTCCCGAGTTGACTCATTCTGGGACTCGAAACTGGGTTTTTTTGTTTTGTTTTCTTAGAATTTGGGGATGAATGAGCTAGAAGGAGACTTAGAAATCATCGAGTTGAGTGCCTGGTATCTCTGATTCATGTGTCATTTCACTGAGGGCTTCAGCTACCATTTTGTTGAGGGCTTTGGTTACCGTTTAACTGAGGGCTCCTGATGTGTCAGGCCTTTTGCTAAGCTAACGTTGTGTCATTCAGTCGCACACTGAGTACTTGAGCTAGGTACCATCACGATTGGTTTGCAAATGACCAGCTGGAGGCTCAGAGGGGTGGTGGTCAGAATTATGAAGATTACACAGTGACTGAGGCAGAGCCACCACTCAGACTGTTACAAGCAGTGGTTAGGAATATATTATTTATTGAGCATGTGCAATATGCTAGACATTGTCTGAGCACCAGCTGGCATTACCCATTGTAACCTTACCAATTAAGTCCTGTTATTTTACAAGGGAGAAAACTGAGTCCCAAAGAAATGTGTGACTTACCCAGGATAAGGCTTATGCCGGTAGTAAGAGGAACCATTTCAGATTTCTGATCTCTTTCTCCTTCTCATGCCCTTCTCTTTGCTGTGCGAACTTTTAGTGCATCCTGTTTACCCGTTGGCATCTGTGCCTTTGGTGGCCACTGGCTTAACCATTTCTTACCACCTTCTCTCTGCTCCCTGGGGCCAAGCCATCATCATCCCTTGTCTGGGTGACACCTAGAGTTTCCCCACTGGTTTCCCTGCCTCGGCTCGTGCCCTTTGTCCTGTCTGCTCCCCACACAACAGCCAGAGGCATCCGTCTGAAATGCAAATCAGTCCACACCCCTCTGTTCTGAATCCTGCGCCTCCCCATCTCAGTAAACACCCAACTCCTTGCCATGGATTGCAAGGCCCTGTGTCACCTGGTCCCTGCCCCTCTCTGTGCTCTTCCTCACTCACTCCACCCCTGCCTTCCTGGCCTTTTGCTATTCCTCAAACACTCCGAGAGGGTTCCTGCCTCAGGGCCTTTACATGTGCTATTCCCCCTCTCCTGGATAGCCACCTGACTCTCTTCTAGGCTTCACTCCGGTCTCACTTCAATTGTCACCTCCTCAAAGAAGCTCTCCCTGATTGCTCTGTCAAAATAGCTACCTCTTCCCCTGCCACCCTCTTTCCCTGTACTTGTGATGTTTTTATTCCTAGCCTGACACATTCTTCCTTTCTTCTTCTTTCCTTCCTCCCTCCCTCCCTCCCTCCCACCCATCTATTCATCATTTCCCCCCCCCCCCCGCCCCTCATCGCTGCTCCGGCCCCAACCCCAAGCGTATTGCCTGTCACACGGCAGGCGCTCAGTCTGCTGCATGAACCACTGTTCCTTTGAGGCATCGGCGAGCTCCACTTTGCCTGGGCCCCTCAGACGAGCGGGGAGTTCGGGTGATGGATGTGCTGACACAGGCAGTTCCTCGGTGGCTTTCCTGTGCTAAAGGAAGTGCAGGAAGGAAATGACAATAATTAAGGAGAACCAATTCAGTGCCCGGGGACAAGCCCAGGCTTCCTCTGCCCCTCGTCTCTTTGCCCAACGTGACTTTGGGCTCGCCTGAGGCAAACAGAAGCGTGACTTGATGGAATAGGCATAAGTTAGTTTTATAATGATTAAGAAGAAGAAGAAAAAAAAAAAACCCTTATTTTTCACTTTCCTTTTTTAATCAGTAAGTATGCTGTGGGTGTTCCCTGTGGTTTTTCAGTCAAAGAGAGGATTGTTGTTGAGCTCCGAGTTCCCCTGGGGCTTCAGCTGTGCGTGTGTCTAACTTTAACTTTGAACTAGTGCTTTTAGGGCTCTGCTCGGACGGGGGTCCCGAGGTCCGTCTCGGAACAAGGCAACAAGCTTGGTGATTGTGCCCAGATCTCGCCCCATCCTTGTTCTGTTCCGGTTATAGCCCCTCGCAGCCCCGTCCTGCCCCAGAGGCGGAGGGGAGGGGACCACGTGGTGGAAGGCAGGGGGCTGCAGAAACTGGCCCTCGAGGGGGGGTCCTTTGCGTGGGGACAACACAAGTGGCTCGTGTGCAGTTGTGACACGGAGGCGGTTTAGCGCTCAGTCGGGGTCTCTAGCAAGTGCCACCAGGGGGGGAGAAACGATGCGGAAAAGGGTTGTGCGAACACGGGATCGTATTCGGCCCACACCGTGTCCGCAAAGCAGCGCGTGGCGCTTCCCTGGGGATGCGGTGATCTTGCCCGCCCGCACCCCCCTCTGTGCCCCTGCTCTCACACGCTCTTTCTTTCTGTGTTTATTTTCCTGTGCGTGTTTTTTCCTGGCCAGGGGAGCCGGAGCACTGACTCCTTGACTTTAGGCCCCGGGTCGTCGGGGATGTCAGGTGCCTTGCGGCCCTCTCCTCGGCCAGCGGTGCGCCTCGGAAAGCGCGTGGCCGGGTGGGAGGTGGGCTTCGGGAAGCTCTGACTTGCGGGGGACCTGGGCATGTGAGTCCTCCCTCGTGGGCAGCCCCAAGCTCCACTGTGGGCACTGGGGAGGGAATTCGTCTCCCCCCTCCCCACGTTGAATCACTGAGAGGCTGCGTTCTGTCTGAGCTGAACGTTAGGGTCCCGCTCGAATCCCTGTAAGAAAGGAGGCTTCGGGGCTAGCTGGGATTCTGGTCCCACGGAGTTGGGTCGGGCCTTATTTTGCCCATTGCCCATCTGGAGGTCACTGCTAACAGCCCGATGCCCGTGGAGTGACCGGGTGTCCATTGAGGGCCCCCGCTGGCCTGCGTTCCAAGCGTGGGGGACTCAGGGGCGGGCACATCTCCCTTGCTGGGGAACGAGCCGGCGGGGGCCACATTCCCGCCCCACAAACCTCGCAGGTCCCGAATCCCGGGACCCGGACGGCGTCCCGGGAGAGACTCTTGGCCCGGATCGGTTGCTGACGACGGAATGAAAAGCTACCGACAGCGGTAGCAAAGGGAGAGGGTGTGGGGTCGTTAAATAAAGGGCAGGGGGAGCCGCCGGCCTCTCAGGAGTGAAGCGCAAACGAATCACTGATGTGCGCTGTGTTCCCACCGGACGGTAAAGGGAGCATTTTTAAGCAAAGAGGAAATAGAAGGAGGGCGTGTAACAGAAGAGCCACGGGGCCGGGGAAGCGTCTGGATTTGCCTCTGATTCCCAGCTGTACCCTTCCTGAGCTGGGTGCCTGAGGCCGCTCTCTCAGCCTCTCTGAGCTAACACACGAAGCGCGCTGTCCCTGAGGCAGGGCTCGGCGGGGAGGTGGGCAGGGCGGGCCCCGACCTGCCTGTGACCCTCCTTCCGATAAATCAGCTAATGATGCCGTGGAGCTGCCTTAGAGAAAGGTCCGAAATGAATGACGATGACGGCGATGGTGATGATGGTAACTGCTGATATTTATTGAGCACTTACTGAGTGCCTGGCACTGTTCTCAGCTTTTTGCGTGTGTTATATCATTGACTGCTCACCGCAGCTACGGGAGGGGTATCTACGATTAGGGGCCAGTGCCGGAAAGCCCCGATGAAGGTTAGCTCTCAGAGGCTGATGGGGCCCGAGGAAGCTGGTGGTCACAGCCCCCAGCTCTGGGTCAGGCTCTTTGCTAGTGTTTTCTACCCATCCCGGTGGGAGAGCGTCACGCCTGGGGCCTCGGTGCCGACGTCGGCACGGAAGGTGGGGGGAAGCACGCGTGGACTGACTGCGCCCGGTCCCCTGTGCCAGCGCAGCCAGCCCGTCCTGTGGGACGGCCAGGTTGCTGCTGCTTCAGAGCCACCTGAGGTGGGGAGCTGGCCGGTGTCCAGGGCCCGGCGAATGAGAATCAGGCTTGGGGCTGAAAGATGCCAGTGCACTGAGTGGCTCTCTCCCTCGAGAGGGCGGCGGGCTCACCGCGTCCGTCTGAGACGTTCACCCAGGAGAGGCGAGCAGGGTCACCTCTGAGACCAAAACGATTTCTCTGGGCTGTCGTTGATGTCACGTCCTGCAAATGTGACGCGCCACGGAATCCCCTTCTGTGTCTGCAACAGCCCTGCGAGAGCGTGAATGGAAGGAGAGCAGGAGATGATGGATGACGTCTGCCGAGCACCTGCTGTGTGCCGCCCCTGTTCTGAGACCCCGTTCGTCCTCCCGAGTCTGGGGTGTAGATCAGAGGGGCACCGTTTCTCTTTCACCCGTGTGGAAGCATTTTCGGGGGCGGTGGGTGATCTGAGTGACTTTCCCGAGGTCAGCAGCCAGCAAGATCGGCGGCTCCGACTTGGGCTGGGGTCTGCCAACTCCCAAGCCCCCGGTTCTACTGCTCTGAAACCTCTTCTTCGGGCTTCCTGGTGGCAAAACCAGGCCCTGGGTGGCTTTGGTGGCTGGGCAGATGCCACGTGGCTCACCGGAGGCCCAGGCTCGGAGGCACATTGTCGCATCCCCAGGCCGCGAGCCCCAGCGCCCTGCCGCGATTCCGTGAGCCCGCGGACACCCGGATGACCGGGGATGCGGGGCGACATGAAAGGAACACGCTTGGCCTCGATGGGGCCCAGCCCCCGGCTCGCTGGAGGCAGTTGAAAGGAAAGCTCCCGATAAGGAGACACTTTATCATGCCTCTTGACAGGCCGTGCTTCCTCCTCTCTGTGGCCCCTTCCAAGTCCCTGGCGTGGAGCCTCGGCCACCCCGTGCTCTGGTGGGGCCATGAGCGGGTGGGAGTGGGCCGGGGGGGGGGGGGGGGGATGGATGCCAACCCTTTGAAACCACCCAGAGGGCCCCACGTGGCCCTTATCTTGGCCCGTGGTCGTTTCTGGGCCGGAAAAGGGAAGCACAGAGAGGAAAGCCTTTCTCCTGTGGCTTTTGTGTTTGGTTCGCATTAAACGAGGCGGGCCCGGGACTTTTGTTGTCTGTTTTCCCACTTTTCAGCGCCAGGATGATGGATGACTCTCGGGGGCTGGCAGGCCACACGCCATGCCACGCTCACGCACGCTCACGGCCGGCGGATGTTCAGTCTGCCGTGCGGCTCCCGGACCAGGCGAGCGCTGTGCCAAGTCTGAGCGGGGGTCCTCCGGCCCCCCAGGGCTGCCCCGGGGAGCGCGGCCGTGCCAGGGAGTGGAGGGCTGTGAATTCATTCACTCCGGGGCCCTGGCAGCCGGTGGCCTTGTCTAGACAGGAAGATGTGTGTGATCGGATTCGAAGACGGGGCTGTATGTAGTTCCTGCTGCGGTGAGCAGCAGCCTGGAGCCCTGGAGCCCTGGGGCCGGGGCCGGGGGCGGGGAGGGGTGGGGGGAGCCCAGGCTGGTGGAGGCAGGGGTGTTTGTGCCCCACAGGAGGCACAGAGGCCAGGAAGGGCAGAAGTGATACAAGGATGGGCCATGGAGAGAGGGGTCTGGGCCAGGACAGGAGCGGGGCTGGGGGCGTGTGTGCGCCTGCTCTCAGAGGGAACAGAGTGACAAATGGGTGTGCGAATTGTCCAGTGGGTATTCCCACGCACAGATGTGCATAGAGATGTCCCCACCCGCGGGGCTGTGCCCAAGCCGGTTTGTACTGGTTCACGGGAGCCGGTGGTTAAGTTTTCAGGAATTCTACCACGTTTTACTATATAATCTGTGCTCATTTTACACCCCCCGTAGCCACAGGGTGGGAAGAGCGTCTAATGCTGTGCTCCTGGACGGCTCTTCCCAGCTCCGTGTTCCCTGACGTCATGCCCGTGGCTTGAAATCAGCCACGGTGGGAGCATTTCCACCCTGGAAATTAGCGAGCACTACAAATCCAGCCCTTTGCCTCGGAGAACCGGTTGTCACACACGTACCAGCCCCCTGCTGTATAGCCCGCAGGCACACACACACACACAGAATGAGGAAGACAGACGGACACACAGGCCAGCAGCTGCTTGAACAGATGCCGCTTTTGTTTCAGGAAAATGCATCAAACTTTTATACATTGGTCGATTTTTTTTTTCTTTTCCTTTTTGTCTGTTCCCTTCTCTGCATGCAGGACCCTTCTAGCATCCAGGCAGGGCAATGGTGTGTTTTCCTCTTGCAGCGAAGTCTAGAGCAGGACTTCTTGGCCCCCTGAGCAGAGGTTTGCTGAGCCTCTCCTGTGTCTGGGCACCGAACCCAGGTAGTTTTTGTAACTCGTCCCTTGCCCCCCATCACCCAGGCTGGGTTGTGTTTTTCCCTAGCCCCTTCTGTGATCTACTCTGTATGTCAGTCCGTATCCTGCAAACTGGGGTTCCCTGGGAGATGAATTCTTAATCGGCATTTTAGAAAGCACTTCTGTAACTATTTTTTTGGCCCCTTTGTTTTGTCGTGAGTTTATGTGCACCTTTGATTTCTGACTGGTGATCCTGGTTTCCTATTTATGGTAGTGCCATAAAGATTGTCCATACATTTCTATAAGTAAAATAGGAGTCAATTTTAATTCTTTTTTTTAACGTTTATTTTTGAGAGGGAGAAAGGGAGACAGAGTGCGAGCAGAGAGGGAGTCACAGAATCCCAAGCTGACTCTAGGCTCCTGGCTGTCAGCAGGACGTGGGTTCGAACTCACGAACTGCGAGGTCATGACGTGAGCCGAAGTCGGATGCTTCACCGACCGAGTCACCCAGGCTCCCCAGAAGTTAATTTTATTTATTTATTTATTTTTCAGCGTTTATTTATTTTTGGGACACAGAGAGACAGAGCATGATCGGGGGAGGGGCAGAGAGAGAGGGAGACACAGAATCGGAAACAGGCTCCAGGCTCCGAGCCATCAGCCCAGAGCCCGACGCGGGGCTCGAACTCACGGACCGTGAGATCGTGACCTGGCTGAAGTCGGACGCTTAACCGACTGCGCCACCCAGGCGCCCCCCCAGAAGTTAATTTTAAAGGGAAAGGTTCAGTAACCAAGAGTGCAGTAAAAGCTCAGGAACATGGTTGGAGAATGGCTGAGGTTTGGGGAGCACTGTTGTGGCCCCTGTTGTGTGCTGTCCCCCGCCTTCCAAAGTAATAGGCACAGAATATCAGTGAGTGGTCAAGAGAATGGGCCTTGGAGCTAGACCTGCCAAGGGTGGAACCCTGGCTTCTCCTTGCCTGGCTGTGTGACCTTAAGCAAATTGCCTACCCTCTCTGTGTCTCACTTCCCCGTATGCAATAGCAGCACCTGCCTCACGAGGTCGGCCTGAGGATCGGATGAGTTGGTAGATACCAGCACTTAGAACAATGCCCAACATTTAGCAGGCACTCAAGACGTTATGAGCTGCTGCTGTGTTTGCAGTTGGCATCACTACGATTAATTATAGCGTTCTCCTGTGATACCAATTTTCCTTAGCATGGCTTTCTTTTTTTTGTTTGGGGGGGGGTGGAATAGACAGGGTTCAACAAATATTTGTTGACTTGACTTGAATTTTAGATTTTTAGAAAGCTGCCAGGCCTGGCACCTTTCGACCGGGAAAAAGCAATTGGGAAACCAGACAGAAAGTAAGCAGCAATTTTATTTCTAGCAAAAGCCCCATCGTTACTCCTGTGTGCGTCAGACAGCCGTCTGTTCCCCCGTGCCACCACCCCCCTCCCGGGAATACCTTTCTAGACACTCGCTCAGATTGTGCACGGGAGGGCGGGGAGCCTCCTGGATCGACTTGGGTGTCGTCACCCGATCTATTTCTGAGCGGTTGGATTGCTTGACTTTTTGTTTAGGGCAGTTTCTTTCAGATTCCCTTTCAGCACTGGCTCTTCAGAGAAATCATTTTTTGGGGGGAAGACGCCTATAAATCAGACCTGTGCTCTGACCTGTGGGTCTACTGTTTGCACCTTGAGTTTTTGGGTTTTTTTTTTTTTTAATTGCGGTTCACCTAACACGGTTGTCTTCTTTCCACCGAGGCACAGTCAAGGGGAACGTGGAGGCATGGATGGGCCTTTCAGTTAGGCCTAGAGCTGTATCTAACAGAAATCCAAAATCACAGTTCCTTAAACACTCAAACATTGATTCTCTTATGTGCAAAGTCTAGAGATGAATGATTCAGAGCGCTAGGAAGCCATCAGGAATCCAGGCTCCTTCTCTCTTCCTGTTCCACTCAAGGTTGCCTCGTGGTCCAAAATGATTGCGGGAGCTGCCACCATCACATCCATGTTCTGAGCAGAGAAATCCCAAGGAGGAAAGAAGACAGGGCAAAAGGGGCCCGCTCCCCAGTTGGGTCAGCTTCCTCCTGGGAACCTGTTTGCAAAGTTCGCACCACACTTCTGTTTGCATCTCATCGACTCAACCCCAGTAATGTAGCCACATTGATCTGCAAAGGAGGCTGGGAAGTAGAAACTCTTAGCCAGGCTCATTGTCACCGGAGACAATTGGGATCCTGTTACTAAGGAAGGGAAAATGAGTAACGGATAGAGGGCATCTGTTGACCTTGAAGAAGAAAGATACTGTAACACCATTTTTATCATACAAGTTTAACGTTTGGAGAGATGGGGTACTTCGTTTCTTACCTGATTGTCTATTGCTTGTGGTCTCAGGAGGTGAATGTTCAAGCTGGAGACGTGACAGGGCTTTGGGAGAGGTCCATACAGGATGCCACCGGAGAGGAGGGCAGGAAGGGTCCCCTGTGATGGCTGATGGTCCCTGGGGGCATTTGAGATTCTCTCTTGAGGACCCGTGTGCCAAAGTCAAAACCCCCAGCCCTCCCTCCCGCTAGTCCTATCGTTTTCAGTGCTGAGTTGTTGCCGGCGTCTAGAACTGTGTGAGGCACATCGGAGGCACTTTGTCTGTAGTCCGTAAACGAATAAGGGAACCTGAGCCTTTTTTGCCTCATCTGTAAAACCCGGATGAGTGCCTGCCTCCTTCTGGCCTTTATACATAGAGCATGTCCTAAGGAGCCATGGGGACAGCAGGCGCCATAGTCCTTTAAAAGTCAGTGCTCAAAATTCTGGGCAAGGTGCAGCTCTTACTTTTTAAAAAGTTCTTTTTTCTTTTAACTAAGGTAATATATGCTCGTCGTGCAATGTTTAGAGTATACAGATCACTCATTAATTATTAGGTACCTACTGCAGGCCAGGCTCGGAGTCCAGGTGAAACATGAGGTGTTCATTCCATTGAGGAAACAGACATTGAACAGGTTAAACAATCAATAGGATCATTTCAGGTTGTATTATTTATTTATTTGTTGGTTTATTCTTTAAATGTTTATTTTATTTTGAGAGAGAGAGCGAGAGAGCGAGAGAGCGAGAGAGCATGAGTGGGGGAGGGGCAGAGAGAGAGGGAGACCCAGAATCCGAAGCAGGCTCCAGGCTCCGAGCTGTCCGCACAGAGCCCGACGCGGGGCTCGAACTCACGGACCGTGAGATCATGACCTGAGCTGAAGTTGGACGCTTAACCGACTGAGCCACCCAGGCACCCCTGTGGTAAAGAGTTTTAAAGAGAAAAAGTAGGTAATAGGAGAGAATGCCTGGGGAGGAGGTTTCCTTTATGTTGGGGTAGTCAGGGGATTCGTCTCCAGGGATGGATTCATTTAAGTTGATTTTTGAATGACAATAAGGAACCAGCCACTTGAGAATCAGTGAACATTCCAGACAGAGGGAACAGCAAGTGCAAAGGCCCTGAGGCAGGAGAGCTCAGATATTTGAACAATGAAGAGGCCTGTATGGCTGCCTGCAGTGGCCGAGGGAAGGAACCGTAGGAGATAAAGCTGGACAGAGAAGAAGGAATCTGATCACGCAGGACCTTTGCAGGGCATGGAATTTGAATTTAATTTTTTATGCACTGGGAAGCCATTGGTGGGTTTCAAGAAGAAGAATGATGTTACCTGATTTACAGAGATCTCTCTGGCTGCTTGTAGAGGCTATTTGGAATGGGGTGGGGCTGAGAGAGAAGCAGGGAGATAATCAAGGGGGTGGGTGCAGTGGTCTAGACCAGAGGTGGCAGCCGTGGGACCCTGGGGGGGCACAGGAGCAGGTGAGAAGTGATGGGCTGGCAGTTCGGCCAGTTTGACGGACAAGGGGTGGGATTTCAGTGCAGGATTCCTGCAGAAAAAGCGTAAATGAAGAGCGGTTCTCACGGGGGTGATTTTTGTCTCCCAGGGGATGTTTGACGGTGTCCAGAGACGTTTCTGATCCTCACGGCTGGGTTGCAGGGGTGGGGGGTGGGGGGAAGCAGTTTACCGGCATCTAGTGGAGAGGCCAGAGATGCTGTTGAACGTCCTACGATGCGCAGGGCGGCCCCTGCAACAGGTAATGAGTGATCCGGCCCCCAGATCAATGGTCGCCTTTGGTCAGTCCGCCAAGGCTGAGAAATCCTGACTCGCTCGTTGTTGTTGTTGTTGTTGTTGTTTTTTAACGTTTATTTATTTTTGAGACAGAGAGAGACAGAGCATGAACGGGGGAGGGGCAGAGAGAGAGGGAGACACAGAATCGGAAGCAGGCTCCAGGCTCCGAGCGGTCAGCCCAGAGCCCGACGCGGGGCTTGAACTCACGGACCGTGAGATCGTGACCTGAGCCGAAGTCGGACGCCCAACCGACTGAGCCACCCAGGCGCCCCTCGCTGTTGCTCTTTAAACCCCGTATCTTAAATAAATGATGGGGGACCCTGATAATCCCAAATGTTCCCATCTATCTAGAGAGGTCCCTGTGCTGTGCGGTAATTGTTCGGTAGGACACAGCTCTCCGCTTGACGGCCTTTCCCCGAGAGGCCCTCTGCTCAGTGAACGAATGAATGAATGAGTGAGTGAGCGAATGAGCGCGGGAGCCGCCTTCATAAAGAGGTGAGTCAGAGCGGGTCGGCCCCCAGTCTTCCATCATGTTACGAAAGCCAGGCCCCGTGCGGCCGCACACAAGAACGGGCTCCTTGTTCCTGTATGATGTGATTTGTTCATCTGCCAGCGTGCCCCGCCTCTCCCCAGGTCACCGGCCGCGGCCGGCTTCCCGCCGTCTCGCCGTGCGCAGGGCCCAAGAGCTGTGCGGGGGCCCTCCAAAAACCCACCCTTTGAAATGAAAGAAACTGGATCTTAAAATCCCAAAATAGAGTACGGAAAGGTACACCTCACGTCTGCCTTCCCCTTTTCCCCCTCGTGGCAAAAGTGACTCAGAGCTCTTGGTCTGGATCCAGAGAGACCTGCGCGGCCCTGGGGCTGGGGGCGGGGGTGTGATTGTGTTGGGGACGGTTCTCACCTTTCCGAGGGCCCTCTTGCATTTCTGGAGTCCGCCTTCCCCCAGCCCACCGTCCCGGGGAGCTTGCTCAGCTTTTGGCGGCCGCGAAAAAGGAGGGGCCGGAGTGTATGTTTCGCCCAGATGTCCCTGTCTTTGGTGGAACGTTTATGTAAAGCTGAACCGCGGTTTCTTGGCGGAGCTTTTATCAGTGTTCTCGCGGGGCTGCCGTCAGGGCGGGCAAGGTAGAATTCTTGCCCCAGCATCCTTGGGGTGAACACATGCTGCCGGGTCGGGTACCACTAGATCGGTGGGTGCACGGACGGGCCGAGAGCTGCCTTGGGTCCTCAGCTGCCCCCCTGCGGGGCACTCGGTCCTCTCCCCCTTCCCCGCTTCTCCCAGAGCCCAGGCCCCTGGCAGACAGTGTATCTCCTGTTCCTCAATATCAGGCCAGAGCCTGGAATGAGACTCCGGGAGAAACGTTTTTGAAGTGTGCTGTCCCTTCTTGTGGGGTCTTTGGGTGGACACACAGGCGGGCTGGGGGGGGGGGCATCGCCCGGACCTTGCTTTTCCCTCACCGTCTCCATGAGGCTGCCAAGTCACTGCACTTGTGACTCTGTCGCTGCCTGGAGAAGAGATTGTCCACTTCATTTTTCCAGCCCGGGTTTGTCTCTTCTCTGACTTCCAATGGACTTGGCTTCGTATAATATGTCTCTTTCACGGTGAGACACATTCCTGCAGACTGGCTCAAATGGGAGTGAGTTTAGGCGGACTCCAAATGTGGGGATTCTCTTCCAGACATGAATAAGCCTCCTCTTTCAGGGTCACTGGAGGATGAATCACTCGGCAATATGTTGAGCCACATAGGAGCCTGAGAATCAATCTGTTCATTTATTTACTCAGCAAATATTTATTGAGTGTCTACTACATGCCAGGTAGTGCTCAAGGTGCTGGGCCACAGTAATGAACAAATTTTCATTCTAGCGGCAGCAGGAGGTGGGGGGGGGGGGCAGACAATAAGCACAAGCATGAGGGGACACTTAGCACCGTCAAGAAGGAAATCAACAGGAAGCTATAATGGGGGCGATAGTCAGGTGAGGGTGGGGGCTCTACTCCGGCCAGGCCGCTCAGAGAAGGCCTTGAAGTTAGGCTAAGGTCTGATGAATTGGGAAGAACCGGCCACGGGCAGACGTGGGGGGAGGGTGTTCGAGGCTAAGGGAACAGCCAGTGCAAAGGCCCTGAGGTAGGAGCAAACTCAGCCTGTTGAAGGACCGTCACGGAGGTCCGGGTGGCTGGACCAAAGTTGGGGCGCTGAAGCTGGTGACGTGGGCAAAGACCAGATCATGCAGGGTTTTGTAGGCGGGGATGAGGCGCTTGGAGTTTAGTCTAAACATATCTGAGGATCGTTACGTTTCAGGGCGGAGGGACCACCTTCAAGATGATCTCTTCCACGAACCGAAACTAGAGGAGAGGAATTTGCCAAAAGTCACCCAGCCATTGGTGGGAGAATATTAATAAAAGCTGATATTTATTGAATGCTCGCTGCATGCTTTGGACGTCACTCACTCAATCCTTCCAACAGCCCGGTGAGGTGCGTCACGTCCTTAGTCCCATTTACGGATGAAGAAACTGAGGCCCGGAGAACTCCCTAACTTCCCTTCCATGACCGAGGGAGTGCCAGGGCCAGGATGTAACCCCAGACAGTCTGGCTCCAGGGCTTACGGCCCTGTGTCACAGTGACCCCACTCGAGGAACAGCACAGAAAGACGACCTGAAAAGTACTCGTTTGGCTTAAAACAAAAACAAAAACCAAAACAAAACAAAAACACCAAAAAACCCCCAAACGCTGACTCAAAGAAGGCTTGCATGTTTTACTCCAGGACTTCCAGACTCCTCTCTTGTATGATTCAGTCACTCCTTGGCCAGAGAGAGAGGTGGTCTGGGTGGGGGGGTGCAGATGGGGAGCCACAGCTGAGCTGACGTTTCTGCCGGGTTGGACCAGAGGCTGGGGGTTCAGGGCAGAGGGGGGCGAGTGAGACCCGAGAAGGGAAAGCTGGTGTCTGTAGCCCCTGACGAGGGGAGGGGGCTTTGTGTCTTTGTTCGAAGACTGGGGGTGGGGGGTGAGGAGGGGAGAGGAGAAAGAGGGTGTGGCTCTCGGTCCGGGATCCCGCTCGCTAACGTACCTCGCCTCTGATCTCTCCATGGCTTCCTCGGGGTTCCCGATGTGGACATGGTAATTGGAGACAAATTTAGCGTGTTTCGGGCCATCAGGCCTCTCTTCAGGCAGCGTGCTTGCTGTGCGGTAGATAGGTCTGGTTTTAATTTCCAGTGATGCGAGAAATACAGAATGACTTGCTTCTTAATTTAGAATCCTGAGAGGCACTGTCTTGTTTTGTTTTCGAGCCTGTGCCACATGTCTAATTCTCCCTCTCTGGGCTCGCCATGTGATTCCACAACGTGGCCCTGTCCGTGGGTGTCCACGGCGTGCCGGGCACAGAAGGTCTCCTGTCCGGCTGGGGGCGCCCCAGCTTGGGTCGGAAAGAGAGACGTGGGGCTCCTTTTTCATCACATGCTGGAGATGCCGTCCCCTCTGTTTGGGACGGGGCGGTCCAGGTACCGGTGGTCCGACCAGCTGAGCCCTCCCTGCGCTGAGCAGGACGCAGCGGTCGCTCCGGGCCAGGAAGGTAATTTGAGCTGGAGCGGAGGCGGTGTGGGCAGCAGAGCATCTCTTGGTCAGGGGGATGGGGATGGTCTGGAGAAGTTGCAGCCACTCAACCCCCTCCTGTGGGGCTCTCCTCCCCTGTAGTGTCGCTTACCCGTCGAGCAACAGCATGGCATCATCGTAGGCGCTATAGGTGGCTCAGTGAACAAGACAGACAGGTTGCTGATGATGTAGTTGGAGGAGGCAGAAAAAAGCAAATAAATACACCGTGCGAGGTCAGTCAGCGGTAAGTGGCTGACGTAACGTAAAGCGGTGTGGGTGAACGAAGAGTGCGAAGGGTGTGGGGCACCGTATTGGGGTGGGCCGTGGGGATGAGGAGAGGCTTGAACGAAGTGAGGTGCGGGCCCTGTGGGTCTGGGGGAAGAAACTTCCAGACAAAGGTCACAATAAGTGTTGCGACCCTGAGGCAGGAGGGCTCGTTGGAACACAGCAAGGCCAGTGTGGCTGGAGCGGAGGGAATAAGGAGGGTGGTGTGGGGATGGTGAAGACGGGACCAGATCATCCAGGATCTTCTGAGTCCCGGGATAGACATCGGCTTGTTGATCTGAGTAAGACGTTGGCTGTCGGTGGGGAGCCTGGGAAAGGGGGGTGGGGGTGGTGTTGAGCCGGGGAACAGGATCTCTAACTTAAGATTTTAAAGATCGTTTTGGCTGGTATGTGGAGATGACACGGGGGGAGGGGGAGGGGGAGGGGAGGGAGGGCAGGAAGGAGGCTACTGCACCAGTCCAGGCAGGAGACCGTAGAAGCTGAGACCGGAGCGGTGGTGATAGGGCTGGTGAGAAGCAGTTAGATTTCGGGTGGATTTTGAGCGTTGAGTCACCAAGACTTGTTACTCGCCTGGATGTGGCGTGTGGTTTGCTTCTCTCTTGGTTTGTAGGCCCCATACCCCGAACCCCAAGGGAACCTGCTGGTGCTTGGGCCTTCCTCTTCCTTCGCTGAAGGGTCCCACCTTGGACTCCTACCCCCGAGGTTCCCGTGGGTGGGTCCTGGGTCTTTACTTGGCATGCAGGATGGGATGGGGCGTGCCTCTATGCCTTGACGGCTTCAGGGTTTCTTCCTTGTGGCCTTTAAAAGAAAGGTCAAGATTCACAAAGAGAAAAGCGGGGATGGGGGGGGGTCTTCTTTCTTTGAAAGAATGTTTTGGCCTTATTTAAAAAAAATTTTTTTAACGTTTATTCGTTTTTGAGAGAGAGACAGAGGGTGAGCAGAGCGGGGGAAGAGAGAGAGGGAGACACAGAATCCGAAGCAGGTTCCAGGCTCCAAGCTGTCAGCACAGAGCCTGACGCGGGGCTCGAACTCATGGACCGCGAGATCATGACCTGGGGCAAAGTCAGACGCCCCAACTGACTGAGCCAGCCAGGTGCCCTGGCCTTATTTTTTTTACATTATACATTCAGAAAATAATTTTTCTGTTGAGTCGTAATCATTGTAATAGGTTCAGGGGAGCTACAACCACGGGCTCCTGGGACAATAGAACTTCTCCCCGGGAATAATCAAAATCCAGTGGACATTTTAAAAAATAGCGTCTGATTCTATTTTTATTTTAAATTTTATTTTGGATACACACACACACACACACACACACACAGAGTCCCCACCCTCACACTTTCATAACAGAAATGGATATATTCGTTCTTACTATTGATGGTACATTTTGGAGATGATTTTATATCTGGATATGAAGCGCTTCCTTAGAGTTGCCCAGGTTGTGCACTGTACAATGCCA
Organism: Herpailurus yagouaroundi; assembly: GCF_014898765.1. Taxonomy (NCBI): domain Eukaryota; kingdom Metazoa; phylum Chordata; class Mammalia; order Carnivora; family Felidae; genus Herpailurus; species Herpailurus yagouaroundi. The sequence goes on along the minus strand of NW_024412463.1, from coordinate 2,410,405 downwards.
ATGGATGCCCTTCATAGTCATTGTCATGCCAGTTCCTAGGATACTCATTCTTCACCGTAACAGCCTTATACTGCGTAACATATTACTACCAACCTAACCAGCCCTCTTTTGATTGGGCCCAGTCTTTTGCTATTTTAAAGAGTGCTGCGTTGAATAACCCTGTCCTTTGTTTTTTTCTGCACATCTGCCAGGGTGTCCTCCGGCCAGCCCACTCACTAGCAGTAGAATTACATCTTTAATTTTGGAAGATAACCCCAAAATCGTCTGCCACGGATTTGTCGGCACCGCATTTCTGCGGGCTCTGTTCTTAGGTTTATGTATTTCAAGCAGGGTCACCACCTGGGCGGCACCCTTGTTCTGTCTGTGGTGTCAGGGCACGTAGAGCAGATGAAGGAGGCCAGACCCGGATCCGAATCCCTGTTCTGCTGCCCGCGTGCCGGGGAGGGGGCTGCTCACGTCTCTGAGTTTAGCTTCCTCGTCTGTAAAAGGGCAGCTGCATAGTTCATGGAACTTCACAGGGACGGAAGCGGGGAGACAAGCAGCGATTGATGGGGCAACGAATTCTATCTGGTACTGGTGGTAAACGCAGCAAAGGAGATGGTTGCTGAGGGGCCCCGCCCCACCTGGGGAGCAAGGAAAGACTTCCGTGGGAGTTAAGATTGGAGCCACACTCTGCCGTGTGACCAGGAGTTAACTAGGACAGAGGTGGGGGTGGGGGGAGATCGTTCCCGACGATCAGACGCAGGGAAGATCCTGTAAGGGGCCGGGGCGCACGGCGGGGAGGGGCCGGGCCACACGCGGCATCGCGGCCAGTGGGAGCGGGAGAGACCGATGGCCAACTGAAGCGTCTAAAAGGTCATCCTGGCCGCAGGGTGGACGATGGTGGGTGGGGACTGGAGGGGAAGGTGGGCGTTGGGACGAGGGAGGAGGCGATGGAGGGAGAGAGTGCACTTTAGGCAATGGAATTGACAGGACTTTGAGGTGGAGCCTGTATGAGGGAGAGGGATTAGGATTTAGGGCCAGGATTAGAAACCCGGGAATTAGCATTTCTAGCGAAGTTAATGTGTGCTCCCTAGATGGGTACGGAGTGCTTGTTGGGTTGCCTGAGGCGAGAGCAAAACCATGGTCTGGTTTGCCTGGTGTGTGTGTGTGTGTGTGTGTGTGTGTGTGTGTGTGTGTGTGTGTGGGTCTGGGGGGGGGGGTCTGTGTCTGGGGGAGGGGGTTGGGGGGCAGGCAAGTTCCACACTCTTCGCATCCCAAAATAAAGGCAGAATCTGGGATGCGTGCACATTTGTAAAGATCTTCTCCCCACAATGCCTGTGGGGGAATCGCAAGAAAACACCCTTAGGCGCTTTTCTCTTCTTTCAGAGTGAAGTCTTTGAGGACGGTACCAATTTCCTAATATTCCAAATTCAACAACAAAAGAAGCTACTTAACATTGTTAAAGTTTGATTTTGGTAAAATTCAAAACAGTTTCTTTGGCCGGTTGCCATGTTGAAAATCAGTCCCACGTTTTGGACGCGGTGGCAGTTGTCCATCTGAGAGTGTTTAAAAAGCTCTGAGCAGAGTCGATAGAAAAATCGTTTTCAAGGAAATGTCCTGCCCGCGCGCTCGCTGCAGCGTTCATAGCAGGGGAGAGTTAGAGCGAGCTCACTGCCCAGCTGGGGGGGGGTGGGGGTGGGGAGGTCAAAGCTGTGGCCTGGAATAGGACGGAAACGCCAGGGCGAGGCAGGTGGGGCGGGGGTGGGGGCAGAGTTTAAGGCCGCACTCTCTCCCGGGCGCCTGCCTCGCATTTAGACAGTCCTCAGAACCAGGCCTTCCTTAAATCACGTGACCCTGTGCCCAGGCACCTGACCCGGTCCTGCTAGTCTGAGCCCTGGATACCGTGCGGCCCTTTGAGATCGCCTCATTAGACAAGATTCAGTGACGAGTGACAAGGGGACATGGTCACCCTGTATCGTTAAGTGGAAATAGCATGTAAGATAGAACCCCAGATATGTGGGCCTAGAGGAAACGTCTGGAAGGAATACATTAAAAGGCTTACTTATTTTGAGGGAGTATTTCCTTTATAACTTACGCAGTTTTCGTATGGTCTGTTTCTCCGACCATGAATGAGCTGTCACTCACTTTTCCTTTGTCTTGTTGTAAGGCTAATATCAACAAAGATCGGTGTCCTTTTATCTGTGCACCGGGGCAGTTAAACTGCTGTTGGGAGCGGGAAGAACTTGAATTTGGCAGGGGGTGGGGTGGGTGGGAGGCAGGGTCTGATGAGCCCTCCCTGTGAACATGTGCGCCTCTGAGGAGTGGACACCGATGTTCCCCTCTGGGTCCTTTTTGCTGAGCTGGGGGGGGGGGTGCCCCTGCCTGTCTTGAAATGCCTCCTCCGGGTTCCGGGAGAGTTGGCCTTTTTCTGAGTTAAGAGGCAGGTATGACACAGAGGAAGCCGATAAGGCCACATCCCTGGGGTTCCACCCGGTGGCTCTGGGGCTGTAGGGTTTTGAGGAGGTCCCTCAATCCCGCCGAGCCTCAGCTTTCTCGTCCAAAAAAGGAGGAACCCTGCTTTCCTGCTGTGCAGATTCCACCAGCTATGCCACTCCCTACCCGCGTCTCAAACCTCACGATGTACCCTAGAGACATCCCTTCTTCCTGGAACCCTGTCAGCCGCCTGGGAAATGACAAGAAGCAGAACTTTCGCTCTCCCCTCGGCTGCAGGAAACGGAGCCTCTTGTGCTTTGGAGACCGGCTGACCGTGAGCTTCTAGGTTGCAGCAGGTGTCTGCTAAGGCCGGAAGGTGATTTCTGCTTGCCCGGGCCCCTGGGAAGACCTTACCTTTGGAGAAGCCTGGAAAGAGGCCTCGTGACCGAAGTGTCCCTAAAATGGGGACCACAGGGTGCAGGGGGCCTTAGGGGCCGATCATGCCATCCCAAGACACGAAGCGCTCTTGGCGAGACCCAAATCGCTCAGTTTTTTGGAGAAGCAAGTAAATGGCTACACGCCCTTCTTACCAAACCTCCAGATTGCTGGCAGGACTGTCCCGAATGAGCGCGCGGGGCCCTGGGCACCTGCTGGTCCTTCTCGGGGAGGGGAGGGTGGAGGTCCGAGGGTGGAGGGGAAGCGTTCTTCTCATTTCATACGAGGTGGCGAGCTTTCTTCCCTGGGCCCTGCCTCCTTCCAGCTCCCACGTCAGAGGGGCTGTTAGCCCGCAGAGAAGACTGGAATTAATGCCCAGGTTTACCACCCACAAGCATGTTTCGGGTTGTTTTCCACTTTAGCGGGCTTTCGCAGACAACCTTTACCTTTCCATTCAGTTCTGTAGTACTACCTTTGTGTTCTGAGTCATCCTCCTCCGGTGACCAGGAAGATTCTCGGTTCACGGGCACCCTACAGAAGTCATCTTACTTTGTCTTTGAAAGAGCCCTGGGGAGTGGGAGGTGGTGTCCCTGTTTTACGGGAGCATTTGAAACTCAGAGGGGCGGAGCCACGGCTCCAAAGTCACACAGCTTTTCAGAAACCGAGGCAGGATTGAAATTCAGCTGTGACCGGCCGAGGGTGAAATCCTTTCTTCTTTCTCCCGAGTCCAGAGCCCTCTCCGGTGTCACCTGGGAGAGGGGGCCTCTCAGTGAGGTGGGCGCCCATCTGTTTGCACCGCAGTAGCTGGTCCGACCCAACCAGGGGGAGCTCTGGAATGCAGAGACATCCTTCTTGAAGGAGTGGGTTTCTTCCTCCACAAAGGAGAAACATTGTTTGTGCTGAATTTTCTGATGCCCTTCTTTCTCTCCTTCCATCCCCCTCTTGCTCCCCCAACACCCTTGATCTCACAGTTGAGCCCTTACTTGTGTTTCCTGACGTGCATTTCTGCCCTGTAGTCCTAGACCCCAGAGCAGCTGTAGACCCAGGTGGCAAGGACACGGAGCATGTGTCGGTTAAGGGGGTGGCCTGAGAGCCCGGAATCCACATCCTAACTCCGTCCTATGCTAGCTGTGTTAACTGGAACAGATCGCTGGTCCTGCACAAGCCTCGGTGGGTCCAGCCTACACAGAGCTGTGATGCACGTAAATCATCGAGCTCGGTGCTGGGCTTGTGGGAAGTATGACTGAGCTGACGCGTCGTTGTTGATGGTGACCACGGATCCAGTATGTTTACTGATCACGCTGAATACGGTAAACAAAGTTCCTGCTACCAAGATGCATGGACCTCGTGTTTCGGTGGGGGAGAGAGATACTAAGCAAACAACTAACAAAACAAGAAAACCTCAGGTGGTAATGAAGTCATCGTGCCAGTGGTGTGGTAGTGAACCTTGAACATCCATTCTCTGGGGGAAGAAAGAAAAAAGAGCCTCGATTTGTAGCATTTGCCAGTTTTGGGGGTATCGGTATCCCTACTGTGGGGGACTTCAAGTGACCAAAGTGGCACCCACTGACTCTTAAAATGCCTAAAAATTTAACAAGTGGGTCTTGTAAGGCCCCCAGACCTGGCTTCAGCCTTGGGTGTAAGTGCATAATGTGGTTTGGGAAGGATCTGAAGAGCTCTGAAGATGAACTGTACCAGCAGAAGGTGTTCTAGGCAGAGGAGGGCTGTGCAAAAGCCCTGGGGTTGGAGAGAGCTGGGTGTGCTCCAGGAGCAGAAGGTGGTTGGTTTTGGCAGGACTCAGTGGGGTGGAGGGAGAAGTGACAGGCTGGGCCGGCGGAAGCCTCACAGACCACGTTTGGATTTTATTCTAAGGCCACAGGAAGTCTTTGGAGAGTTGTAAGCGGGGGAGTGTCTGTGTCTGATTTGCACTTTTTTTTTTTTTTTTTTAAAGGCTCTTGGGCTATTTTGTGAAAGGCCAGCAAGAGACCAGTTAGGGGAAGTCGTTGTCACCCCAGGGAGACGCATGGATGCTGGGACTGGTGTGCGTGAAAGGGGAGAGGTTGAAGTGGCTGGATTCAGGTAGAACTGTAGGGATGTGACACAATTTTTTAAAAGTATATTTACTTTTATTTATTTTGAGAGACAGAGAGAGAGAGAGAGAGAGAGAGAGAGAGCACGCACATGCACAAGAGGGACAGAGAGGATGAGAGAGAGAATCCCAAGCAGGTTTCACACTGCCAGTGCAGAGCGCTATGCAGGGCTGGAACTCACGAACCCGTGAGATCGTGACCTGAGCCGAAACCAAGAGTTGGACGCTGAACCGACTGAGCCAGCCAGGTGCCCCCAGGGGTGGGACAGGTTTTATCTTCAGGGCTGCTTACCATGAATACACCCAGGCTGCTGCAATTTCTGTTCTGTCCTGGGGAGGAGGAAGGGACTGAGACCATCGGGGCTCACTCTCTGTCCTACCTACTTTTCCTTCTCCACCCAGCGGGATGCTGTGTTTACTGCCTCCTGATCAATCCAGAAGAGGAGGTGAGGAAATCTGTTTATCTTGGGTCCAAATGTAAAGCAAAACCAACAAAAACAAATCTCGTCTCAACTCGGCCCTCCTTCCTTTGATTTGTGCAGAACAGGACCCTGTTCTGCAGTTGGCATGGGGGAGAAAGATGAGAGGTTCTGACTTGGATTTCCATCTTTGCCCTTGGGCAACTCTTGGGTGTGTATGACAGACGGAAATGCTGTGGGTGTCGGCCTGGCAGCTTATGAAAAAAGATGTCACCTGGCTCTGCTCCACTCCCAGCCTGTCTCTGTATGGTTTTTAGAAGGACACGAGAGGACTCCCGTCTTTCTGGAACCGTGCCGTCCAGTAGAACTTTTCTTGACGGCGGACGTGTTCTGTGTCTGTGCCGTCCATCACCATGGCCACTAGCTATCTGTGGCCACCGAGCACTGGAAATGGGGCCAGCATGACTGAGAAACTGAATTTTCCATTTTATTTAATTTTTGTATGTATTGTGTTGGACACCGCAATTCTGGACCACATGTCGTCCTCCATTGCCTTAGAGACTTTGTCTTATGGAAGTTGATTGGAGATCCTAGTTTTTTTTTTTAATTATTTTAAGTTTATTTATGTTAAGAGAGAGAGTGAGCTGGGAAGGGACAGAGCAAGAGCAGGAGAGAGAATCCCAATCTGACAGCACAGAGCCCGACATGGGGCTCGAACCCATGAACCATGAGCTCGTGACCTGAGCCAAAGTCGGACGCTTAACCAACTGAGCCACTCAGGCACCCCTAGCCTGGACAATTTATATTACTCAGAAGCCTATTGCTGTAATTAATTCTTTATATTTCATTTGTTTTAGTAAGCATTTTTGTGCATGACTCCTGACCGCACGATTTTTTTTCTAGGGTACGTAGTGAGAAATGGAATTACCAGGTCATAGGGCATATGTAGTTTTAATTTTTAATTGAAATAGTTATACCAGGTTATGTTCCCGTCAGCTGCGTGAGAGAGTGCCTGTGTGCCGTCTGTAAAACACGTGATTGTATCAAATACCAACATGCATGCCCTTCTAATAGGCAAAAAAATGGTATCCCAAGGTAATTTGCATTTTCCCGTTTACAAGTCAAATCGAACATCTTTTCCAAGCTAATGACCATTTGTTTATCGGTGAGTTGCCTGTTCAAATTTCTTGCTCATTTTCTGTTGGATAGTTTTGTCAATTCATTCAGCAAATGTGTACTGGAATACCTGCCATGTGCCAAGCCTTATTCTGGGTGCCAGGGATGTTGTGGCCAGTAAAATAAACAGACACACCTGCCCTCAGAGAGGTGATAGTCCAGTTGTAGGAGAAGGACCTAAGCAAAAGGAATTGAGGAGCTATGTAATAATGTTAGATGGGATAAAAAGAAGGAAAAGCAGACAGAGAAGAAGGAAGGAGATAGTCCTACCCACTGGGGGTAAGACTCAGTTTTAAACAGGATGGCCAGGAATCTTGTCCTTTACTTATTCATTTGTAGGCATTCTTTATGTATTCTGTGTACTAATCCTTTGCCCGTTCTGTGTCACACACATTTTCCTCCAGTCTTTAATTTTCTTTTGACTCAGATGATGGCACTTTAGCCTTGCTCTTTATTTTTTTTTAATTAAAAAAAAAATCTAACTTGTTGATTAGAATATATTCATGTAAAAAGCATAAGTTTTTTCTTCTGATCTTCCCAAGCAACCCGTGTCAAGAGCTCTGGTTTATCTTTCCTGATTTTTTTTTTAACGTTTTTATTTATTTTTGAGACAGAGAGAGACAGAGCATGAACAGAGAGAGAGGGAGACACAGAATCAGAAGCAGGCTCCAGGCTCTGAGCCATCAGCCCAGAGCCCGACGCGGGGCTCGAACTCATGGACCGTGAGATCGTGACCTGAGCTGAAGTCGGACGCTCAACCGACTGAGCCACCCAGGCGCCCCATTTTCCTGATTATTTTTTTGTCCTCACCACCATGTGACACTCTCCCCACCACCCTGCTGGCAGCTGAGCACTGGCAGTTTCCGGCTGTTTCTCCGTAAATACAGTTCTAATCTCCTACCTTCTCACGGTCGCAAAGGCTCCATTTTGGAGAGGATCTCTGTAATTCATTGTTTGAGCAGCCCTTCTGTTGGGACACCAGGGTTCCTCCTAGTTCTCCTTTCCTCCAGGTGATGGGGCAGTCCTGCACTCCTTCTGCTGCCCAGGAGCTTCTCAGATTTTTGAGGGACTATACCCACCAGCACCCTGCATGCTAGAGGTGTGTAATATTTTGATTTTGTTTTCTCCCCCACAGCTCCATGGCTACATGGAAAACAAGCCCCTCGGGCTTCAGATCTTCATTGGGACAGCCGACGAGCGGATCCTTAAGCCCCACGCCTTCTACCAGGTGCACCGCATCACGGGAAAAACTGTCACCACCACCAGCTACGAGAAGATCGTAGGCAACACCAAAGTCCTGGAGATCCCTCTGGAGCCAAAGAACAACATGAGGGCGACGTAAGGGCTTGGGGGCCGAGGGTGGTGGGTCTTTATGGGGAAGTGGGGGGGGGGACCCAGGGGCAGGGATTTCGTAGCGGGGACTCTCTGGAGTTGAGTTGGTGGAAGGCGTCGTGGATGGTGGTTCCCACTCTGCGATGGGCCCATAGAGATTTGTTTGAAAAGTTTCTATTTCAAAAGCTTTATGTCTAAATACTTTTCTTGTGTGCTGGGAGAAAGACTACCTATGCGTCTTTGGATTAGGTTACTTGGGATGAGGCTAAGTTGATTTACGTGTCAGAACGTATTTTGCCTAAAGAAAATTTTTAAAGACGCAGATAGGTTGAAACTCACAAAGGAATAGGCGTGTAGCTCAAATTTGGGAAACGTTGCACCCGTGCACTGGAGTTAAAAAAAAAAAATCTCTTTATTAGAAAATAACCTTAACTTCCAAACGGTGAGAATTTTACAGAGGACCCTGTCTGCCGTTCGCTCGGCTTTGCCGATTGTGAACGTTTTCCACGTTTGCTTTATCACTTCCTTTGCTCCTCGGTTTTTCCTGAACTGCTAGACACGGTGACTCTTTACCTTTACATAGTTGAGCGTGAATTTCCTCAGGACTAGAACGCCTAGGTTCTTTGGTGACCACAGTACCTTTGTCAAATTAAAGACGTTTAACGCTGATCCACCCCTCTTACCTATCGAAGAGTCTCCAATCAGTTTTGCCAGTTGCATACTTGAGTTTGTCAGACGCTTTTGAGAGTAGAGAAACTGGCATGAAAAAGTTCCCTAGGGAGGTACTTTCCACCGGGGAATTTCTCCAGTGACTTTGTGAGTGTTTGACCCCCATCGGGGCAGTCCGTTCCTGGCTGGAATCCTGATCGGCGGATTGTAATCCGCTCTCCCCGCCCCCGCCCACCTCCCCGTCTGTGGCTGGCGGTGGAACCGTTTTGGTTAACTGACTTAGGTGGTTTTGTGGGTGATCTTGCCTGTTCACCGAGATGGTCAGTTCTAAGTGGGGTTCTCAACCTCCTCGCAGCATTGACTGTGCGGGGATCCTGAAGCTGAGGAACGCGGACATCGAGCTGCGGAAAGGCGAGACGGACATCGGCAGGAAGAACACGCGGGTGCGGCTGGTTTTCAGGGTGCACATTCCAGAGGCCAGCGGGAGGATCATCTCCCTGCAGACTGCATCCAACCCCATCGAATGCTGTAAGTTGGGCGCTGGGCAGCGTCGGCCTTCGCCGCGTATACTGAACGTGACCTTCCGCCCCGGGCAAGGTGCTCAGCAAGAAGGCGCAGGACCCGCAGGGGTCGACAGGGGGCCCGAGATGACCAGAGGGCCCAGACCCAGAGCACATTGAGCGACTTCTCTCCGCTCTCATTTGCTCGTGGAAGGTTTTGTGGCCTCACAGGAAATGAAAAAATAATACAGCTAACGAGTAGCCTCCGGCTTTGTTTAGAGGATTCGAAAACGTATAAATGTTTTGGTCGGAAAAAAGGTAGATGCAGTTGGAGCGAGTTTACTGTACCCAGTGTCTTCTTTTCCTTTCCCTTAGCCTCTCAGTGGTTCTCGCTGACCGAGCGGTGACTCTGCTGGTCAAGATGCTGAACGCCCAGCAGTCAGTAGCTCCTTGAATATTACGGAGGTTCTAGGCCACAGCTGATGCTCGTTGTACAGAAGAGGAGGGGAAGAGATGAGGGGTTGGCCACCCCGGGCCAGCAGGGCTGGGATTGGGACAGGAGCTCTGGCACGCACGACCGTGCCCCCCCCCCCCCCCCCCCAGCCCCTGCTGTCACCCTCGGCCCATCCGTGCCTATTCACTGAGCATCTGCCCACTGTGCCCAAACCAAAATGCAGAGGAACTTCAGAATCTCGTGTGCAGTGGCCGAGATCTGCCGTGTGGAAGGGCTCTGAGCAGAAACGCGGCTCAGTTCTCATCGGGCTTTGAAAGAAGAAGGCGCTTTGGGCTCATTCACGGGTACTTGAGGCAAGTTGCATGATTGGTTTTTGCAGTTAGAGCTGGCAAAGCTTCTCGTTGGCTCAGTGTTTGAGAGTTTAGAAATCATTCGTCCAAGCCCAGAGAAGAAAACAGGAAACGTTGTTGCAGAAACAAAAGCCGTTTATGTTATTTCTGTGTTCTTCGAAGAGTAGTTTTTATGGTGTTACGATCACGTTCCGTATGCAATTATGTTTCGGGATTCTGTTTCCTTTTTACTGAGCATTTTACCCTAACTGTGTGCCACAAAACTCAGTGGCCTAGAGAGGCCGGGGAGGTCACACGGATAAGTGGAGATGCAGTCAGCAGAGAGTGGTGGGGACCAGGGACCAGGAAGGCACATTCCCCACCTGAATGGGCCTGCCTTCTACAACTCCAGCCGGCATTTCCATGTGGGCAGGGAGACTCGGAGGTGGCCGGATCCTCTGGCTTTTTAAGATAAACCCCAAATCTCCTGATTTTTAAAAAGCAGCAACAAATCCAAAATACCGTGTGGATTAGAGAAAATCTTCATGTGGCTTTGATTAATCAGAGAGAGTCTTAATCGGACACTAATGAGTAAAGGAAAAGCATGAATATCTTAGGCAGAAAGGGTTGGGGAAGACGGGCCCTCAGGATTTCATTTATTGATTAAAATTTTTTTTTCACGTTTATTTATTTTTGAGGGAGAGAGAGAGAGAGAGAGAGCACGCGCAGAGGAGGGGCGGAGAGAGAGGGGGACCCAGAATCTGAAGCAGGCTCCAGGCTCTGAGCTGGCAACACGGAGCCCGTTGTGGGGATTGAACTCACGAGCTGTGAGATCCTGACCTGAGCCAAAGTCGGACGGTGAACCGACTGAGCCACCCAGGCGCCCCTGGCCCTCGGGGTTAAAAGCCAGTGAGGAGAGACTGTGGGCCCTCTTGGGGGGAGAAGCCAGACCTTGGTCTTGGTCGGTCTTTGGAAAAAAGATGAAGGGGCCCTAGGATTTCCTCCAGCCACGGGAGTCACGATGTGGATCGGGCCGCACACGGTGCCGAGTCTCTGCTCTGACGTTAGAAGAGAAAGACCCAACAGCACACAACAAGGGAAAACAAGTGTTGAAAACTATGTCAGAAACATGGGAGTTCCCCTGCTCTACCCAGCAGACCCCACCCCTGTCCCCTGAGCGCTGGGCACAGTGGCCGCCTCACTACGGTGATGGTTTTGAACATCTCGAGATGTTTTGGGAAGGAGACCCGGGCTCTTCCTCAGTAATTTGGGGGATTTTGAGAAGATAAGGTCTCCTTTTTCTGGCAGGTGACTCACTCGACAGGATGGGGCTGTGGTTTGTAGCAAGGTGGGGAGCAGGCGGCCTCAGGAGGGACCACACGCCAGAGTCCCTGTTCCTCTCCGTCTCTGGGTCCCTCGGGTCAGTGTATCTCATGTTGATCTGAGAGTTGAAGGATCAGCGCTGAACCACCAGCAAGATCTTCAGGGTGTCCTGAAGTCATTTGAACCTTGAACATGGGCTTTTTTTTTTTTCTCTCTATATTTGGCTGATTCAACTACCTCCTTTTGACAGATAAGGAAACAGACTTTCTTGGTAAAGTGATTCACTCACTTTTTTACTCAGTAGAGCTAGGGTCTCCAGCTTTCTGGTTCTGTGAAATACCTTCTTATGGTTTCTAGAACACCTCCGTTTCTTGCAGGGCCAGACTCAACACCAGCTGGCCACACGCTCTGTCACCCAGAATCTTCTGTCCTTTTTGTTGGCACCTCTGTTCTCTTTTCCGAGACTGGTGCCTGATCGTTAATATAAATATTTATTGACTAATGGGCTTACTATTAGAGATTCAGTAAATATTGACGACTAGTCCGTAGCACATAGTGATGATCCTTCGGGAGATATTCAATAAATATTTATTGACTAGTTGACTTTTGTATATGCCCCCCGGGGAGGGTGAGCTGGTAAGAAAAACATTCAGTGGACTCATACTTATTGGCAAGGCTACCTTACTTTGGAGGTGCTGATTATATAACGTCTTGGGGAATCAAGGATGAGTTCTCAGATTCTAGCGAAAACAGGACAAACCCTGGAGGCCACTCTTGGGAAAGTAGGCCAATTTGCTAGACTTGTAGATTCCTTACGTTGATGCATAGCACGCCGGAGGTCGAATGTCACCTTTGCATAGACGGGTGCTCTGTGTGTTTCTCTTTGCACGAGACGTTCAGTATTGCCAAGGAGATGCTCTCAGTCCCCTCCCTGATTGTCAGCAGAGCCGATTTCGAAGCTTCTCCAGTCCGCCTGGCTCTGGGTGCCGTCCCCAACCCTTCCCAGTCCTGATGGATAACCGGGTCTCCCCGGCTTCTCTGGGAACGTAGGAGAGTTCAGGAGGGAACACGCTTGTCTTCCCCGACGACAGACCTCTAACTCTGCTCTCAGGGTTCTGGAGGCCAGAGACCAGAGCCCAGAATCCAGGTGACCATCAGATTGTTCCTAATGGAGACTCTGAAGGGGGGATGTTCCAGGCCCCTCTCCTAGCGACTGGCAACGGCCGGCAGGCACTCTTGACTCTCCTTGGCTTGTGGGTCCGTGACTCCAGTCTCTGCCTCCTGTTCACGTGACCCTGTTGTCTGTGTGTCCTTCTCTGTCTCTTATGAGGACACTGTCACTGGGCTCAGGGCCCCCACTAATCCTGCACAATCCACCCTCCAGTTTTACCTTATTTGTGCCTTCAGAGATCGTATTTCCAAATACAGCCACGTTTGAGGTTCTGGGTGCCTGGGGCTTTGTTCAACCCATGACCCCTCCTCCTCAGCTACATTTCTTGATGTCTCAGTCGCCTCTGGCCCTCAGTTCCCAAATCCACTGGGCTCTTTCTCTGTCCTCTCTCATGGCTTTTGCCCACACTGTCACCTCCATCCAGAACGCTGGTTCTCAAACTTGGCCGCACACTGGCACCACCTGGGGAGTTATTAAAAAACAAAACAGAAAACCCCCCAATGTGTTGCCCGAATCCCACCCCAAAGATGGCAAGTCCCTTGGTCTGTGGTGGGGTCTGTGCATGGAGAGTTTTTGGAGGTCATCCAGTGATTCTGATGTGCTGGGAAGCGTGGGGCCCGCTCACCTTGCCCCCTCCGGTCCCTCGGTTGGCTCCTCCTTATCCAAGGTTGCTGTGTCCATGGCCCCTCAGGGAGGACGCACGCCCCCGACCCTACAAGGTACAGGTCCCCCACTCTGTGCTGACAACCCAATTTACTCCTTGGTCTCTCTCCTGTAAGGACAGAGACCAGAAGGCATCAGCCAGGGCCCGGCACATAGCACCTATCTCTAAAATGTTTGTTTAAAACAAAAATCGTGAACGCCAGCCTCTCCAGGCTGCCCAGCGCAAGAAGAAGGTGATGAGGAAGCAGAAGGGGGCTGTCGGCAGGTGCGAAGGCCTTGTCCCATGAGCGTCTCTCTGGGAATCTCCTCCCTGCCCCTCTCTGTTCTTCGAGAGAGCACCCAAGGCGGTTTTCCACCAAGTCCTGCCCACTCCCGGCACAGAATAGGAATCCACTTTGCTCCTTGTGTAGGCACTGGGGCGTGGGTGCATGGTGTAGACCAGAAAGTAGGTTTTCTCACATGCTCTTTTCAGCGCCTCCCTTCTCGTGACATAACTGTGTGTCACCGAGTTCTAATTGAGATACAACAAATGACACAGAGCGTGCGTCTTCAGTTCAATGATTTTCAACAATTCAACGGACCTGCGTAACCACCGCTCACAAGGAGACGCGGGACATTTCCTTCCCTCCTGGAAGGGCCCTCACACCCCACAGCCAGTGCCGCCTCCCCATCCCCACACACAGGCAACCACCGTTCTGATTTCTATCACCAGAGATTAGCTTTCCCTGTTCTAGAACCTCACGCCATGGCATTGGACAGCGTGTACTTTGTGTCTGGCTGGTTTCGCCCAGCATCAGCTCGGTGCTTTTGAGAGCCATTGCTCTTATCACTTGACTCTGGCTGCTGTGAACCTTCTGATCCAAATGCTTTCACTGCCCTTGGGTGAACACCCGGGAATGGAATGGCCGGTTCACGGGGAAAGGTTATGCTCCAGTCTATGTATTTTCCAAACCATAAAATGATTTACTCTGAGCCAGAGTGCATGAGAGCTCCATCTGCCCCACGTCCTTACTGGTGTTGGCTTCTGCCCGTCTTTTCTACCGGGAGCCACTCCGGGAGCGGAAAGTGGACCTCCTCATGCATGATTTGCATTTCCCCAGTGGCTCACGATGCTGAGTGCTGGCGTGTGCACCTGCTGGCTGTCCCGGTGTCTTCTTTGCTGAACTGTCTGTGCACAGCTTTTGCCCTCTTGCGATGGGGTCACTCCTCTTGTTATTATTAATACGTGTCAGTTGTTCATGCGTCCTGGGTAGGAGCCTTTTGTCCGATGTGTGTAGGATGAATATTTTCCCCGGTCCACGCTTGGGCGTCAGTATTTTATTTTGACTAAATCCCAATGTATCATTTTCTTTTCCTTTGGGATTAGTGCTCTTTGCATTCCCCCAACAAATTTCTACCGGTCTGAAGGAAGCAAAGGTATCCTTTTACGTTTTCTTCTAGAAGTTGTTTGATGCTGGGTTTTAGGTTTAGGGATGCACTCCATCTCGGGCTAATTTTGGTGTCAGGGGTGAGTAGGGTCGGGGTCCGTCATTCACCACCCCCAGATTGGCCCACCTCGGATGCCCTTTCCTGGAAGCAAGCACTTGGACAACCCGACCGTGTTCCCCTCCCTCGCCAGCTTTCCTTCTCTGCCCCGCTTGACTCTTGTAGGTCTGGCTTGGGAGACGGGCGATCACACGGCACTGCTTCGTGAAAATCTTAGGAGCAGCGGGACCAGACTGGCATATTGCCTCCTTTCTCGTGAAGCAGAGCTGCTTACCTCGTTCACCTGCTTCTGCCAGAGGCCGAGAGGACCTCCATAATTCTTGTGGGCGTCTTAACGTGGATTCTTCCACTGAAAACGCATCTGGAGCGCATGATACGCTGTTCTAGGCACTGGGGATAAGATAAAACAGTGGTCAAGACAAAAGTCCCAGTCCTCGTGCGGGCCACATTCTAGCGAGGAAAACCCACCCTAAATAATGAAAACCATCATTTTCAACAGTGAAGTGTGATGACGAAAATAACCAGGACTATGCGTTGGTGACTTGGGGGGAGGGCTGAGCAGCAGCAGCCTTGGGTGTGCTGAGCAGGGGAGACTTCCTGGAGGAGGTGGCATATTAATCTGAACCTGAGCGGTGGGGGAGCATGGCCCAGCTGGAGGATACAGTAAGTGCAAGGGCCCTGAGGCAGAGAGAAGTTCCACATCTTCAGGGAAAAAAAGGGCAGCTGGGGAGGCTATGTGGAGTGAATACGGATCAGAAGTCTGAGATGAAGCTGGGGACTTGGACTTTGTTCAAAGTGACATGGGAAGGCTTGAGTTCTAAGTAGGGGGCTGACACAATGGGATGCATATTCCAAAACTTGTTTAGCGCGGTCCCTGGCACATAGTAGATGCTCATACATGCTTGAAGACCAAATGAAGGAAGGAAGGAGACCACAGGGACCCGGCAGGGAAGAGGTGAAGGAAGAGGAACAGTGACCACAGTCAGCTGCTGTGCGTCAGGCACCTTCTGTGTTGCCCCCGAATCATCATAAAAACACTGAGCTCAATGGCCGTTCCCGTTTTACAGTTGGGAAAACGGAAGCACGGAGAAGTTAAATAAGTTGCCCGGGGTCACACGGCTAGTAAGGGACCAAACCAGCCGTGACCTCCACATCGTGCTGGATCTCGGGACGCCCAAGGTTGAGGTAGGTCACGAGTGACAGATTAATTTGGGCTGGAACCGAAAGTTTGGCCTCGTGTCGTGTAAGCCAGAGACCAGCCCGGCGACCCTCCGAGGGCTCCGCGTGCCTTCCCCGCGGCGCTGTAGCAGTAAATCGTGGGCGACATTCGGGCATCGGGCGGAGGGTGGCTAGGCCAGGCCTTTGTCAGCCCCCTGCCCTCCAAGGAGACTTTTGAGCAACGACTGAGAAGCCACGTTTCCGGCAACGTTGAAGCCTGTGTGACGGGGAGAAGCCAGCTAGGGTAGTGCTGAGGTGTGGGCCTGGGTTCAAGGAAATGCCTCTGCCACTTACGGGCTCTTTGGTCCCAGGAAGTCACTTACCACTCTGTGCCTCAGCTTCCTCATCTGTAAAATGGGGACAGTAACACTGGGTGTCTCTCGGCTCCCGTCGGGGCCAGACGAACGCGTGTACACATGGCAGGTGCCAGCCGAGGTCACCACAGGCCAACCCAGCGCCTGTCTCGTGGGGTGTCTCACACCTGCTGGCTGCCCTCCCCACCGCTTTACAAAGCGGCCTTGCCTGGGCCTCTCACGGCCGCTCTGTGCCTGCCAAGGTTAACAAACACCAATTGTTTCAGGCGTGCCGGCCCCGAGCACACGCCCTGCTGCTGAGACGGGACCTGGAAAGTGACCTGGCCGGAGGAGTGCGTGGGCCAGGGGGTGCGTGCAGGAGACCTGGGCGCGGGGGTGGGAACGCAGGAGCCAGGTGGCTTCTCCGCTGATTGAAGACAGAGCGTCCGGCCCTTCACCGGGCCGGTCACACAGGTGCGGGGAAGGCATCACCCCCCCCCCCGCCCCCCGCCGCCCGACCGAAGGCCTGCGGCGCCCCTGACCCTCGCGTGTCGGAACTTGGCTCCACGGTGAGGCTCGCCTCGCGGACTGGCTCGGCTGGTGCACTCAGTAACATTGCTGGATTGACACCTGCCAGCGAGTGTCGGGGGCCCGGAATGCCCCCCTCGTGGAGCTCCTGTTCTAGGGGGTTGAGGTTCGGAAGAGTTTTGGGGTTTGCTGCGGCCGCGCGGCTGGCAAGGAGAAGGGCAGAGCTGGGGGTGACACCCGTGTCCTTTCCCCCGTCCAGGCCACCTGGGTCCATCGGTGACCGGGACACTCGTCCAGCTCACGGAGAGGCCTGCAGCTCTCGGGGAGGGTCTTGTATGGAGACACGTGGGAATGTCCCCGCTAGCACATTGGAAGAGGATAGTAATTGAGCAAGAAAGTAGCTCCCGCGATGGCCCATGAGCTTTGTGGGTTCGATGAGCTGAGATACACCAGCCCTTCAGGGCACACGTCACTGTCCCATACTCCAGGTGAGAAAGCTGAGGCCCCCTGAGGCCTGGAGTTAGAAGGTGGTCACATGCACGGCGGACCCCGTGTATTCGTGCCCACGGTACCCCACTCCTGTGGTGTGAGTGCCGACAGGACCCTCACAGAGGTGGACCCCACATGCAGGGAGCATTGGGGTCTGCTGTCCCACCTCCCACTTCCCAGGGAAGACCGGGGAACATCCGGGGCAGGGGCCGAGGGGCCTGAGGGGCCGGTCTCCGGCCAGGTCTGAGTCAGCACCTTATTCTGAGCCGGGCCGGAATATATCAGCCAACGACGGTGGCCTGATGGAGACACAGAACGGTGTGCAGCAGCCGGAGCACTGTGGCCAGGGGTGGTCAGGGCTTCGGCCAGGACGAGGCTTCCGGGAGGCCCCTCCTTGCCTGGGCTGGCTGGCGGCTTTCCCACGGGGAGGCCTTTACCAAAGAGGGGCCTCTCAGGGTAGTGGAATCCCACGGTCTAGCTTGCATTCGTGTAACTCATTTAATCTGCAAACAGCCCCATGAGGCTGGTACTCTGATTATGCCCATTTTATAGATGAGAAAAGAGAGACACAGAGAGATTACGGGACTTGCCCACGGTCCCAAAGCTCGGAGGTCACCGAGCTGGGCTTTGGACTTAGGCAGCAGCCTTTTACCCACGGCCCCAAATTGCCTCTTCACGTGTGTTATAATAAACAAAAATGTATACGTGAAGTGCTTGGAAACCCAGGCGCTCTCTATGGCGGCTGTAATTATTCGCTATTGTTAGCAGAATCCACCTACTTTGCGGCATCAGAGTTCTCTGTCCAGCCTCTCCTGCCTGTCTCCTGAGGTTTTTCGGGCAGATCGTAATTCTTGGCCACACGCCCCAGTGACGGGGCGGATCCTAGACAGGCAGGCAGAAATGTTCCGTCTCCAGGCTGACTCGGGCAGACCCCGCAGGACCCCACGCCGGTGAGAATTTCCCCTCACCGCTTTGCCGCTCCCCATCAGCCACTGTTGCCGGTAAAAGCAAACACCCAAACTGGTTAACCCAACAGTGCCCTGTTGATTCAGAGCTCGTAAAACACAGGAGCCCCGAGCCCCTTTATGACGTGCCAAAATCTAGGGGCAGGAGGGAGGCCTGGGGAAGTCTCTTGGTGAGGGCCACCTAGAAGCTTGAGCTGGAACAAGAGCTGGGCCTAGACTTCGCCCACAGGCGAGAGCGGGGCCCTCGGGATGGCTTTAAAATGGTGGCCCCTGGTTTGGGGGGAGAACAGTGCAGGGTAACCGGTTTGGGTGGTTTAGATTCTCTAACGGTGGAAAGGCTGAAGGAGAGTCCGGGGGCTGCTGATGGGGGCTGGTGTGGGCCCGGGCTTCCTGAGAGCCCTCCCACAGGTCCTGGGTGGTGTCGGTCCAATTAGCAGCCATAGGTGTGAGAAGTTGCATCAGAGAGAGAGGAAGAAGCAGACCCCAGGAGGGTAATTTTGGTTGCTGTTTGCCTCTCTTCATTCAGTTCCTCTTTCGGAGGCTAATTGGCTTTGTTTGCTTTGCTTCTGGGCTCTCTGAGGATGCAGGGGCATTCCCTGGAGGAGGTCCCCTTGCCCGGATGTGGCCTCTTCAGAGTCAAAGTTGGCTCTTAAACAAATGTGGGCAACAAGTCACCTGGAAAGATTGTTCACATGCAAATTCTAGGAGCTCCGGGTGCAGTGGGTTGAGGGGTGGCTTGCGGAGCTGCATGTTGATTAAGCACCTCCTCCAACCAGGTGACCTGGGGACCTTACTTGGAGACACTTTGGCAGTGAAGGTTGGGAAATCCTAGCTAATGGTTCAGGATCCACCAAGACCAGCGGCGCCCAGAGCACACGGGCCGTGTAAACACACAGGACGTGGTCGGCACACATTTGGTGAAATACTGACTGTAAGGGGGCCACACTTAGCCAGTGCCTGGCGCGTGGGATGTACTCGAGAAACTACAGGCTTTAGCGTCGGTGACCTTGCTGGCTGAAATTTACCGAGGCAGAGACGCTTCGTGTGCGTTCTCCCATGGATGCCTCGGGACGGCCTGGGAGGGGGGTCTGGGAACAGTTGCACTTTACAGGTGGGGAGCCAGGTTTGGAGAAGCCCACGCGAGGGTCACTCGAGCGAGGACCGAGGACCGCCCAACGCTCTAGCCCGCACCCAAGCTGGGGCCGCCCCTGGATGGAGCTGAGTAGCCTAGGATTTGTTTCTCAGTCCCTCAAGTGTCGTGAACAGTGCCTCCCTCGGTGCTCCAGCAGGGCCGTCATGTAAGGGTCTGTTACGATAACAGATGAGGAAATGTTTTGAAAACGGCTGGGCAAGAAAGAGCGGCAGTTTGGAAGCTAACAGTGTTAAAGAATAGTTTCTCGAATGGTTACTGTGTGCTAGGCCCTGGCTGAGAGCTTTTGTTTTATACTCGATGGTCTTGTGTTTGTCCTGTTTTGTCCTGTTTTGTCGTGGTAAAATACACCTAACACAGTTTACCATTGAGCCCGCCGTAAGGACTACGGTTCTGGGGTGTGGGGGACACTCACGAGGTGGCGTTACCACCAGCCGTATGGGTATGGAGCCTGTCCACCACCCCAAAAAGGAACCCCAGACTCCTGGGCTCCCCCGTCCGTTTTCCTTCTCAATGGATGCCCTTATTCTGAGCGTTGTGAATATGGAGCATAGAACAGTTGTCCTTTGGTGTCGGGCCCTTCATTTGGCATAACGTTTTCAAGGTTCGTCTGTGGTGTAGCCTGTATTCCTTCTCATGGCTGAATCGTCCTTCCGTATGGGTATACCACGTGTCGGCCATCCATCCGTCCATGGACGGATATCTGGGTTATGGACATTAGCCATTTTCCTAGGTCTGTCCTGACTGCGTCCATGTTGACATGTAGTATGTTGTCTCGTACTGTTTGTAGCAGACCTGTGAGGGCAGGTACTCTTAGGCGGCATCTGTGACCCAGAGAGGTGAAGTCACTTGCCCAGGGACGCACAGAACGGAGGTGACAGGAGGCAAACCCTTGAAACCAGGGCTTTCTGACCCCAGAGCCCAAGCAGCAGGAAACCAGAATTCTCCTTTGGTTCCCAGGGTCCTGCATCATCCTGCCATGATGGTGCTGTGGATCAGACCTTGTGGGGCCCATTGGAAGCCTTAAGGATTCTTTAAAAAAAAAAAAATGTAGGCTGGGGTCCTCCCCTCTGACCATTGGAGTCCGTGGTTCTCATCCAAGGGCGATTTGGGGCCCCTCCTTCCCAGGGGCCATCCAGCTCTATATCTAGGGGTAATTCCGTGTGTCAACTGGGGGGGGGTGCAGCTGGCATCCAGTGGAGGCCAGGGATGCCGCTAAACATCCCGCAGTGCACAGGACAGCCCCACAGCAAACACGGGTCCAGCCCACAGGTCAGTAGTGCCCAGGCTGAGAACCCCTGCTCTACAATCAGGGCCTGGGTGTCCGTACTTTCTAAACTTCCTGGCTCGTTCTAATGCGCCCCCAGAGCTAAGAGTGCCTCTCGGTCAGTGCACAACGATCACATGGATTCCTTATTACACTGAGCCCTTCCTTGGGTTCAGGAGGTTTGGGGTGGGGCCCATAGCCCTGCGTTTCTGACAAGCTCACGGTGACTCTTGGGGTTCCCAAGACTGGGAACTTGGGGTTCAGGACTGGAGAGGAGGCAAAAGAAAGTACAGGGAGCTGGGCTGGACTCTCGTCATCCTCTCTCTTTAAACTTCTGTTTAAAAAGAGTGTTTTCCTTCAGATAAGGAGAAGGGGTGGGAAATGCAAATGCGGCAGAGGGAGAAAAAGTTGGTTGGTCAAAACCGCAAGGCTTTGCAGGAGAAGCAGTCCGTTGTGTTCACAGCAATGCTCAGTGATTCACAGAGCAGCCGTCCGGGCCAGCTTCCCACCCAGCGCCGAGAGTCACGGCCACGGCCAGGCTCCGGCCCGGCTGGCTGCGAGCCCTTGGCTGGCTTGCCCAGGAGTGATGACTCAGGCTTTCCACCTGCAGAATGGGAGGGATGGCTCTAGCCCCCCATTCCTGGTGGGGGGGGGCACCCATTCCTGGGGCCCGAAGCCCCCAGCTGCCCCCCAGGCTCATCAGAGGCAGATCTTAAAAGTCGGGACCTGCTTTTCCAGGCGATACAACTGGTGTCTTCACTGCTCATAAATCTCCATTTGTGGCAGCTCAATTAGGAAGTCCTACAAAACTCCTATACTGAAAGAAGGGATTAATGACCCAGCCCATGTGGGAGAAATTAGCAGCTTCTGCAGAGAGGCCTTTTGAATGTATGCTCTGAACCGGCAGCCCCTGGGCTCAGCACTGGCTGGCTGGTCCCTGGGCTGAGCCAGGGATGGGGTGAAACCGACAGGGGATCATTGTGAGTCATTGGGTTGCACTTTCAAGGTGAAGTGTCTGGGAGCATCTGGCGGGTCCACCGTAGACTCCTGAAATGTTGCCAGTTGCACGGTTGCTCCTGAAGGAGCGGGTTTCAGGATGGAGGGAGGGGCGTGCTCGCCACCTGGAGGTCCAGGCCGGCCAGGAGGGAAGGGTTAGGTTTGGGCCCCCAGGCCTCATGCGGCTGCTGCCCGCCCCAGCTCCCGGATGGGGAGGTCCTCGGGCCCCTGGCACGGAAAGGGCTGGCCCTCTGCCCGGTTCTTGGGCTTGGGAGGAACGCCAGGAGCTCAGGCTGACTCATAAGGGGAGGGCCGGCCTCGTCAGCCCACGCTGCTAAGGCGAGGCCCGGGCAGATGAGTCCCTCTCGCTGACTGGGATGTGTTTCTCACCCTGTGCAGGGAAGGGGGCTGGAGAGGGTCTTCGTTCTTCCCTGCAGCCTGCGTTCCAGAACAATCAGTGGCCGGCTGCAGTGACTAAGAACCGGGGCCTCTGGAGCTGGACAAACCATCTTCTGAGGCCCAGACCTAAGTTTAACCACACACCCTGACCTGACTTCTCTTAGCTTTAGTTTTCTCCCCAGGCAAATGTGAATAATTTTAATACTTCCTTCCTCAGAAAGTTGCTGTGAGCATATATCATTGTGACTCAACACTCAGCATAGACCTGTTCTGTTTCTTCATCTTTCATTCATTATAGATACAGATGAGGATCTAGATATAGAGAGACTTCCGTGTACGTACATATTAAGATATATTGAGATATATCCATATCTGTGTCCATCCATCCATTCATCCATCCTTCCATTTGTCCACCCATCCACCCACCCACCCACCCACCCATCCACCCACCCACCCATCCACCCATCCATCCATCCATCCATCTGTCCATCCATCCATTCATCCTTCCATCCGTCCATTTGTCCGTCCATCTATCCATTCATCTATCCATTCATCCATCCATCCATCCATCCGTCCATCTGTCCATCCACCCATCCACCCATCCATCCATCCGTCCATCCATCCATCCATCCGTCCATCTGTCCATCCATCCACCCACCCATCCACCCATCCATCCACCCACCCACCCTCCCACCCACCCATCCACCCATCCATCCACCCATCCATCCATCCATCTGTCCATCCATCCATTCATCCTTCCATCTGTCTATTTGTCCGTCCATCTATCCATTCATCTATCCATCCATCCATCAATCCATCCATCCATCTGTCCATCCATCCATTCATCCTTCCATCTGTCCCTTTGTCTGTCCATCTATCCATCCATCTATCCATCCATCCATCCATCCATCCTTCTGTCCATTCATCCCTAGCACCTCCTACTAAATCCAAGAAGACACTGTTCCTGGCCTTGGGCTTACAGCAGTACAGAGCTCCGTCCTGGGGCTTACATTCTAGTGTAGGGAGATTTGAAAGACAGGTGACCCAATAAAACAGGGTCCTGCAAGATAAAGGGGAAGGGGGAGGGGAGAGACACAGACAGACGGGGTGTGTACTGCTGTTTTACCTTCAGGGTGGGAGGATGGAAGGGTAGGGGTAAGGAAGCCTCTCTGAGGAGGGGGCACCTGAGGAGAAACCTGCAAGAAGTGAGGAAGGAAACCACGTAGATCATCAGGAAGAACTTTCCAGAGAGGGAGGGACTAGAAAGTACAAGTGTGCAAAAATAGGAGTTGGGGAGTGTGTTTGAGGGACATTGAGAACATTCTAGAAGCATGGCTAGAACACAGTGAGCAAGGAGGGGGATCCTAGAAAGTGAGGTCAGAGAGGTGATGGGGCAAGGTGATGTTGTTTTGAAGACTGAGTTCAGGATTGCCAGGGAATTGCCAAGCGACTATGTCTGAACTCTGCAGGAACCGGGTCCTAGTGTCAGCCTGCATGGTCCCTTCAAGCGTTTGCTAACATCGGGGGCACAAGGAGAGAGTACTCTCTGGCAAAGGGGTGCTCTCATGAAAAAGTTGACTTGCCCTTTTTTGTGAAATAAAGATCAAATCTCACTTGCCTTTCCTCCCCGTTGGGAGAACAGACACCTGTCCCTTGATTTGTGAAAACAACATGCGTTGTTGGAAGAAGACTAGCCCTAACGACCTAGGGCACGAAGACAGGAACATGTTGTTTCCGGGGTCAGCCGTTGTGGGGGCTGATGGCTCCACGTTTGTGATGACAGCAGGTGACAAAGGTGGGCGGGGCGTGCCGTGAAATCAGCCTCTTTTGAGCAGACTTCTTCTGCCATTGCAATGACTTCTTTTTCCCTCGCCCTCAGCCCAGCGATCCGCCCACGAGCTGCCCATGGTGGAAAGACAGGACATCGACAGCTGCCTGGTCTACGGGGGCCAGCAGATGATCCTCACGGGACAGAACTTCACAGCCGAGTCCAAAGTCGTGTTTACTGAGAAGACCACAGGTCAGGGGGCTTGTTGAGCTCTTTCCTTGTCCTCCAGCACCATATAAAACTCCCGTCTCTTTCTTCCCGACAGCACTGATTTGGGGAATGGGTCCTGTGGGCAGGGTCTTAGTTTCTGCCAGGCCTCCAGCCGTGGATGTCAACACAGTTCACTGTGTTGTGATGTGCCACAGTGTTTCAGCTGCTCCCGGGCTCTCTCGTTGGACGATAACCTTATGACTCTTTTTAAATTTTTAAAAAAAATGTTTATTGTTTAGAGACAGAGAAATAGAGTGTGAGTCAGGGAGGGGCAGAAAGGGAGACCCAGAATCCGAAGCAGGCTCCAGGCTCTGAGCGGTCAGCAGGGAGCCCGACACGGAGCTGGAACTCACGAACTGTGAGATCATGACCTGAGCCAAGTCAGGTGCTTCACTGGCTGAGCCACCCAGGCGCCTTTCTTTTTTTTTTTTTTTTTTTTTTTAACTATTTTTTCACACAGAGAGGCAAGCCTTCTCAACCTTATGCTATTATCAGAAAAGGAGTCCATTCCACAGGGCGAATAAGTTTGCATGCTGTGGCCCTGGATATCCTGGGTTCAGATGCTGACTTTGCTACTTGTTCTGTGATCTCAGGCAAATGATCTCCCCTTCCAGTGCCTTCATCTCCTTTTATATACAACGATAATAACAAGGGTTCTTATTGCCACAGGGTTGTCATGAAGGCTAAAGAGGTTAATACATGTCAAGTAATCATAACAGCTCTAGGTTTATTGTAAGCTATAAACATAAGCTACATGTATTTTTTTTTATTACAAATAGTGCTGCAATGAATCTTTTAATACTTGTAGGACAGTTAATTGGTCTTTGATACGTGAGTGTTTTGTCTGTCTTTGTGCATGTACGGTTTATTCCTAGAGTGGAATTTTGGATAGTTGTTTTGAGAGCTTTAAATACATATTGCTAAATTAACTTCCAGAAATGTACAAATTGAAACTTCCATCAATACTATGCCAGTAATGGTTTCACCCCATCCCAGAAGTGCCATTTTTAAAATTGTTTGTTTATTCTTGAGAGATAGAGACAGAGCATGAGCAGGGGAGAGGCAGAGAGAGGGAGACACAAAATCCGAAGCAGGCTCCAGGCTCTGAGCTGTCAGCACAGAGCCTGACGCGGGGCTCGAACCCACAGACTGTGAGATCGTGACCTGAGCTAAAGTTGGACGCCTAATCAACTGAGCCACCCAGGCGCCCCAGAAGTGCTATTTAAAAAAAAAAAAAGTTTGAGAGAAAGCAGGGGAGAGAGCATGAGTGGAGGTGGGACAGAGAGAGAGGGAGAGAGAGAATCCCAAGCAGGCTCCACACTGTCAGCACAGAGCCCAATGTGGGGCTTGAACTCACGAAGCATGAGATCATGACCTGAGCCGAAACCAAGAGTCGGATGCTTAACCGACTGAGCCACCCAGGTGTCCCGCCATTTTTAAATTTTTTTTAGTTAAAAAATATTTGCTGAATTGGTACTTCTCTTTACTTCACATACTTTGCTATGAGAGGTTTAATATTTTTGTTTTTGCTCACGTGTATTCTTTTTTCCACATATCATCTGTTAATATCTTTTGCCAAGGAGGTCATGGCAAAAAGAGAATGATAAATCTCAAGTTACACAATTATTTGAGAGATATGGATACTAGATCAATTTTTTTCTCTAATGGACACGATTTCACTAAAAGGGGGTGTATTAGTATTTGTTTACCGCCCCGAGGATGATACAGAGACCATCGTAGGCAGGGTTGTCCAGTTGTGAGGACTGTGCACTGCACAAGGGCACCTCTCCTCTGGGGGCTGCTCTTCAAATGGGATGCATCATCAATCTGTGTATTACTAAGACCACTGCTAGCAGGAGGAAGCAGGGGGTCTTGGGGGAGGGGTGTTTTTTCCCAGTTCACATAAAGTCTCCTCTTGGGGTGGGCTGGCTCTGTGACCAGGCATGACATAAATAAGCCTACGGCGGTGGGGGGCTGGAAAGGGCTGGATGGGCTTGGAAGTGGTTTAGAGGGTACGTGGTCGGTCATTGTGGGTTCGAGGGGCAGTGGTGGTGCAGTGAGGGATTAGGGATGCAGACATTTCCACGGATGCTTCGCCTTCTGTCCTATGTTTGTCCAGGACTTTATTCAACTATCTCCTTTTATCGGGCCTGAGGCTGCTTCCCGCTCTGTGCTATTATAAGTGACTCAGCAATGAACATCCTTTATATTCCTTTGGTCAGTTAGGCAAGAGCTCACGCTCCTAAGCCCAAACCCAGCTCCACCATTTTCTAGCTGTGTGACCTTGGGCAGGTTGCTTATCTTCTCTGGGTAACAGTTTCCTCATCTATACGATATGATGACACTCCTGCCTCGTAGGGTAGTTTAAGGATCAAGGATTTCTACATGGTAAGCACTCAGAAAGTGCTCGGCACATAGTAAGTGCTCAATACACATTAACGATCACTATTTGTTACTGTTCTTTCCTAGGGTTAAGGCCTCTGTATGTCGTAGTGGATTCATGGAGGCTCGCACGTTTCTCGGCATCTAGGGGGAGGCTTACTTTTCAGATGGTGGAAGGGTGTGATACTCTCTCCTGCAGGAATTTGCTAGGCTTTTGTAAATCGGAGAGCAAACCAGCATGGCTGGAATGTGTTGCCAAACAGGCAGAGGCCAGCACAAGTTTCCCAGTACCGGGTAGAGACACGGCCTTGGTATGGTCTGCACGTGGGGGAGCTAAGAGGGAGTCACGGAGAGTTCTTCAGCAGGAGAGTGGCCTGAGATGTACATGACCAAGCACACGTTAGCTGCTGCGGGTTTGACACACCTTCCGTGCGAGGCGACTATCCTGCAGGCCTTCCGCTGACTTTTGCAAGAAGCCTGTGGCCTCACAGCACCTTCCTGGCAGAGGGGAAAATGCTGGTAATCTGCAGATGTCTCGTTCTCCATGCCCAGGTCTGCGTGGGGGTGGCTTGGAGGCCGGGTCCTTCCTGGTCCCTTGCAGAGTTGGGAACCAGTCAGCCTGCGTTGTCCGGGGAGTTCACGCACTCGAGATGCTGCTCAGATGCCCCGGTTAAGTGTTTGTTGAGGGAATGAATCGACGGCATTTATTCTGTAGCTTGCTTTCTCTTGGTTTCAAAAGAAGTTTCACAGTGGACCTCGTGGAGGCAAGAAAACTCGGTCTGTTTCACCTTTGAAAAGTTGTGTATGAATAAGGAGAATAATCAGAGCAGCTTCCTGGGATCTTTGTCCACGACCGTCCACGTACTGTCTCGTCTAAGCCGCTGCCTGCGGGAGGCGCTCTGCTAGGCGTGGAGTGAGGGGACTCCCCCACAGATCGTGCCTGGCATGATCCTGATGTCCAGCCTCCCTGGGCCTCCGTTTCCTGCTCTGTAAAATGAGGTACTGATGCTCCCCGCCCCCCGCAGGAGCCCAGTGCGGACACGGTCAGTGCACGCGTAACGTGCACGGAGCGCTTGCCGAACGTTCGCTGTTGTTTTTACGGTCACAGTTCTCCTTGCTCAGCCCATAGACAGCATTGACTGGACGGTGACGAGCACAGGGCCTGAGGTCAGAAGGCCTGGGTTCGAATCCCTGACCTGCATTGAGTGGCTTCGGCATCCTGGATAAGTCACGTCACCTCTCCGAGCCGGCGTTTAACCCTTCCGTAAAATACGGACGACTTCCTTCTCTAGAGAGAAGAAAAGCTGAAATGAGATAGATGGTGGCACACATTAGGCTCTTGGCATAGCTCGTAGCACATGGTAAATGCTCACTGAGTATTAGCTTTTGTTGTTATCATTATATTTAGGCTGTGGAAAGAACAGAGATGAATAAAATTCTATCTCATGGAGCCAAGGGGCATTGAAAGACAACAAAAAGTAGTCATAATGAGCTAGATGCCAGGCCTCTGAGCACTTTATATGTATTAACGAATCTCATTCCTCACGACAGCCCTACCAGATAGCTACCATTGTCCTGATTTTCCTAACGAGGAGCTGAGCCCAGAGAGGTTAAGTGACTCGGGGAAGATCACACAGCTAGTAACATGGCAGGGGTAGGTTCGACCCCAGGCAGCCTGGCTCAAGAGTCTGCCCCCTTGGCCGTTAGCTCTTCTAGTTTGAAGAAGCTGAGAACAAGGTTAATTTGCCTGAAGACCCTTCAGCTGCCTTGAACCACTGACTGGAACCATTTTGTGGTGAGATAGACCCTCGGATTCTGCAGTGGGTCCCGGGCTCGAAAGAATCCGTGCGGAATGCTTTCACGCCTAGCCTAAAGAATCCCGGGTGAAGGCGGCTTCTGGATCAGTGCCAACAGGCCAGCAGGGGTCTTGGGGACGCCCCTGAGCCCCCAGGACGCGGTGGGCCTTCCCTCGTGGGATGTCGGGCTCCTCGGGGCTCTGACAGACAGGGGGCTTGTCGTGCTCTTTTGACCCTAAGTACTTGCCTCCTAGCCCGGGACTGCCTTCTGCAGGGGGACTCCCTGTTGCTCAACTTCGTTTTTCCAAAACTCATCCCGTTCCCATCTCCATGGACAGCTTGGCCGGCAAGGGCGCAGCGGGGCGGGGCGGAGTGGAACAGCTGAAGTTTTCCAAGGAAGGGGAACCCCAGCTGGTTCTCACATTAAGGAAAGGTGACAGCCTCCTGGGCTAATCTTAGCCCCCGCGTTGGGTCATCGGCACCACTAGGTCCAGTGTTCTTTTTATAGCTGTCGACTAAAATGGAATTGGCAGCTTCTACTCCAGCGGGATGACAAATTGGAGACTGTCGGAAAAACAGTAGGAGAGGGGCAGCATGGTGTTTCTTAAGTTAGAAAAGCTTGGTGTTTTGGAAAATGGCATCTTATTTATAGCAGCAGTAATAATAATGATTATGATATTATTTTTATTACTGTTTTTCATTATTTTCATGACTTCCAGGAGCCGGTATGACCTGGCCCTCGCCCATCCCTCTGAATTCAGCTTTTTGGACTCTCTCCTTGTTCACTTGGCTGTAGCTACACCTGTCTTCGGTCTGTCCTCAGACACCCCCTGCTCGTTTCTGCCTCAGGACCTTTGCTTTGGCTGTTCCCTCTTAGAATGTCCTTCCACCATTTCTTTGTACCAGGCTGGGTCCTCCTCTGCCTTCAGGGCTCAGCACAGAGGTGACTTTCTCAACGAGCCCCTCCTTGACCGTCTGCTCTGAAGTTGTTGAGCGTGCCCCATGACCCTGTCTCCTTCTGTCCCACTGTCCTGCTTTGTTTTCTTGGTGGCCCCAGGTATCGCTGCTGAAGTTGTCTGGCCTGTTTGCTTATTCGTCTGTTATCTGGCCTCCCACATCTTAGCTCCTTGAGGACAGAGACCTGCTGTTTGCTGCTGTATCCACAGCATCTAGAACGATCCCTAGCACACAGTAGGTGCTCACACATACTGTGGACTGGGTGTCGTCTCCTTCAGTTGTCACACCAGCCCCAAGGGGCAGGTGACATTGTCCCCATTTATAGTTGAGGGAACTGAGGCTCGTAGGGGTCAAGACACAGGTCCCGGGTCAGCCCACAGCTGGCGACAGAGCCGGAATCCCTAGTGCAGTTGGACGTGACACCCCCCTCCCGCCCCGCCCCTCCCCGGGGAAGCCCTCCTCTCGTGTCCCTGAGGACAGAGAGAGAGAAACCGAACAGGATGATGAGGATCTTTCCTATTTACCGTGCTCGGCAATGGCCCCAAAGCCTCCATATAGTCTCTGAAATTTAAAAAATGTGTAATAACCTTCCAGGCGAAGTTCACGTGGAGAAGTCCAGGCTGTTCCTGACCTTCAGCTGGTAACCCTGGCCCCCGGCCACCCGGGCCTCAGGCGGAGTTGGGGGTCCCAGCAAAACATTGCAAAACAGGAAAAAATCTAAGGACACAAAAATAAAAGTGATGTGGCAGCAGAAACAGGGTTGCCATGGCTCTGAGCGACTGGCCACTTCTGGGCGGGATCCAATGTTTTGGAAGGTTCCCCCACATGACACAGGGTTTTGGAATTTTTCAGCTGGTAAATCTTTCTGAATTCAGGCCCCTGGCCCCAGCCAAGGAGCTCCCTGGCTCTCTGTGTCCTGCGGGGGTGTCTCTTGGAACCCTGCCTGCATCGGATTACTCAGCTTTGAGACTTAAATTGTTTGAAGAGAATTTTGTGTTTTGTTTTGCTGGACGATGTTCTTGGAACAGTCTGATGGCAGAGGCTCCCATCACCTGTTGAGAGGGCAAATTGATTTTTTAGAAAGGAGGCGTGGGTGGTGGGGCTCCCTCTTCCCCCACTGAGTCATCACATCCTAATATGAGTCACTTTATTACTTGGAGGTTCCCGAAGGTTGTATTTTGAGCTTTGTTTAATAAATATAAATGCACATGCTTAAAATAAAATTCTTCTGCTAAATTAAGCATCTTTCCACGAATTAGTATCCTAGAAACATTGGAACCACCTTAAAGCAGGCCTCTCCTCCTGCCACCTGTTTTTCTCCACGGGTTTGGTTTTGCCCAGTGTAGCCACTTTCTGAAACAATAGACCTGGTGTGGGAGTCTCTCTAGCTCGGGCTTCCCTCTGGGAAAGGTCAGACTCCAGGCTGGGCTGGGGCATGACTAAGTCTCTGCGGACCTTTGCCCTCGGTGACTCACGTCCACAGTGGCCTCGGCCCCCTGGGCTGGATCCCACCACTTAGGCACAGCTGGCTGGGACGCAAAACTTGCCTCCAAAGCCAGAGGCCGGGTCGCTGCCCCAAAGCCCCGCTAGAGACCGAGCAAACAGTCTCGCTTTCGGTCCCTTGCATGTCAGGACAGGCTTTGGGGTGAAAGAATCCTGTATTCTGCAGTTCATTCAGTGGAAGCCTTTGAAAGACGACACAGACAAGGGAGTTTTCTAGCTCACTTGGGTCCAAGCTTTTCCACCATTAGAAATGGTCCTCGATGCCAATAGACCTGTGTGTGAATTGCAGTCAGCAGGCTGGAGTCTCCCCCTGCACCCCGATCCCTGCCCCCCCCCCGTAAGAAAGTTCACGGTATCTTGTAGGAATTAACACCCTTTCATATTTTTTTTTCTACATTTTTGGTTTCATGCTCTTTTTACAAAATAAAAATTGTTTATGTTTAAAGTCTAGGCAGGCCAGATCTTGGATCTTCCAGCGGACTTGGCCCGAAGCCTGGATAGGCCCCATATTTTGTGCTTGGGACTCAGTTTCCCCATCTTTAAAATGGGGTTTGTGTCAGGTCTTTCAGCAGCGAAAGGAGATCAAGGATCTCCAAGTGTCAGGCACATAGTAGGTGCTCAGAAAGTGTCACCTGACCTTGCACGTGCCCCCTGGGAGCTCAACTGACTGCACATGGAGCCGGGACGGCAGGGCTGTGTTGGTTTCTCGTCTTGAGAGTAAGAGTCGTTGGGGGGCACAGGTTGAGTTTCTCCTCTTGCCCCCCAGGCCATGCGACACCGGCTGTCGTGGCCTCACGGAGGAGCTGGGGGGAGCTTGACTGATGGCCGCTCCCTGCCCCCGTCTGCCAGAGCTCGTGGGTGGGGGGCCGAGTCCCAGACCCCCACTTCCTGGTTCCCAGGGCACGGGACTGGATACAGCTCATCACTGAGAAGAGGCGCCCTGCAGTCCAGCCTCTGTGGCAAACGACCCAGCAGTGCCCTTTCAGCCTCGCCACTCCCCAGGTATTTACCAAACACCCTACTGTGCGCAGGTTCTGAGCCAGCCCTGGGGATGCACGACAGATGAGGTCCCTGCTCTCACGGGGCGGACAGTCCCAAACTTGTTTACGAGGGAGGGAGAGTGCTCTGAAGACAGCGCCACCAGGCCATAGGAGCGAGGCAGAGGGCTCAGACGGGGATACATGGAGGAGGCTCAGTTAAATTCAGATCTCAGTCAACACATTTCTTTAGTATGAGCATGTCCCCTGCAGTGGCACAGGGCTTGGCAATACTTGTAGTAAAAAAGCATCAGCTGTCTGCTGGAAATCGAATTGAACCGGATGTCCTACCTTTTTATCGGTTAAATCTGGGAACCCTGGGGGGTGTGATCAGGGAAGGCTTCCCTGAGGAGGTGGCTTTGAGCAGAGGCCTCGAGCAGAAGAGGGAGCTGCACCGACCTATTGGGAGAGGGTCTCAGGCAGAAATAGCCGCCCAGTGCCGTAGTCCCAGCCTGGGGATGAGCCTGGGGTGTTTGAGGAAATGAAAGCCAGGCCGCGGGTGCAGCCTGAGAGCAGGGGGGAGTCTGACACCAACCGAGCCTGGAGAGGTCTCTGGGGCGGGGCGGGTGGGGGGAGACGTGGTTAGATCATGCCAGGGTTTGTAGGCATGGAGGAGAATTTTGGATTTTATTACAACATAAAAACCGGTAGCTCTTGTCCTAAGCAGGGGAGGGACGTGATCTAATTTAGCTCGTTAAGATGGTTCTGGCAGTCTGGAAGAATGCATGGACTCAGGGGTTGGGGGGCGCAAGCAGAAGGTGCTGTGAGCCCCCAGTGAAGTTGTCCGGGGCGGGGGGGGCGGAGGGGCTGAGCCCGCCGAAAAGGTGATGGGACATCAGGAGAAGCAGGATGCTGGGAATCAACGCATTTCCTCTCCACCCCCCAGCAGATGCATTCGGGCAGCCGCACCATTGCGGGTGGGCGACATCCTAAGCTGTGGGACACTCCTGGTCCCCAGCCCCCATCTGCTCGACTCGTTCAGCCCCCACACCCAGGGAGCACACATTTTTCTGCTCGTTCGCAGTCATGAAAAGAGCAGACTGGAATGACTTCAGCCATCTTCATTTAGCTAATTTTTAAAACGCAGGGCCAGGACTGGGAAGCATCACGCGTGGTTTCCTAACACAAACTGACACTCTGATTTCCTCCACATTTGCCTCGAGCCCAGTGGAGTGCTCACGGCCTGAGTGAGGACGGATTCGCTTTTTTCCTTCTGAAAGCTCCCTTCTTTCTCCTTCGAGTGCTGACAGGAGCCCGTGGCTCATCCGGGCTGACTGCTAAGACGCCGGCCCAGACCCGATGCCAGCCATCCAGCTTCCTGGCACTTTGGGCCCGGGAGCCATCTGCAAAGCGGACATTAAACCACCTGCAGGGTAGTGGCCGCCGGTCCACGGATGCACTGGCTACCGGGTCCTGTGCCTCTGGCACAGCGGCCTGCCTACCACGCAGGCTGACACGTCGATTGAACCAGGCACCCCCTCCACCCCTTGTTTGTTTAGTTCTTGCAGAGTCTTGCTAAGTCTTCTTTAGACCTAACCCCTTTGCCCAAAGAACCTGGCTCTCTTTCCTCTTCCCCTCTGAGTAAGACTTGGAAGGGCCCTCTTCGTGCTGGCTGCCAGTCCCTGTTAATTTAGGACGGGGAAGTTTGCCCAGACATCTGCGCAAGGGACCGGAGTCCTCACTTCGTCTCGCCCCGGAGCAGCAGAAGCCACCTTGGTCATCTCGGGCCTCTTCTGTTCTGGGCAGGGTTTCCCAGGGTCCCAGACCTGGGGTCTGGGTCGGGGGGGGGGGGGGGGATTGGAAAGCATCTGGTGTCTCCTAGGTCTGACTCTGGGGACAAAGAATTGGCCGATCATCTTGACCCGAGTGCTCTGGTTGTGTGGGATTCCGTGTCTGCGCTGTTATTCCGGGTGCCTCCCCCCCACCACTCAGTTCACGAAAAGGATTCTTCGCAAAGGGCTTGGCGATCGCTTTGGGGGGTCTTTTCGCTGGAGAGGCCAGCGGTGTGGCTGTGGGCCAAGCCCTAGGGAATCCTGAGGTCGCTCTGTGCATTTATTCCGCTGGTATTTACCGAGCGCTCATGGCGGGCCGGACGTGGCAGTGCTGGGACGGAGCAGAGAACAAGACAGGTGTGTGGTACCCCTCCCGGAAGCCCACGGCCTAGCAGGGGAGAGAGAGAGAACCAACAGGCTGAGAAAATGAGGTCAGAGGATGGGAGGCGGGAGCAGAAAATGAAAGAGGGTGGGGACAGGTCCAGGGGGAGCTCCTGAGCGGGGCCGGAAAGCTGGGAAGAAGTGGTCTGAGTGAGGCCCGCAGGAGAGCGAGTGTGGTTGTTGCGGGGGGCCGGGGGGGGGGGGGGATGGAGAAGGCCAGTGGGCCTGGAGGGAAGCTGAGGAAGGGGGCAGGGTCCCTGTCCCAGGAGAGGTGAAGAACCATGGGTCCTCCCTTCTGAGCTCTCGTGGGCCTATGGGGAGGAGGGAGGCATGCGTGGCTCATGTCCCGGTCCCAGCAACCTGCTCAGGGCCTGCCCCGCGGTAGGAGCTCGCTCGTTGTTAGTGGTCCATGCCTGGCTTCCGTCTGAGACGGTGGCCCCAGAGGGCTCCTGGGAGACAGGCTGGTCAACATACAGTTGCCATATACTTGTCCATAAGAGAAAAGCTCTATCTTAAGAAATACTGAAAAATGCACGCAGTGTATTTCCACCCCGTTCTTCGAATGGCGTTCTAGAAGACATGCGTGTCTCAGCTTGTCCATCCAGTCTGGTCTCAGGGGTGTAACCGCGTGGGCAGTGTGGGGCACGCATTCTCTGGTCTCTAGTACTTAACGATTCCTGCTTTTTAACGTAACAGGGGCACGTTTCCAGGGCAGAGGATATGATCATGCTTATTCTGAGTGCTGCCCGGTGTTCCTATACCTAATCTACCCGATACCCCCCCCCCCCCCCCAGGATGGAGGGCCCATAATTGCTTCAGCCCCCTATCAATGAATACTTTCTGTGGCCATTTTATTTCTTCACAATGAGAGTTGTGATGCAATACAATGACACAACGAACCGGGACACCCACCAGAACCCTTGGGTCAAGATGATCAGCCGGTTCTTTCTCCCCAGGGTCAGACCTAGGAGACACCAAATTCTAAAATAATAATGATGGCAATCCTCACTATGCGCTGAGCATTTTGCTAAGGACTTTACATAGAATCTGTTGGAAATTTTGCCAAGTCTTTGAAGCTGGTAAATGAGCTTTCCCTGTGCTTAGGAGGACACTGAGGCACGGAGAGGTCAAGCTACCACTCCAGAGGCCACGCAGCGAGGAAATAGCAATGATTGAACTTGAACCTGGAGAGAGTGAGCTCAGGCTGAGAGAGCCCTGCCAGCATTTACTGTGTGTTCCTCTGCCTCCTGGGAGCTCAATTCAGAGGATGGGATTACTGTGTCC
The DNA here is from genome assembly GCF_014898765.1 of Herpailurus yagouaroundi. Lineage (NCBI taxonomy): Eukaryota > Metazoa > Chordata > Mammalia > Carnivora > Felidae > Herpailurus > Herpailurus yagouaroundi. Next base: position 2,375,490 of record NW_024412463.1, on the reverse strand, counting down.
TCTTGGTGAAACCTCAGGACTTGTGTGCTAGGGGACTCGGGGGCGGGGGGAAGAGGTGTTTTGCAAATCACACCCCTCCCGTAGAGACCAGCTCCCTTGAGCGTGCCTTTTACGTGCTACCTAAAATTGAGGACAGCAGGGTCAGCTTCCAGTTCCTGTTGGGGACACGTCTTTTCGGAGCCCAGGGTAGATCCCACTTGAGATGCACAACCAGGCTGGACTCCCGAAGCTGCCCTCTGGTGCCCAAAAGGAAGAGGCCAGGCCCTTGGGTTTGGCTCATGATTCAGGTTTTGGTTTCTCGCTTCTGGGAGCTCTCTGCCCTTTTAAAATTTAGGTAATGGTGGGGCGCCTGGGTGGCGCAGTCGGTTAAGCGTCCGACTTCAGCCAGGTCACGATCTCACGGTCCGGGAGTTCGAGCCCCGCGTCAGGCTCTGGGCTGATGGCTCAGAGCCTGGAGCCGGTTTCCGATTCTGTGTCTCCCTCTCTCTCTGCCCCTCCCCCGTTCATGCTCTGTCTCTCTCTGTCCCAAAAATAAATAAACGTTGAAAAAAAAAAATTTTAAATTTAGGTAATGGTGAAAAGACCCATCTGAGAGGCAAGAAGTCCGGCGTCACGCACACCTGCTTTCTGTAACAGGCACTGTCCCTTTGTGAATTCCCTCCACCCGTGCCCGCAGGCAAGAATATTTATAATTTATAATGGCAAGCTGAGAAATGTGTATTATTTTCTGGTTAAAATACACTTGTGGTTCCCCCTCCCCCCCAATAATACATTGTGTAGAACATATGCACGCAGTGACAAGACAGTATTTAAATAATACGTTGCCACCGGCCATAATAATCATGCTCACCAATGTCTGTTGAACACTTATTCTGTGCTGTGTGTCTGTCTAGGAACAAACCGATGAGGTATAGGTACTGTGATTGTCCCCATATTTTGGATAAGAGGCAGAGAGAGGTAGAGTGTCTTATCCAAGCCCACATAGCTAATTGGGCCACTGGGCCTGCAGGGTATTAGGTTAAAAAACCTCTAATTAGGTGCTGCCACGTCAAAAGGAGATTTCCCCTAAAAATGCAAGAATTGCTAGCTGGGTCTGTCTGCCCTGGAGTTCAAGGTTTGCAGGAATAAAGGGGACAGCACCGTGGTGCCACAGAGGACTGTGTTTTGGCCACAGAAGGTGCCCGGGATGGCTCGGGTTACAGCGGACGTGTAGCTGAAGGTTTGACAGGAAACACTGGAGTGAGCAGGCTTTTCTCCCGACCTGCCGCCCAGAGCCAGGCTGCATGGGGCCTGCCCAGGCCAGGGGTGAGGACACAGGCCATCTTGCTGCAGAAGCCTCCGAGGGCAAGTGCTGCCTGGCGGGTCCTGTTTGCCCTAGCCAGAGCCCCTGGGAGTGCAGGAAGGCGGCTGGAAGGACGGAGGGTTTTTGAGCGAGTGGCCATATAGGGACATCCCTCCGCGGCCCAGCTTGTGGACACACAGGGGCTCTCCTGGACACGTGGTTGTGATTCTGAAGAGAAGAGAAGGCCAAGTCCTTGGAGCAAGGGGCCTGGGGCCCGGGGGGAGGGAAAGCCAGGTGTTTTCCTGTCCTGACAGCCAGGGGAGCCCTTGTTCTGGGTGGGTGAGGGGGTACGGCAGCAGAGAAAGACACTGACCTATCTTGGGCGATGGTGTTTTCTGGACAAAATGTGGAGTCTTGGGGGAGAACCTCAGATACAGCACAGTGGAGGGGCTTCTGCAGAAAGCTGACTGTCCTCCTCCCCATGGTGTGGGAGGCGGCTCCTGTCCCTCTCAGAGGCCCTCAGGGTGAGGGCATAGAAGGTAAAGGAGAGGTTGGGGGTGGGGAGCCGGGAGGAGGCCCTGTCTGAAGAGGCCATACCCTGCGTGGGTGCCCAGGACGCCCAGGATGGTCAGATCTTCTGAATTTGTTTTTTTTTTTTTACAAGAGCAAAGTCTGCATTTTTAGGTGAAATCTCATTTTGAATTTTTTCTTAACGTTCGTTTATTTTTGAGACAGAGAGAGAGAGAGGGTGAGCGGGGGAGGGGCAGAGAGAGAGAGAGAAGAAGACAGAATCGGAAGCAGGCTCCAGGCTCCGAGTTGTCAGCACTGAGCCCGATGCGGGGCTCGAACTCACGGACCGCAAAACCATGATCTGAGCTGCAGTCGGATGCTCAACCACCTGAGCCACCCGGGCGCCCCTGAGGTCTCAGTTTGAAATGGCAGCAGCTAATTAAAAAAACTCGAAGCCACCGGACAGGTCGCAAAACAGGCCTGGTCTCTAGGGTGAGGCCAATGATTCTTTAAAAAATACAGAAATTGTGGTAAAATATGTGTTATGCTAATATTGATGATTGTAGCCATTTGTAAGCATATAATTCAGTGGCATTAAATACGTTCAGTATATTGTACCATCACCACTCACGGTCACCACTACCAATTTTCAGAACATTCTGGAATTTCGAAACAGAAACTCTGTACCCGTTAAGTAATAACCGCCCCCTCCCCCTGAGCCTCTGGAGACCTGCCTTCTGCTCTCTGTCTCTATGAATCTGCCTATTCTGTGTACTTGGTGCAAGTGGGATTATATCACTTGTCCTTCTGGGTTGGGCCTGTGTCACTTAGCATTATGTGTCCGGGGTCTGTCTGCGTCATTGCGTGTGCTGGAGTTCGCTTCCTTTCCGAGGCTGGGTGCCGTTCGCTGGACGTATACACCCCATCCCGTTCAGCCATGCATCTGTCGAGGGACCTCTGCCTTCTCGGAAGAGGCGTTGTGCCCCAGCACATACTGGATAGTGATTGTAATTTATGGCACCTCTCTTAATTCCGGCTGTGCTGACAGATGGCTGAGCACGGGGGGATGGGATGAGGAGGGCGCGACATCTGAGGTTGTCCTGGAGAGGGAATGGGGGAGGCAGGTGCACGGCCTCATGGTGACAGAGCGGGTGAGGGTTGCCTGGGGTGCCATGGGGGCTGTGGCTTGGCTTTCCTGGGAGGGACTGCAGCCGATTCTGGAAACATGAGCCCCCTGGAATGCCTGCCCAGTGTCCTTCACTGTCCTGGCAGAGAAGTTGCTTGGGCACAGGGATCTGAAACCACACCACGTCGACGGGGTAAGGAGCACTGGTTCTAAGGGTCAGCTGCTTGGGCTCAAATCTGGCTTCCCCAACCGGTAGCTGTGCCTCCTTGGGCCACTGCTTTTGCCTCTCTGTGCCTGGTGTCCTCACCTATCAAAACCCCAGACCTGCGGCATGGGGTTGCTGTATGCGTTAGACAAGTCCATACCTGCGAGGTGTTTTGAGGGGGTGCTTTGCATGTAGATTGTGCTCGTAACCAGTAGCTGCCATTTCTCCTGGGGGCGGGGTGGTCAAAGTGGTGCCTGGAGAGGCCGAAGCAGGTTGTGCAGGACCCTCAAGGCTGCTGCGCTTGCTCAGACCGTATCTGGAGGCCCAGGGGGAGCAGAGGGGGGCAGGGTTGGAGAAGATGGGCCTGAACCTTTGTGGTGGATGTGACCCTAGAAGATCTTACCTACATGGGACCCTCCGTCGGCCTCCCAGGAAGCTGGTCACCCTGTCTCGCTTGATAACCTGGGGCTTTTCTACTCGACCGCATCTCTCCCATTGTTTGCTTGAAGACTGTGATTTAGTGACTGCCCACCTCCTGCCTTTGGACAAACCCCCGTTCCTTCCCTGGGCCTCACTTTCCCCACCTGATGGTGTGGGGCTGGCTAATTTCTAAGGGTAGTTCCAAGCACCTGCGCCCTGGAGCGGAGCCTGGGTGGCTCAGTCGGCCGAGCGGCCAACTCCGGCTCACGTGATGATCCCACGGTTCGTGAGGTCGAGCCCCGCGTCGGGATCTGTGCTGACAGCTCGGAGCCTGGAGGCTGCTTCGGATTCTGGGTCTCCCTCTCTCTGCATCCCTCCCCTGCTCATGCTCCATCTCTGTCTCTCAAGAATGAATAAATGTTAAGGTAAAAAAAAAGACTAAAAAAAAAAAAAAAAAAAAAACCAGCCAACCAAGTACCTGTGCACTGGAATTCTATGGCTGTTAGTTGGTGGAGTTTTACTTATTAGGTATACCCACCAGAGATGGGGGAAAGGCTCCCTCTTGTTCCTCTTGGGTCCCTGGCCCAGGAGAAGAGACCCTACGAGAACCCCCTGCCTGGTGACGTGCTTTCACTGCACTGCCATTTTGTGCTTTGGCCTTCACTTGCTGGCGTGAGTGGGGAAGAGAGCTGGCTTGCCAGGCCCTGCTTAGTGCATCCTGATCACTTTTCCAACTACTTCTCCCTTTCCTCCCAATTATGAGACTCCTGAAAATGGTCCTTCCTTTTCAAAGTGGGTCAGAGTCACGCAGGGAAATGAGATTATTGGTGATAGAACTCAACTCAGCCAACGAGAGGCTAGAGCATCAACACATTATTGTTCGTTCCCTCCGTTAGTTTGTTATTTAATCTTCTGACTTTGAGCTCACATTGCAGTTAGTCAACAAGAACGTTCTTTTTTTTTAAATGTTTATTTATTTTTGAATTTTTTTTTCCAACGTTTATTTATTTTTGGGACAGAGAGAGACAGAGCATGAACGGGGGAGGGGCAGAGAGAGAGAGGGAGACACAGAATCAGAAACAGGCTCCAGGCTCTGAGCCATCAGCCCAGAGCCCGACGTGGGGCTCGAACTCACGGACCGCGAGATCGTGACCTGGCTGAAGTCGGACGCTTAACCGACTGCGCCACCCAGGCGCCCCTAAATGTTTATTTATTTTTGAAAGAGAGGGAGAGAGAGAGAGAGAGGGAGAGAGGGGGGAGAGAATCCCAAGCAGGCTTTGTGCTGTCGGCTCAGAGCCCCACGCAGGGCTCGATCTCACGAACGGTGGGATCGCGACCTGATCCTAAATCAAGAGTCGGGCGCTTAACTGACTGAGCCCCCCGGGCGCCCCAAGAATGCACTTTTGACAAGGACCACGCCCCGTTTATAACCACCGTTGGGAGGGACATAGTTCTCTGGCGGATGATCTTTGACCTGTCTTTGCTAAAGGGATAAGAATTTTTTTCTGTCTAGTTCTCTCCCGGGCTTTTCCCCAGGAAAGTGCCCTGTCTTGATGACCTAACTTCAAATTCCTTGACATCCGTCCATCTGTCCTTTCTTGCTTGCTTTTGAGCGGTGGCTGATGCTAGCTACCGCCACTTTGGAATGCTCAGACATGAGATGTTCACGGGCACTGCGATGTCTCGGGTGTTGGGGAGACGGCAGCAACTCTAACTTGGTCCCTCCCGTCATGGTGGGAGTTGGTACGTTGATTGCCTCTTCCTGTTCCCTTTTTGACATAAAGCCATGTCTCCCTTAATCATTTCAGGAGTTGCATCTACTAGAATCGTAAGGTCAAGACTTGCAGACTTCATGGTTACAGAAGGCTCCAGCTAGTTCGTTGTCTACATGTTGTTAAGATTATCTACATTGCGTCGGCTTGGGTAGCAATCACAGGACCTTATTAATTAGTATTTTGGGAAATATGTTCTATACGAGGAAGTTCAAATAATGCTTAGAAACCACATTTCTTTGGGCAAACCTTGAGAGCCGAGACATTATGGATTCAAATCTAATCTGTCACAGAAGATGTTAACAGTTGTGCTTAAAACAGGGGAGAGGGCTTCCGTGGCCAAATGTCGGGACGTGGTACTTACTCCAGCCCACCTCGGAGAGTTACACTGCACACGAGCAGATTAAAGGCTCTGAAAAGTCCTGCAGTAAAGAAACCCATTTGACATTGACTCAGCATTTTCCAAATGCTTATTAGCTTTAGAATTTGTTTCTGGTCCTCATAAACCCATTTAATATTCTTCAGAGCCAGCGTTCCACAAAACACCCTGGAAACACTTGTGGAAATGATTTGTTTCCGTCGAAAACTGCCCAATGGCCAATGTAGGTGGTCAGAAAAAGAAATCTGTTATTTGCGGATGCAGAGTTTTGTTTGGCCCAAGTTGTTGGCCCCAAACTGGGGAGCTAGTCTTCTTCTCCAGGGAAAGAGAGCTCACTCCTGAGAAAGACCTCTCATCGATGATTATAATGAGTCACGTTGAAATGTAGGCTGTTGACTGCAGAGTGCGGGGGGGGGGGGGGGTGGGCGCCTGTCCCCCCTGTCCCAGGTTTCTCAAGCCAGGACATTGTTTGAGACAGAATATGCGAGCCACCTGTGTTCCCAGACGATCAAGAAGGCATGTCTGGGGCAGTCAGTGTTCTGTGACCGTCTTGGCGTGTGGGACATTTTGGAAACAGCCTGTGGTTGCACAAAGCATACAGTGCTATCTCTGTTTTAAAGAAAGATACACAGACATTCAAACACAGGGAAGATAACGGCACTGGGATGATGGGCGATTTCCGTTCTTTTTCTTGTTTTCTACTGTTGCCCAGTTTTCTACTGTCAGCATGTGTTCCATTTGGAAAAAGAAACATACGCACATGGACATAAGCCACGTATGTTCAACTAGACATGCCTACCGCAAACACACGGATGTCCCTTGCTGAAATGATATGACACATACACCAAGATAAATATAAGGCGTGACGAGTTTTGGTCTTAAATCTTTGGCTTCTAGTAGTTCCTTCAAAGTGTGTCTTTTTGAACTCTTTCCAGATGGGCAGCAAATTTGGGAAATGGAAGCCACGGTGGATAAAGACAAGAGCCAGCCTGTAAGCACATGGACGAGACGACTGAACACCCTGTGTTCCCTCCCGCCTCCCTCGTGCTCTCTTTCCTTCTCTCTCTTCCCCCTCCTTCATCAAAGCCCCAGTGCTTTGGACCTAACGGGCACTCAGTAGGTACTGAATTGAGAAACAAATCGAGCAATTTATCGAGCACCAGACCCCCTGATTTGTAACTGTGACATCATAATGCACTTGGATACAGTAAGTGGCAACCCTTTCTTTGCTGCAGCTAAAGAGTCCAGTTCCCCTTAAAGAGCGTTTCGCCTGCAAACGTACAGAGTGTCTTGACTCCTGTAAGATGGGCTGGCTTGATGTGCTTGGGGCCTTGTGTAGGAATTTAGACACTGTTGCAGTTAACGGTGGCTCCTTCCTTCCAGAACATGCTTTTTGTTGAGATCCCTGAGTATCGAAACAAGCACATCCGTGCATCGGTGAAGGTCAACTTCTACGTCATCAATGGGAAAAGAAAACGGAGTCAACCTCAGCACTTTACTTACCACCCAGGTAAGGAATCTTCTCCGAAGGCCCCTTTGGTGGTGAAAGGCAGCACGGGCGTGCGGTAAGGACACACGAGGTCTGCTTTCAGCTGGTTGACCTTGGGCAGGTGGCTCAACCTCTCTGAGCCTCCATTTCCTCATCTGTCAAGTGGCACCTTCCTTATAAGATTTACAGAAGTCAAATGCACGTGAAGCGCTCAGCACGGCGCACGGTAAGCGGGTATGAATGACCTTAACAAATGTTACTGTGAATGTTTTTCTTCGGGAGGGCAGAGTAGGAGAGAGGCACGTGGGGACTTGTTCAACAGAAGGGTGCAAAGCTGGCACCCCCTGTCCGTGTCTTAGATCTGATCATGATTGGGTAAGCGAACGTGGCCGGAAACCTGCAGAATCTTGACAGTAAGTGGTCACCCGTGGCCACCTAGAGCTCCTGGGTGGACAGCCGGCCAGGACGTCTCATTCCCACAAAGCACCACTGTCAGAAGACAAGTGACAAGGGCCATGTTGCATTCATTCGTTTGTCCAGAAAATATCCAAGGGCCCCACACTGTGGTTGGCTTGGAGACACCGTCATGAACAAAACGTAACAAGCCCCACCCTCGTTGGAGCTCATGTTCAAATGGGGGATTCCGATAAAGGATAATACTGATCACAGGAGATTCAGAGAGTGGGTCATATGGATATTATTGACACGGCAGATTATAACCAGGGCTGCAGAAATGGCCTGCATGCCTCCCAAGGCTGCCCCAGACCTATTAGCCACCTTTCCGGGATTGGGAGACTGTCGCCCAGGGTATAACTTCCATCCTGTGGCAGTTTCACACGGAGCCTCTGGGCTGCTGGAAGCATCAGACCAAGGGGGCTGTCCCAGCAGCCCAGGCTTGGCGGGGCTTGGCTTCGGTGGAGCGTGTCCACCGGTTTCCATGGCCCCTTTGGCCATTGGACCGTCCCAGGACTGACTTGACATGCAGCCAGTGGCCGTGGCCTTCAGGGCCCCCAAACTGGGGGGGGCGGGGGGATCTCTGGGGAGGTTCTAGACCTCAGTTCAATGATCCTTGTTGGCAGAGAGGTTTTCCGTTGTGTTCTGCGGCCTTTCCCACCTCGTGCTTGTGGTCAGGAGGCCTCCCTGGGCCTGGCGTTGGCACCCGCCTGTCCGAGCATGGCCTGAGCGAGAATTCAATCCCCCAGGTTGGCCAGGGGCTGAAGCGCACGTCTTCGAAGGGCACCTTGGGAGACGATTCCTGGTTTGCTGCTGTTTGCTCTAGCTCCAGAACCTCCTTGCTGCCCTGCTCCCTGACACCTGACGGGTCCCCCCCTTGAGGACAGTCCTGTCACCACTTCATTCGATCCAGGGAGGGGACTGGTTCCTCAGCTCCTGGGGCTGGCAGTGCTTTAGTAAAGGATTCTGGAGAAGCACAAGTTCCGGTGACCGCCCTAGGGAGGGAGAGGGACAGGAACTGCCACAATACCAATGGTGGTAAGACGATAATAGCGACAACAGTAAGCCTTGAGCACCTACTGTATACCGGCCACTGTGCTAAGTACTTTCCACACGTCTCAGTTCACCTTCCCCGCTGGTTACTGGGACCGATGGGGAAACTGAGGCTCAGGCCAGCAGGTTTTCTTTCCCGGACCCCACCCCACTGCCCAGTCATTCCTGTTTCCAGAAAATATCTTGAGTGTCGGTGGAGTGCAAGGCATCGTTGTCGGTGCTAGGGACGCAGCATTGAACAAAGCAGACCAAAAAAATCCTCCGTTTGGGGAGCTGACAGTCTGGAGTGGGGGTGGTTCAGCTAACAATGGCACATGAAAGACACAGAGTATTCCAGGTGAGACACGTTTCCGAGGACGACAAGCAGGGAAAGGCGGTGTGAACTGCGAGAGAAGGTGGAGGAGGGGGCTGGAGGGGACTGTAACGTTGAGCCTTCGTCCCTGAGCTCTGCCCCGGGGGAAGAGCCTGCAAACACCCTGGGGCTGAGACGCACCTGCCAGCCGCCTTGCGACTCTCATCGCTCGGTAAAATTTCGGGCTTCTGAGACAGGTACACAGGGAGGCTCTTGTCCGAGGCTAATAAATGACAGAGCCCAAGGGTCTGCTCCCACCGACGTGGCCGCCCAAGGCCGCGTCCCCAGCCGCAGTCCACTAACCGCCCCCCCCCCCATTGCACCCCTGTGGCTCACTAAGAAGGCCCGCCCCCTGTGCTTCTCTCTCGCCCAGTCCCAGCCATCAAGACGGAGCCCACCGACGAATACGACCCCACCTTGATCTGCAGCCCGGCCCACGGGGGCCTGGGGAGCCAGCCTTACTACCCGCAGCACCCGATGGTGGCTGAGTCCCCCTCCTGCCTCGTGGCCACCATGGCGCCCTGCCAACAGTTCCGCTCGGGGCTCTCGTCCCCCGACGCCCGCTACCAGCAGCAGAACCCAGCGGCCGTCCTCTACCAGCGGAGCAAGAGCCTGAGCCCCAGTCTGCTGGGCTACCAGCAGCCGGCCCTCATGGCCGCCCCCCTGTCCCTGGCGGACGCCCACCGCTCCGTGCTGGTGCACGCCGGCTCCCAGGGCCAGAGCTCCAGCCTGCTGCACTCCTCTCCGGCCAACCAGCAGGCCTCACCGGTGATCCACTACTCGCCCACCGGCCAGCAGCTGCGCTGCGGTGGCCACCAGGAATTCCAGCACATCATGTACTGCGAGAATTTCGCGCCCGGCACCGCCAGGCCCGGCCCGCCCCCCGCCAGTCAAGGTCAGAGGCTGAGCCCGGGGTCCTACCCCACGGTCATTCAGCAGCAGAATGCCACCAGCCAAAGAGCCGCCAAAAACGGACCCCCGGTCAGTGACCAAAAGGAAGTATTACCCGCAGGAGTGACAATTAAGCAGGAGCAGAATTTGGACCAGACCTACTTGGACGACGGTAAGATGCTTTGTTTTTCTCGTCGCCCGTAAGGACGGGGCCCCAGAGCATCCCCCACGCCCAGCAAGTTCTCTGTGTGGTCTGGGTATCTTCCTCCACCCCTTCGGGCCTCCGTGTCCTCCTCTTCCGTTGAAGGGGGTTGAGTAAGATAACCTTTAATGCCTCGCTCACCCAGCAGGACTTTTGGGGTGGCTGCTTGGCGTTTTAGATGTTTCGCTACAACCACTGCAACAGAAAGAGCACATGAGGGCAATTCTGGCCAAAGGAGTGTCCCCTGGGTCATGAACTGGGGTAGCTTGACCGCTTCCACTCTCTTTCCATTGCCGAGTTTAGGCCAAGAATAGACAAGCAGAAAGGAAGGAAGGCTAACCTTTTATTCCCGTGGAGAAAAAAAAAAAAAGTCCTGCTTTATAGCCCTCTTTTGTGTATTTGGGGGAGGGGAGCGGGGAAAGGGAGGGAGCGAGCTCACTGAAAAGTGGCACATGAATGGGGGGCTTGCAGGCAGGCTCCGGGCACATCTGTGCCATGTGCCAGAGGAACAGAGACGTGCATTGACAGGAGGGAAACAGTGGGCTTCCGTTGTGGTAGCCGGGCTGCTGGGGTGGTTGGGCCAAAGGAAAAGAGGCAGGGAGGCTTTGTGTGAGTCTGTAGGTGCCCAAGTTTGTTGGGGGGGGGGGGGGGGGCGGGGGCCACAGCTGGAGGGTAGTCACGGCAGAGTGGCCGAGTGTGTGTGATGGTGATCTGTGATCTCAGGGACGAGGGGCTGGTTGTGCTAGGGACTCACCTGGGATGAGGACAGAGAGGGCGGGGGTGGGGCACAGCCCCCCCCCGGGGGGGGGGGGGGGGGGGCGCCAGAGGAAAGAAGACGGGCGGTGTGAGTTTCTTAGTAGAAAGAAAACCTATACCCCTGGCCGCCATCCACATCCCCTGATATACCCCGAAGCCTCAATTATTTAGGAAAATTTACTCTCAGGAACGCAGCCAAGCTGTAGGAAATCAGGCAGAAAGCTTCAAAATGGCCACAGCGGTTATCATAAAAACCAGGTAGTAAGTATCAGCCTCTTTCTTGGCAGGAATTCTCTGGTGCTTACTCAGAGACCGTTGGCTTTTATTTTATGCAAAGCTTCGACAGTCTGGGGGATCTGGGGGATCTGGTTCTGGGACTTCTCATAGTTTCTACGTCCTCTCTCTAGTAACACTATTGATCAAGAACTTCCCCCCCAAACACATCAAGCAAAGATGTCCAGGGCCACTTAGTGTAAAGCCACGTGCCTGGCAAGGCTGACCTCAGGGTGTTGCTGTGTTAATAATTGATCTGTCTAATCCTGAATAATCAAACACAGGTTGACTTAGAGTCACTGTGCTCGGTTTTCAAAAGGAGACCCATGTGCAATCTGTCCTTGAACAGTTTACACCCCAAGTGGTTAAGATAAAATTCGGGTGCTTATTTGAAAGGGGTTTATCACATAGAAAACCCAGTTCGTGCAGAATGCCTAATGCGAGCGGGTAAGCAAAAGCTGTAACCAGACCTCTCTCCACGCATGCGCTTGGGGTATGTATCAGGGGTGAGGTGCTTTATAAATAAATGATGCCTGAGCAGGCACAGGTAACTTTCCCCAACTGACTCTGTGTCTGGTGTAGGTTTAGTCTCCCAGAGCTAGGAATGTGCCGGCCCCTCCCGTCTGCCCATCATACCACGTGACAGACGAACCATGAAGATCTCTGTTAGAGACCGTGAGTTAGTCCGTGGCCTGGCTCTTGGGGACCTATCAGTATCAAGGTGGTCATGATTCCCCCTCAAGGGTCCATCGTGGCCCCAGACCCACACAGATGCTTCCTGCTTTCACAGAAGTCTGTGTTACAGACAAAGCAGCTGAGAGCAGAGACCCTTTAGGGCCTCCTAAGTGCCTTTCTGAACACAGGCAGGTTCAAAGTCATGGTGAAAGTGAGCTCTTGGCAGGTTAGTAACATGAGTCAGCTTTAAGGATATCTCAGAGAGCTGAGTGTGCTGAAATTGCTTCTCCTGATGGAGACTTTTCTTAAGTACTTTCTGCACAAGCCCAATCCCATAGGATTTTAGGAGATATTCTCTGAAATGAGGATTCTGAAGCTTAAAAAGTTGAAAAAATTCTGTAAAGCCAGGTTTTTTTGTTTGTTTGTTTAACTTGTCTACTGCAGGACTTCACAGAGCCTTTACTGCACTGATGGACATTGTAAATCTCTAAGGCAAAGGTACTTCCCAGAGTTTCTCACAGATAAGAGAGCGTGCAACCCCAGGGCGTGCTGTTCATATTACATTTTATTATACTGTCTGTGACTGGAACGTCTGGAGTTGTGCAACATGGCAGGCCTGGGACCCCCATCCCCCGACATTCTGGGAAAGTAACATGAAGGAATTTCAGAGTTCAGAAGCTCAGCACTGCTCCATCCCATATGCCTGCATTCATGCTTCTGAATTCTTTGGCTTGGCGTGGGATCAGAGCATGACAGGGCAATAGAATAATTTCTACCTGGGTGGCTCCCAAAAGGCCGCCAGGTGGCTGCTGGTGAGATGTTCAGTGCTTGAGCGGCATTGTCCCAAAGGCTGTGTGGAACCCACAGCCAGCCCTCCAGGGCGAAGGCCCCCGTGTGGCCAGTTGTGCCCAGTGTCAGCCCCAAACAGCCCCACCGCTGTTGCTCCCAGGAAGAACTGCGTGCCGTTTTGTCTCCTAACCAGTTGAGACTTCAGACCCCTCCAACAGATCATTCCGGGCTCCACGGTTGGCTTTGTGGGTGTGGGACTCAGACTTCTCGGTTGATTTTACGTTTATTTCTGACAGGCGGACCGGAACCCCTGGGTCATTTCTTTAGTCCAGTTGGGAGACATCCTAGGTTTGGAAGCTCCTTTTCTGTCCTTGTCGCCGATGACTCAAAGGGTCACCTTCCCCCCAAACACATACCTGACTGCACGCACCGTGATGGCATGTGCTCCCGGGATTTCTCACGTGCCTCTCATTTGCCTTGGGGTTTTGGTGGAGCACACTTTCCTTGGAAACTTGGTGAGAGCTGGAGTTCAGTGCTTTGAGGGTCAGGGCAGGGTTCCTCAAGGTAGAGAAGGACTCGGGTCCAAAGGCAGAGGGGTCATCTTTGAAGCTGGCCACGCCCCTGGAAGCCCCGGCGTGGGGTTACCTTCGCCTGACCCTCCGTGAATGACCCCGAGCGTCTTGTCTGGGCGTCTCACCTGGCTGTGTCATGTCGTGTCCTCTTTTCATCCCTCCCCTTCTCACGCTACATTCCTGTGCATAGACAGTCTGTCTGGGCCCCCCCCCCCCTTCTTGGAACTCCGAAACGCGGCTCCTGCTTTCCCCACTCCGAGCACTTGAGACCTTTTCAAAAAGTCTCATTTTGAACTGGCAAAAGAAGTGAAATTCCAGGGCAACACGCACCCGTGCTCCTCCCTCTCCCTGTGCTCCTCCCCCCGAACCAGGCGCTTTCTCTTAGTTCGTTCTGAAACGGATGCTTTGCACACACCCTCCCTTGTTTTTTTCTCTGTCGTCTTGGTGCTTCCGTACCCAGTTCCTTGTTCGGAAGTCCCTGGTTTTACCTGGAAATCCACAGCAGCGAATGAATTCTTCCCTCCTTCCCTTCCTCCCTCCTCCTATCTCCTCCCAGCCCTCCCTGCCTGTCAGCCTCCCTCCTTCCCAAGGTCCCCGCCATCCTGACCCTCCTTCCCTCCCTGCCCCCGTGGGTATTGACTGGCCTGGAACTTGGTTACACAGGTAAAGTCCTTGCTTGTGTGGGGTAATTTTTGGGCAAAGGAGATAGACGTTAGCAGGTGAGGGAATAAGCATATCTCAGATGGTGATAAAAGGCCATGGAGGAAATTGCACGAGGTTAGGAGCAGGAATGCGGCTGGATGGGGGTGGTGTTGGCCCTCAGACGGAGAAAGCAGAGAGGCTGCTCTGGGGAGGTGGGAACAGCAGGTGGCAGCGGCTGTGAGGTCAGAGGAGTGGGCCAGCATTGGCGGGATTTTGGCAACGTGCCGTGTGATCTGATCTACCTTTTGGAAAGATCACTCTGGCTGTGTTTGAAAACCAGACCGCAGGGAGGCGAGAGGCGGTGAACAAGGGGCTTGCTTCATTTCCAACAAAGCCAGGTGGGAAGAGCGAGAATCCCACACAGCAGGCGGGTTATGGAGGGGTGGTGCATTCGATAGGAGGTCGCCTTCGGTGTCCTTTCGTCGTGCGACTCTTTAACATCTACCTGGAATTGTCAAAACGTGATGAGTTCACCAGTATTTGCTGCCCTGCCGTTGGCTGGAATGAAGGGTGGGCGGCTGCACCTTGTAAGCCGCCAGCAGGTGGGGAGGGTTTGTGCTGGGCGGGCCAGGCGAGGGGAGCTGTGCCGCCAATGACACGGTCCCCGCAGAACCGGGGGCTCTCAGGTCATCGGGCCATCTCACCGCAGGCTCCGGGGTGGCGACCCTGTGCCATCAGCCTTGACATTCAGCCACAGACGAGAGGACTGAGGGACGGGGGGAGGCTCGGGACTCCAAGGGGATCCTCGATCCCATTCTGGAAGGTCCTGGGGAGAAGGGACGTGGTCTCGGTGACCCTGGAGCCCCTGTCCGTGACTTGAGGGAACGACAGCTGGTGTTGCGTTCACGTTTGTGTTTCTCTCCGTAGAAAGGGCACAGAGCAGTCTGGTTTTGAATCTACTTCTCCGTTCTTCACGTGAACTGTTTTCAAAAATCATTTATTGAAATACATTGAATGGATTGGAGTATCTCTCTACATGTTTACCCATTGACATATAGGCACGTGCGGAAATCAGTAGCGTACTTTGAACGTCACCAGCTGGGCCACCCACGTGACTACCACCTGGACCATGCCTGGCATGGAATCATGTTAGCACCCCAGAAGCCCCTGGGTGTCGCCCTCCTGTGTCCCCTCCACCTCCTATGTCCTGTCCTGCCTCCTAACCCCAGAGACTGGTTTTGACTTTCTGTGTAAAAAGAAGTCACACGGGGTGCCCCTTTGTGCCTGGCTTCTTTGCATCAGCCACCGGCCCGTGAGATCCAGAGCTGCTGTTGGGGGTAGGTGGGGCTCATCCGTGTCATTGTCGTGGACTATTGAGGGGACGTTGGACGTTGAGGGAACGTCCTGTAGTCTCTGCACCCACGTTTCTGCCGGTGGACATTTAGGTTGTTTCCGGTCTTAGGGATGAAACTTCTGCGAACGTTCTTGAATTCTTCCCTCGGTGCCCACACATAAGGTGAGGAGTGGAGCCCTTGCCAGACAGTTTTCCTGAGTGGTTGTATCGCTTCACGCGCCCACAACGGGGCGCGGGTGTCTCACACAGTTGTCTAAGTGTCCGTCTCCTGGGATGCGGCCTCGCTTCCGGCGAACGTGCCTGGCGATGGCGTGTCTGGGCCGCAGACCCAGGGCGCAGCAAGCTGGCTGGGTGTCAGCCACTGAAGCTCTCCGGACCTCTGTTTTCTCACTCGTGAAAACGATACCCCTTGCTCGACTACTCCACCTGCCAAAGATGCATTTGGGTCTGAACTTGGAGTTGCCAGCCAAGGTCGTAAGGCTCTCGAAAGACGCTCCGCCACGGACAGTCGCTCCGCTGACCATAGTCCTGATGGGCATCGTGGCTCTGCTTCCCCTCCAGTTTCTGCGGGTGCCTTCTCCAGGCTTGCCTGTATTGTGGCCACTTTGGTCTTTTGTTCTTGTTTGTTTGACAGGAGTAATTTACGTGAAAAAGCAAGCAGGAAAAGCCCTAGAGAAGGCACTGATCTGTGACTGGTTTTCAGGCAGCAAAGAAATAGTGTAGATGTTCTGTTCACCCCAGGGCCCAGCTAGTCCCGAATTTCACTTCCCCAGCTGGCAGCTCCCTCCCTGCCCAGGGAAGGACGTGGCTGGGGTTGGGCAGGTGGGGGGAGGTTGCTGGGCGGTTCAGTGGGTCAGGCTTCCGACTTCGGCTCAGGTCATGATCTCGCGGTCCGAGGGTTCGGGCCCCGCGTCGGGCTCTGTGCTGACAGCTGGGAGCCTGGAGCCTGTTTCGGATTCTGTGTCTCCCTCTCTCTCTCTCTGCCCCTCCCCCCCTCATGCTCTGTCTCTCTCTCTCTCAAAAATAAATTAAAAAAAAAAAAAAAAAAGACAGACATGGTGGGGGAAGTGAGCATTGCTGGTCTCACGGTGGCAGCGGGTACCTTCCCGGCTACCCTGGGCCGAGCCCCTGGGGCACACTGGGAAGAGCTGACCACACCACGTGGACTTCTCCGTGGAGGTGGTTGCTTTGGGCCGGCAGGCAGACTTGCAGCCCACTGCATAAACTGTGCGGTGCGGTAGGCGGCCCGCCCTCCTGCCTTCCGTCTTCCTTGTTTGGTCTTGTTTTAATCTTCCCCTTTGCCTTGTTCACGGCTGTCGATATTTGCTCAGCGTGACTCCGTAGGACAGGAGACCCTGGCTCGAGGTGTCTCACTCACTTGTGAACCTTGGGCTGGTGTCTCCGCTTCCCTCTCTGTGGAGTGGAGATGATCCGCACTCCTCCCTCGTGCTCCTCCCTCGCGGGGGCCGCGCAGAGAGAATTGCGCGGGTATATGTCACGTGCCTAGAACGGGTAGCTTGGTACGGAGTAACTGTCGGTAAATGTTAGCTGCCGTTTCTGTTTGTGAGCTTAGTGGGCTTCTTGGAGAATGTGGTTTACATTTCTTAAAAGTGTATTTGTGGAGGAGAATGAAACGTGGGCCGTTTCGGTCTTTGGAGAGGAGGACCCTTAAAGCCCTGTCTCCCCACGGGGCGTGGGCTCAGGGGTCCCAACCCAAGCTCCCTTCTGGGGACCTGGGGATGTTTGTCTGTGTGAGATGGTGCCTCCCTCCCGGGGACCGCCCGGGAGGCCGGTGAGCATGGCCCCTGCGTTGTCGGCCCCCCCCCCCCCCCCACAGCAGAGCACGGACCAGTGGCCCAAGTTTTGCTGGTTGTTTTATTGGCAGAGGGGCCAAAGGAGTCCTTTTCAAAGGCTCTTTACCCAGAAGCCGGACATGCCAGTGCGTGAGAAACAGGCCAGGGAAGAAAGGACAGAGGGACGCGCAGGAAGGGAGAAAGGAGCCAAGGGTGACTGGCACAGCTTTGTTCAGCAGGTCAGGAATCTTTACTGGGGCTGCCCAGTGCCCACGGCAAGCCTGTGACAAAGCCGCTCCTGTTGGGAGAGGCGTGCAAAGCCCACGGATGGCCTGGTGCTGCCGGGAGTGGCCCGCGTGCCCGGCCGCCACATTGGCCCCGGGAGGGCTGGGTGAGACACAGGCGTCCTCTCTTCTGATGAAAACCAAACAGAGTGGTTGCCTGGCCGCGCGGCCCAGAGGCCAAGGAGGGCCTGCTGCTTCCGTCGCAGAGTGGGGCTGTGCCATTCACCAGAACCAAAGCCAAGTCTGACTCACGTGGCCGCCTTCGGTGGGCACCAACGGAGTCCAGGCCCCGACTTGAGGTCCTCGGTCAGCATTCTCCTTGAAAGTTCGTTTAAAGAGGTTTATCTTTTACGTAGGGAATGTGTTCACATGCTCGACAGAATAAAAGCCTGGGAAAAGGTGCATCCAGCATAGCACGGTCTTGCTCCCACTTCTTCCCTGCCTCCTCTCCAACCTTCTAGAACAGCCTTTATCAGCCCTGTTTTCATCAGCAGCACCCTCTCCGGCCAGGATCCTTTCACAGTTCCTTCCTATCAGCACCCCCATGAAATGTCAGTCCCACGGAGACGCCGTATATCTGGTTATGCTCGGTGGCCCTTTGCGGTGCCCCTATCATAACATGTAAGACTTTTTCACTAAGAATGGATTTTGGCCCCCTTGGGAATGAACGCTGTAGAGTTTCTGTATGTAACCACAAGCAGGTGCAAGTACATCTTCCGGTTTTCCTCCTTCCTTCTACAAAATGTAGCAGATGGACCCCCCAGGTCTCCCAAGGATTGGGCGGGGAGGGGGGGGGCCGGAGGGTTGTGCACCTGTCGCTTGCCGTGCATAGGGGTGGGTATGTCAGAGGCTGGTTCTCAGGAATGGGAGGTCCGGTCTGAGGGTCCAGCCGTGATTTAGGGGCCTTTCGGCTGGAGCGTTTCTGGGGTTGCCCTGCCTGCCTTTCTTACTGGCCTTGCCACTTCACCCTTCTGTGACCTCAGGCAAGTAACTGATGGTAACGGCCCCAACTCTGAGGGTTATTGTAAGAATGGAAAAGGGAGCCTCCTCGTGAGGAAGGCACTTTGGCCGGTGCCTAGTGTGCGTGGTAAGTGCTGTAGTTATCAATATACTTTCCCACCACCACCACCACCACCACCGTCATCATCATCAACCCTGGGCCATTGCTATGGTCAGAATGTTTGGGCCCCCACAAAATTTATATGTTGAAGCCTAACCCCCAGGGTGATGCTATGAGGAGGTGTGGCCCTGGGAGGTGCTTAGGTCATGAGGGCGGAGCCTCCTAAATGGGATTGGTGCTCTTTTTTTTGTTTATATATTTATTTTAGAGAGAGTGAGAGAGATCACAAGTGGATGATGGGCAGAGAGAGTGAGGGGGTGGGGAGAGAAGCCCAAGGAGGCTCCACGCTGTCAGCACAGAGCCCGATGAGGGGTTAGAGCTCATGAACCGCGAGGCCGTGACCTGAGCCGAAATCAAGAGTCGGATGCTTAAGTGACCGAGCCACCCAGGCGTCCCAGGGATCGGTGCTCTTACAAAAGACCTCCCAGAACTCTGCAGTTCCCTTCTGCCACGTGAGCTTCTAGAGGAAGGCGCCTGTCTATGAGGAAGTGTGCCGAATCTGGTCGTGCTTGATCTTGAACTTCTTGACCTCCAGAACTGTGAGAAATATTTGTTGTTTGTAAACTACCCACTGGCGTTTTTTGTTCTCACAGCCCCGACAGGCTAGGACAGCCAGGCAGGTAGTCGCTGCGGTGCTGGCCTTTGAAAAAGAGCCCTCAGGCTGAGTCGGCCTGGGTCCTTACTACCTTGCTAGGCCACTACTTGTTAATTCAGCAAAGGACATTTAGAGTCTTTCTAGAAAATTCTAAAGTCCAGAAAACTGCTTGCCTAGAGACGAGCCCGCAAAATTTGCACGAGCTAGTGTTGGAAGATCTCTCGAGAGGAAGAGAGAGCGAGAGGGAGAGCGAGAGGGAGAGCGAACGTAGGTCTGTGCACCTCCCCCAGAAGAGGAAGCATCACAGTAGAGGCGCGATGAGGTATCTTTATTTTGCCCCTCTGGATATTTTCCCACCTTCCAAGAACCTCAAATTTCCAGCCGTGCCACTTAGCCATCCTTTTATCCCAAATGATGTGCACTTTGTGTTGCCAGCTTATGTAAATGTAAGGGGCCACCTTCCAGCTGACTCCAGACCCAGAAATGCTCAGCCATCTTTTTGAAATTCTGCAGCGCAGATGTTTCCAAAGGAATGCGCTCTTGCCTTTCGGGGTCAGAAGCTACCAAACCACAAGAAAGTCCGTCCTCAGACTGGCTGTGCACTCGGCCTGCGTTCCAGAGCCGCGTCTGACCCACAGAGATCAGGCAGGGGCCCGCCAAGAGGACCAGGAGAGCCATCACTTGGTGTGATCCCATGGCCCCACAGTCATCTCCCAGAACCCGCGCTTTTAACCGTTCTGAGTCATTTGCACTGGCATCATTTCCACCTCCGCGTGAGGTTACTGTCTTGTGGTAACAAGCAGCTATCCTCGTGCAGGAATAAGGTGATCAGTTAAACAAGATTTGTGGGTAGGTCAGCACCCAAACCCGCTTCGAAACGCTCTTCTCTGCTTTCCTGCTCGCCAGCACAGAGCGCAGAAGTGTTGAGGCTCACTTCCTCCCTAGCCGGTGCGCTGGGCATGCCCAGACTTTGCTTCCTGCAGGATGATGAAGCAACGTGGTGACTGTTGTGAGCACAGGGATGTGGAGGCTCTTCACTGGTCCCAGGCCCTAAGCTAAGATAGTCCAGGACTTTTGTATTGAGAAATACAAGACTTCACAGTATCAGCTCTAGCCCTAATTCGTTCCTCTCCCGAAAAATAGAACTTGAAAAGCGATTCAGTTACTGGAGGCTCTGAGCTAGATGCGTGGGCGTTGAGCAAATCTTCTTTCGACTCTACATTTTCCTCTCTCCTCCCTACCTTCTCCTCCATCGGTAAACCCATTTCAGGTAAATGTAGAGCTTTATTTGCCCCGGGGGCGGGGGGGACCCTTTAGGAAAGAACCCTGGTTGTACTCCATGCTGTAGACTTGACACGTGGATGCATCTTGTTTTTGTTGCCTTTCAGCATAGTTCTGGACTCTTGTCTTGCCCGGGGCCTGTCTGAGTTTATTTTAGCCCCAGTCTCTTTTACTTTTCACCCTTGTAGGAAAAAAGAGGGGCTTTGTTCTCCGGGAATGATGAAACCATTTCCCTGGCCCTTCTCCACCACATTCTTGACACCTCTTTAATTTGTTATTGACCTGAGGATCTGGTTAAGCTGAGACTGCCTATAAAGGCAGGGTTGGGGCCTGTTTTGCCCATCCAGGATGTCAGGAGTCTTTCACCGGGCAAAGTCACGAGCAAACGGAGGGCTGCGATTCAGGAAAGGAGTCTGCTCAGGTCCTCAGCAACCGATCCCGCCACTTTCAGGTTTCAGGATGACATCTGCCTCGCGCGTCATCCCTTTAAACTGCCATGAAATCAGATCTCTGGCCAGGCAACCCAAGTGGAGCTCTTCCTGGTCATTTTACCATGAGCGCAAAGCACCCCGACTTGATTTTATGATGGGATCGTCTGTTGCAAGTGGTTTGGACGTAAGTCCCAGGCATTCTGCAAACCAACAAATGGGTTTCATTTGAAGCCTGTTAGTTCCAGCATCCCAGGAAAGTGGAAAGGACACTCCCTGGTTGTTAGTTTCCAAAACTCTGGACAGAGCGGAGGTTCTGTTGCATAAGCTAACTCTGTGGACGACGCCTTTGAAATGTTCTGCAGCCGGTTCTTACAGATTTCTGGAAGTTGATGGTGTCTTTTGAATTCTCCGCTTTAGTGGATGCCTAAAAAAGAATTGACCCAAAGTTGATTAATGCACCCTTTCCATTTCTTACAGATGGATCGAGTTGTGGTCTGCTTCAGTACTTGCAGTAGGGACGGCCAACTGGTGTTCCATGGGCTCCATTTAGCCTGCAGATATTTTGCTTGGCCCGCTCAGTATTTGAAAAAATATTTGGATTAGATGCCAACGTTTAAAAACCGGGAGATTGCACATAAAAATACAGATTTCAGGCTTTCCTTGGAAAACCCAAGAATCGGCTGCCCAGGGCCCCACATTCTGCATGGTGGCTACCTGGAATCAAAGTCAAGGCTGACCTTATGTAGAGACCACCTCCTTTAGAGCGCGTACTTGCCCTTGTCCGTAGCCCCCACCCCTCCCTCCTGCCTCCTGAAGGTGGATGGAGTGTCTGTTGTTTTTTGCCATCATGGTTGTGTTCTTGTTCCTCTTATACCTGGCCCACCTCACTCAGTCAGTGTTTCTTCCCGCACCTGTTCAGCATTTGAATTTGTGATCTCTCTTCTGGAAGCGCCACTCCCACCCATGGCTGCCTGACCCCGCCCTTGATACATAGCGAGGCTTAGGAGGTGTTAGCTCCCTCTGTCCTTCTTCCTTCTCCCTCTCTGTTGTCGGGGTTTAAGATGTTTTTTAAAACAACCTTCTATTATGAAATGTATGCAAATATAGAGTAGCACCATGTACCCACCACTCAGCTTCAACTGTTATCAACTCACAGCTAATCTGCTTTCTTGCATACCTCTGGTCATCTCCCACTCCTATTTCATAGTAGTATTTTTAAAAAATCTTTTATTAGAGAGAGAACATGTGGGCACACAAGCGGGGGAGGAGCCGGGGGAGAGAATCTCAAGCAGGCTCCAGGCCTAGCACAAAGCCCGGAGTGGGGCTCGATCTCACAACCCTGGGAACATGACCTGAGCCGATATCAGGAGTCAGGCGCTTAACCAACTGAGCCACCCAAGTGGCCCTCGTAGCGTTTTGAAGCAAATCCTAGACATCAAAAATCCTGGACGGCAGAACCATATCATTGCATGTGTGAATACGTACTATGTGTCTCTAAAAGAAAAGGATTCTGAAAATACTCTTAATACTGTTGGCACATATGAAACAGTGAAAATTCCTTAATATCATGAAATATCCAGTCTTGAAACTTCCTGGTGTCTCATATCTATCATCCAGGGTTTTTTCTTTGTTCTCATTATTTTACAGATTGTCTGAATCAGGATTCAGACCGGGCCCATACATTGTAAGTGGGATTCCTTGGTTCCTCTAAGTCAGCTTTAATCGAGAGGTTCCCCTTTAGAACTGGTCTTTATTATTATTATTATTATTATTATTATTATTATTAATTACTACTATTTTGCCATTTCTTTGTTTCAAAACCAGGTTCCTTATCCTGTGAAATATCTCAGTCTGGCTTTTGCCGATTATATTCCCATGTCCCCTTGTCTTCTCTATTTCCTGTAAGTTGGCAGTCGATTCTAGAGGCTTAATTGGTTCAGGTTCATCTGTTTTGGCCAAGACTGCTTTGTAGGTGGTGGTGGACCCTTTTGTCAGGAAGCACGAGGTGAGGGTGCCTCTCTTTTGGTGATGTTAGTAACTGTCGGCAGCCAGCGCCCGGCTCCCTTCGTTCACTGGTGTGCCGTAATTGCAAAATGGCGATATTCTAGTCTAATTCTGTCTTCCCTTCCTCTTCTGTTAGTTTGGAAAACTTCTATAAAGAGAGACGTCCCTTCCTCAACAATGGTATAATTCATATAGGAAAAGAAAGATGAATGCTTGATTCTTTCCCTTTATTTACCAGTTTTTAAAATAATGGCTTGGTTCCTCACCATCCTCCAGGGGCAGTCAATTAGGGTTTTGTACCATTATGAACTCCCAGATTTAAACATAATTGATGTTTTAAGATTTTAATAGGCTTTTTGGGGGTAGTTCCTTTTGTCCTCATCATTGGATGGAGCTAAATAATATGACTTCCTCTCCTTTCTTTCTCTGGCTTAGCAGTGTGCTTCTTCTGAGGTGTCAGGGAGGAAAGCCTCCTGCATGTAGACTAAGGGGTCTGATCCCTACATGTGTGAAAGGGAAATCATAAAACAGCTCTCGCATGCCAGCTGGCTGATCTCCTCGAAGCATTAGGGAGTCTGGATGTGTGACTTCAGAAGAGTTGGAGTTTGCAGGGCAGGAGAAAGTTACGTATTGATTAGGTGTACAGGACCTCTGTGAGCAGAACACAAAGTAACAGGAGCCTAAACAGGGAAGATGCTTGTTCTCTTACGTAACAGCACAGGTATAAGCAGTCTGGGGCTGGTATACTGGCCACGAGGTGCCAAGACTAGGCTCCCTCCGTCTTATCCTTCTGCCATTCTCAGGGTGGTGCCCCCATCTGCAGGGTCCAGTTTGGCTCCCGGATGGGGGAGAGGGTGGGGCCAAGGAGGAGGAAAGGCATGCCCCTTCCCTTTAAGGGCATAACCTGGAAATCTCACACGTCCCTTCATCTGACACCTCCTTGGCTGGAGCCCTGTCATGTGACCGTGCTGAGCGGCAGAGGAGTCTGGGAAATGTAGTTTTAAATATTTACACTTCCCAACCATAAAACCTGTTCCTCTGGATGACAGGAGAGCAGATTTGGGTCCTCTGCACATGAAGCACGATGGCAGTGGGAAAAGAGCTCCAGAAAGAGGTTGGGTGTTGTAATCTTGAACGTTCTTAGGGGTTTCTTCATCCGTTCCCCAAGTATTTACCGAAAGCTTCCCTTGTGCCAAGTGAGCTTTTTAGATCCTGCGGGCACAGTCGTACATGAAACGGATGGAGTCCCTGCCTTCGTGGAACTTACCTCCTAGACATTGGCTATCCTGGTGAATGCCCAGGACCGTGGCTTCAGGGTCAGATGTCAATGAGTAGTTGTAGTCAGAGAAGCTTGACTTGGAGCCTGCTTTGCCTCCTCCTTGCTTGTGGTCTTGGGTGAGGCGTGTGTGAAAAGCCATTTATAGACTGTCAAGTGCCCCACAAACAATGGGGGAGGGGAGCTGGCAGGGTGGGTGTAGCCTCCTTTAGCAGGGGCTGGTGGGCTGGCTGCTTCAGGAAACTGCCGGGAGACCTCTCAGTTGGGCATTTGCCTTCTTGGTTTGCTTCTAGTCAACCGATTGCCCATTCATTTATTCCTTCTTTGAAAAGACATCTGCTGCCATCCTACTGTGTGCTGGGCTTTGTGCCAGGTGCTGGGGACACAGCAGTGAATCTGTCGGAAAAGGCCCCTCTTCTGACAGTCTCTAGAGAAGAAGATGCTGATCAGAAATGAACCAGTGGGGCGCCTGGGTGGCTCAGTTGGTTGGGCGTCCGACTTCGGCTCAGGTCACGATCTCACGAGCCCCGCGTCGGGCTCTGTGCTGACAGCTCGGAGCCTGGAGCCTGCTTCCGATTCTGTGTCTCCCTCCCTCTCTCTGTCCCTCCCCCACTTGTGCTCTGTTTGTCTCTCAAAAATAAACAAGCATTAAAATTTTTTTAAATGAACCAATAAATAAGGAGAATTTCAGATGGGGCTAAGTGCTGTGAATAAAATAAACCAGGTAATGGTAGGGGAGGGAGGAACTTCAGATGGGGCCGTCAGGGACAGTCTGCTTGAGGAAGTGGCCTTGACCTGAGACCCAGAAGAGGAGGAGGTGGTGGAAGAGAATTCCAGGCAGGTAGAACAGCATGTGCAAAGGGCCAGCGCTGGGAGGAAGCCTGATTGTGCGGGGCGGGGGGCAGAGAGAGGTCTAGTGTGGCTGACAGCCATGGCCAGGAAGGGAGTTGAGAGGGTGGTTTTGAGAGGAAGCCAGACCACACAGGGCCTCAGAGGCCACAGTGAGAGGCTTGGATTTGATTCTGGGAGGGAAGGGAGACTGCTGGCGGGTGGCAGGTTGGGGTGTGTGTGTGTGTGAGGCTGGGGTGTACAGGAAATAATTATGGCAACATTCTCTCGCGCGTACTGAGCGCCTTTGGAGGGCAGAGACTAATTACCATCTCCGAATCACAGCTGGGAGCCCAGGCCGAGGAGGGGGGTGGGGTCTGTCTCAGGTCACAAAACTGGAGGCCCAGAGAAGGAGCTGTGAGATGCGCCTGCATAGGGATGACACGAGAGGGTCCTCTAGACCAAGTTCGTACACAGAGCGGAGCATTTATCGTGGGTTTTTCACCCCTTCTGTCTGATGAGACCCCAGAAAATCGGCTTTCGCCGCAGAGCCGCCAATCTGACCGCCTCCTGGACGTCCCCATGTGGCCGCCCCACGGGATCAGGTGCCCGCCCCACTCGGTCCCTCGCTCCCTTATCGTACAGCTGCCTACGGAACGTGGGGGCGTGGCCTTAGGCAAGTGACTGAACACCTGCGAGCTCACCGTCCGCTCAGGAGTGACAGTGCTTCGGGTTTCAACGGTTGACGCGTGGCCGGTTTAAGTGACGCACATAACAGGGTCAGCCACGTGGTGGGCGCTTGGCAGGGAGTAACCGTCTGCTCGTCATCTTCCCTGCGACCATCTCCATCTGTGCCAGGCTGAGGAGTGGCCCGTCCCCAAATCCTCCCCGCCAGCCCTTCTTCAGTACCCTCTCCCCGGTTCCGGGTTGAAGCCGTCTGCTCAGACGCCACAGGGAGCCTCGTCTTGGGGCCCCTGGCCCGTCCGCTGGACGCCCGCTGAGTGAGGGGTGCGGGTGTGGGTAGCTGTCCTGTGGGTACTGGCAGACGCCCGGAGGCAACCCAACTGCCTGTCAACCAGGAACAGTCACATAGGAGGTCCTGAGCAGCTTGGGGCAGGTATGGAGGGGAGACCTCTTCCTGCTTGCGTTTTTGTACTTAGGGATTTTTTTCTTCTTCTTTGCTCTAGGCAGATATTACTTAAGAAAATTGCAAAGAGGAAAAAAAAAAAAGGGAACACAATCAGGTCTTAGAAACGATCCTCCAGGCTCGTGTAAAAAACAGGGTTTTAGAAGTAGAAGGCTTTCAGTTCTTTTTTTTAAAAAAAAATATTTTTTAATGTTTACTATTTTGAGAGAGAGAGAGAGAGAGAGAGAGCATGAGCAGGGGAGGGCAAGAGGGAGACACAGAATCCGAAACAGGCTCCAGGCTCTGAGCTGTCAGCACCGAGCCCAACGCGGGGCTTCAGCCCTAGAACTGCGAGATCATGACCTGAGCCGAAGTCGGATGCTTAACCGACTGAGCCACCCAGGCGCCCCCAAAGCTTTCAGTTCTGCTTAGGGGTACGTCTCACCATCTGGATGCACAGTTGTCCCTCTCGGCTTTGAGTGAAGGATGACACAAAGCTCTGCGGAGACTTTCTTGCCTCTAAACTCATGCCTACACCGTAACCTCCGCCTGGAACGCCGTCCCCTCCCTCTTGTGCCTTTTGGAGTCTGACCAGTATTTCAAGGCTCTGACGAGCTGTCTTCTCTCTGCAGCTGCTGAAGGGGGTGGCGGGGGGCACGCTTCTCTTTCTCTGAGTCCCGGAGACACACAGGGTCCCTGGCAGGCGTGTTTCACCACATACACCTCTCAGGTGTTTCTGTGCATTTTTTCTCCCTCAAGTCCAAGTCTCTGGGTGGGAAGTACTAACATCTCGACTTGTCTGTACCCGCAACTGCGCCTGGGATGGCTTCGCACACGGTAGGTCCCTGACGTTTGCTCATGTCCCCGTTTGCTCAGAGCCTCACCCAGCCCCCTGCACATAAGATGTGTGGAATTGAGCGAGTATCCGAGAGCAAAATGGGCAGCAAAAACTGCCCCTACAGCAGTACTTCAACCAGACCTAGGATGAGCGAGGGGACGTTTTAGTCGTCTGGCCTGATACGGCCCGGAGTTTCCCCAAGCACAAGTGCCTCGGCCTTGAACGTCCCGCTGGGACCGTGCAGCGCGGGGAGGCTCTGGCGGGTCCCTGGGTTCCCTCTCAACGCCCCGCTCTCCAGGCCTCCGACGGCCCAGCGGACTTGACGGAGGCAGGGCCCGGAGGCCAGGCTGGGGCAGGCCTTCAAAAATGCGCTGGCCGCGGGGCCCACTAGAAAATCGATTTCTCGCCTCCAGCCAGCCGCGCTGCCCAGCGCCGGGCCATCCTGCAGCTGTTGTGACAGCAAGAGCAAGTGCCATGGAAACGATTGTGCAAAAAGCCCGGAGCAGGCTGCCCGGGGAGAGAGTGTTCAGTAGCTTCAGCGCGGCCCTCCGGCTCCCCTGTTATTCTGTTGTCCTTGGCGTGGGCTCGCGCTGGGCTCCAGATCGCTCCTTCTGCAGGGAGACCCGCGACGCGGCTCCCTTCCCATGCCAAGAGGCCGGCCCAGCTGGCACACGTGCCCCTCTTCCCTCTGCGGGGCCGCCTGCCAGCTCCCCGCTCCTCCCTAAGATAGCGTCCCCGGGCCCGGCCGGCCGGGAGCGAGGTGGCCGGGGATGCCCGCGATGGGCATCCGAGCTGGCCCGGGCTTCCCTCTGTAAACAGCCCAGTGTTTGCATCCCGGGGCCTGCCAGGGCTCTCCCGGCCCGGCCAGCAGGGCCTCCCTCCCGCTGTGGTTCCAGGCGTTTCTGGGGGCGGAAAACAGAAACCAGCCCTGTGTTCTCCAGACTGCCAGGCTTCTGAGAAATGCATGCCTCAGCCCAGGGACTGGGGCTCCCTTCTCCTGCTGACCCCTGGCCCCGATCAGAGATGGGGCCCCGCCCCCCCCCCCCCCCGGTGTCCTGTTCTGATCAGAGAGAAGATTCTAGGGACGGTCTTCGGCCCCACCTACAGTTGCACCCCTGTACTCACTGGGCCCTCCCCTGACCCCACTCCGGCTGCTGGGTGCACGGGGCCTGGGGCTCACCTCAAGGTGGCCTCTTGGCCCTTGACTGTGGCCAGACCACCCTGGAAAAAGTTTCCTAAATTCCAACTCTAGATCACTGCCCTGGGGCACTTGCTGCTCTGAGGGAGTTTCCTGCCTTTCAGGGTCCCTCCCCGCCAACCCCTTGTGGCTGGTGTTGGCAGAGGGACAGAAGTAAGAGCGATCTGTTTAAAGTCCTCCTTGCTGAGGTGGGAATGACCGCTAAGATCGGTGGGTGATGGAATTTCCCCCGGTGGGTGCTTCAGATTTCCAGGAGGGGCTTTTCATACCAGTGGGTCTCTTAAGGAGAACTGGGATGGGGCATCTTCACGCGGACATTGGCGCCTCTGGCTTGTGTTCTGGGAAGTTCGGCATCCTGGCCCGAGCCGTTGGCCCTTGGATCTGTTTGCACTCAACACATCTGCTGAGCGCCTACTGTGTACCAAGCTGAAAACAAGTCACAGGGTATCGGCTCAGCAGACTCACTTGTGGTTTGTGATAAGGTGAGTGTAGTTTGTGTGTGCACAGGGGGGAGTGTGTGCCCGGGAGCTAGTAGGGGCAAGAAAAAGAAGTTGGCCCAATCAGGTCCTCCTCGGACTTCAGGGTTAACTCTGATCATTTTAGGCCCGAACAAAAAGCTCTGTCTTTGCCATTAAACCAACGTTTCTGGGCGACGCAGAGGTACAGGGTAGAGTGGTTTCGAGTTTGTGCCCTGGCGTCACCCGCCTGCATTTAAATCGTGGCTCGGCCACCTGCTGTCTCTTTGGCTCTGAGTAAGTCCTCCAGCAGCACCCCCCCCCCACCCCCACTCCCCGGGCTGTCAGTGAACTACCAAAGGGGAATAATAATTGCCACCTATTCATGGGGACTCGTGAACACTGATTGGTCAGCGTGCGTAGATGTCTTAGGACACGATGTGGCGGTCACCAGCATTACGCATCGACACCTGCGGCCAGACAGGTAAATGGGCAGGCGCTGGGTGGATGAGGGGGGTCCCTGTGCTGTGGATCTTGCAGCCTAAGGGAGAGTAGGGATGATAAGTGCACAGAATTGTGTTTCACATGGTGAGACTGGCTGTGAAGGTGTTTCGGAGGAAGCGACGTTCTCCTGCCCCTGGTGTGCTAGAGGCCAGTCCCCTGAAGGGTCACTGCTGACTGCTGCTCCTTGCTAGTTCTTACGTGGTAGACACGCAGGGAACCGGGCTCCGCTGTCTTCCTTCTTCCTTGTCTCCATTCCCTTTCCCCCTGCCCCCCTTCCTTCCTCCCCTCTCCTTCTTCCCTTCTTCCGTTCTCTCTCTCCCTCTCTTCCTTCCCCTACCAAGTTGCTTTTATTACATATATGGAAGATCTAAAATAACAATACAAATATCGTGTCCCCACCTCGAGTTTAAAGAAAAAGAACATAAGCACTGCCTTTTAGCTCTTCTGTTTTTAAAATCGTTTTCATCTGCCAGTCTTTCCGTTAGGTTTCTCGACAAGATGGCTCTTTAAAAAACTTTGCTCTGATTTTCACTATCACGGCTAAAAATTTCTAATTCTTCAGTATCAAAGCCCATGCTCAAATTTTCACTTGCCTCGTAAGTGCCCAATTTTTTTTCTTTTTTCTTTCTTTTTTTCTTTATAGCTCGTTTGACTCTGGATCCAGGGCAGGGCCCGCACGCGGTGGTGGTTTGACGTGTGTTTTTGTTTCTTTCCTCCGCCCACGTCCCTGTCCTCTTTCCCCCCTTTGCTCTCTCTCTGCGTTCCAGAAGCGACATGGTTTGCACACGGGCCGGTTTTGCCGATCGAAGCCCCGTGTGCCTCTGATGGGCTGTTCCATCCGTAGCTGTAATCCTTTCCTTTTCTCTGCTGTGCAGTCTTCGGTCACAGAGTTCATGCATCCATCCCAACAATGGACATTTGGTCGTTTCTAGGTTTCTCCGCTTTGCTTGGTATAGACGACGCCTTCTGGAATATTCTTGCTCTGTCTCCTGGCGCACATACAGGAGTTCCCATAGGGTTATCCCTCCAGGGGGGATTGCTAGGCCACTGGGCATGCACATCTGCCACTTGAGGAGACAGACAATGCCAGACTGTCTCCCAAAGGGGTTGAACCAGTTGACAGCCCCATCGGCATCAGACAGGCCCCACATGCTCCCAACATTTGACACTGGGAGACTCGTAAGTGGTTTTGCATGGCTTGTACGTGTGAAACGATACCTTTTGACGAACAGAAACTTTTCATGTAAATTTATTTTCCGAGAGGTTTGAACTGTGCGCGTGGAGCCTCGGGTGGTTCTACCCAAAATGTGTCACAGGGACTGGCGGCCTAGGTGTCACTTGGGAGCTTATTAGAAATGCAAATTCCAGAAACACTAGGGTGGGGCCCAGAAATCTGCCCTTGACAAGGCCTCCAGGTGAGTCAGATGCTCCTCGAGTCTGAAGTACTGGCTCAGGAAACCTTCTTCTACCCATCAGTCTCTTAAAGAGCTTCTCCTGTGTCATTTCCCAATATGTCACAGTCTCACCTTTCACACTGAAGTTTGCAATCCACCTGGAATTGACTGTGTGTCCAGCATCAGGTAAGGTTCTAATTTCGTTGTTTTCCGTCGGGATGACCGGTGGGCCCAGACCATCTGTGGAGGAGTCGACCCCCTCCCCACCGGCCTGTAATCCAGCAGTGTCGTAAATATCATGTCCACGGACGCGTGGGCTTCTTCCTGGTCTCTTGGCTTTGTTCCACAGAAGAGTTATAGCAGCTTTTCGTACACAGTCTTGGTTTCTGGTAGGGTCAGTCACCGGCCTGTCGTTCTCCATGGGTGTCTTGGCTTCTATTGGCTGCTTCTTGGCTCTTTGGGGATTTTTGTTTGTCTGTGGACATGTTAGGGTCCGCTTGTCAGACTCCACAAGATCTCTCCATCAACTTGAGACCATTGAATCTCAAGCGCCAACAGGGACAAATGGACATTGTACAGTCTTGAATTTTTGTGGGTTTTTTTTTTTTTCCTAAAACCCGCTCAAGACCATCCTTCGTAACAGAAGTAGAGACAGAACTGCCTCACACGGGGATTCGCTGTCATTCCCAGCCACTGACGCTGCCACACGGGGTGGGATGTGCCTCGCGAGCTCACGATGGCCCTGAAGCCTGCCCGCCCCCTCAACGCTCAGCTGCCTCAGTGGATGCTCCGGGTCAGGAAGATGGAGGGCATTCGTTGCAAAGCCCTTTCTAAGTGTCTCTGGTTTCCTGCAGACGTGCTGTGCTTAGAACCTGCCTCCTGCAAAGGTCTTTGCATGGGCGCTTTCTAGCCACGTTCCAGTCGGCAGAACAAATGGGCTCAGGATAGAGATGTTCACAGGTGGAGACACAGCTTCTCACTCTTTAAGTTGCACTCAGTGGAAAGCAGAGGTTTGGGGTTCCAGATCCCCCAGTGCTCGTCTCGACCGCGTTTGTGTCATGGTTCTTTCAGGCTTGCTGTGTGCAACGCTTGGTAGTTGGGGAGGGGCGTGGGCCTCGTGAACCTCTTGAGCCGGCATTCGCTAGTCAGAGGGAGCCGGGTGGGTGACGGCATGACCAAAGCTCGGAGGCCCTGGCTTCTCCCTGAGGACGGCAAAGCGTGATTTCTCACCGCTTCTTTCGGGACCTGCTCTGAGGCAAGCATGACGATACGCCATGTTTTGCCACAGTGAAGTCAGCGCTGGGTCGCCAATACTCAGAGCCGTGGCTTACACGTTCATTTATTCCTTTTTTCACTTAATGGTTCGTTCATCCAGCGGCTATGGATCGTCACTGCTGGGGACACTGTTTGCACAGAAAGGCTCCAAGTCCCTGCCCTCATCGAGCTCACGGTCCAAACACAAATGCAAGAACCAAGTAGCACTAAATGCTGTGAGAAAAGATGATACAAGAGGGGTGGGAAGAGAGAGAGGGGGTAGCACGGAGGCCTGCTCCTCTAGCAAGGGAAGGATCCCAGAGGAGGAGACATTAGGCAGAGAGCTCAAGGAGAGAGAGCCTTTCTTTTTTAATTTATTTTTTTAATTTATGGCCAAGTTAGTTAGCGTCTAGTGCAACAGTGATTTCAGGAGTAGATTCCTTAGTGCCCCTCCCCCATTGAGCCCATTCCCCCCTCCCGCAATCCCTCCAGTAACCCTCTGTCGGTCCTCCATATTTAAGAGTCTCTTCTGTGTTGTCCCCCTCCCTGTTCTGATATTATTTTTGCTTCCCTTCCCTTACGTTCATCCGTTCTGTGTCTTAAAGTCCTCGTGTGAGTGAGGTCATACGGTATTTGTCTTTCTCTGACCAATTTCGCTTAGCACAGTACCCTCTAGTTCCATCTACATAATGGCGGATGGCAAGATTTCATTCTTTTTGATTGCCGAGCAATACTCAGTGAGAGAGCCTTGTAAATATCTAATGAAAGAGCATCCCAGGTAGCAAGAGTGGGAAGTGCAAAGGCCCTGGGGTGTAAGCCTGCTTGCCATGGTTGAAGCGTAGGAAGGAAGATGGAGGCGACTAGAGGATGAGGCAGAGAAGCGTATTTTCTTTGATTTTAAAGGTGTGGACTTCCCCGGGGCTGAGGGGGAACCCCTAGGTCCCAGGAGTGTGTGAGTGCTGGCGGGAGAGAGTCCATCCGAGTGGAATCCGGTGGGTGTCCACAGCATCCAGGCACCTACTGGGCATGGTGTGGTCCGGCAGCCACTCACCCGTCACCCTCTGGGATCCCCTGGAGTTCCCATCAGACGGGCCCCTGACTGTGGAGGCTTAGCTGGTTATACGTGACTTGGAGAGGAAGGCTGCCTTTTGTGCCCTGCCACCCAGATGGCCACCCAAAGCCGGGATCAGATCGACAGCACGAGAAGGCTTGGGTTCCTTTAGGTCTAGAAACAGGTTGCTGGTGGTTTTGTGGGACGTGAGCTTACGCTTTTCTCTTTTGCGGGATCATACTGTCACCAGGAGCGAGCTGGGAGGCCCCCTGTCCTGCCCGGGGAAGCCACCAGCGCCGTCTGAGCCCCGGGCCTCAGCTCTGTTTTAAGGCTTGTGATGTGCTAATACCGTGTCGCTTTTTAGACATGCGCCCTGGGCTTGGCCTTGCGGTCCTACGAGGGAGCCAGGCTACTCTCGGCTTCTTAAATCTCCTCCCCCCAGCTTAACTAGAGTGAGCAGCATTGTTAGCTCAAGCCGTTTTCCCTCAAAAAGTACATGGGTGATTTTTACTGTGGAATCCTAAAAGCTAGGGTATCCCAGGGTCCAGTCTTTGTTCCGATTTGCATCCGGAGAAGCAGGCACTGGCTGCCCGAGGAGAACCGCGAAAGAATTCCCATCTTGGCGGCACGCCGGCCTGCCCTCCCCACCGCCCACGACACCCTCCGCCCCGTCAGCACCTTGGCTTCTGACTCGGAACCAGAGCCCCAGAACTGCCGTGTTTACTCATCCTGAGAGCTGGGGACAGTGCGGTGCAGCGTGGCACTTTTTCTCGTAAGCTCCGAGGTCTTGCCGGTAAGATGTCTGGGCGGCTGGGTGCCACGCGGCACCTGATTGATGCTGGGGCTGGCTTCCGGAGGCCTCTGGCTTGCGGAGCGTGGGTGACTCAGAGGGCTCTTATGCATCTGCACGCCGCTGGCCCAGGGCAGCCAGCACTCTGTGCAGGGTGGCCTGGGAGGGGCCCCTCTCGGCAGGATGTGAGAAGGCATCTCTGAGAGCACGGCTGACCTCAGACCCGCCCACTCTGAAAATGCAGAAATAGCTGCGGAGGTGAAAGTGCTCTGGGGAAAGAGGGTGGCCGTCCAGTCAGTTCAGCCTGTTAACCAAATGTTCTCCACGTGGCCGGTGAAAACACACGTTAACGACGGGGAGAGGAACGGCGCGAGCACACTTTTTCGCGGCCTGACCCGGAGCCGGTTGTATTCACGCACAACCCCTTGCCAGGTTACACGTTGTCCTTCCCACGTTGCGGACGAAGGAACTGAAGCTCGAGTGCTCGTGATGGGCCACACGCTGTCGGAAGCACCTGTCACGTGGTGACTCGTTGATTCCCAGAGATTCGCAGGACGTGCCAGGGCCTGCCTCCAGCCCATGGCAGGACGTGGCAGGCTGAGATTGGGACCCACGCCCTCTGGCCCCCAGCACTGTTTCCCCGCGAGTCTGCCCCGAGGGCGTGCGCCCCTCACCGCTGTGCTCAGCCCCTGCACTGACAGGTCCGTGGCCCCCGCCCTCAGAGACTCCTCCGACCTTGCCAGACGTGGGAAGGCTGCCTTTGTGAGGTCAGTGGAGGGCGGAGCAGGGAGAAGGGGCTCTGGGCTGGAGGAAACCAGGCAGCAGTTGAGGCTGGGTGTGGACAGAGAGATGGGTTCCGACGCATGCGGCAAGGAGAGGGGGTCTCCCGGCCCCAGACCCAGACCGCATAAAGGTGTGGTGGTAGTGGGAACGTTGGGGCCGTAGCATCAGCGTCTGCTCCTTGTTCAAATCCTGCTGCGGACCAGCCATGTGGCCTTGGAAAAGTCCTTTGACCTCGGGCAAGTCACTTAACCTTGGCCGCTTCGCTGGCGGATGCCTGCCGTGTGAGCGTAAATGGAGACATCAGAGAGGCAGGTGCTCTGGCAGAACAGGGCTTGTGGGCGTATCTGAGCTCGGCTGCCATTAATTTTCTCACCGTTTAGAGTCTGGACGTCCGCGATCGGGAAGCCAGCGAGGTGGGGTTCTGGGGAGAACCCTCTTGGGACGGGCACCTTCTCACTGGGCCGGCACAGGGCGGAGGGCGAGCGCACGAATTCTCTGGCATCTCTTCTGATGAGGGCACTAATCCCATCATGGGGGCCCCACCCTGATCACCTCATCGACTCTGGTCACCCCCAAAGGCCCCATGTCCGGATACCATCATGTCGAGGGTTAGCGCCACAACATAGCCATTTTGGGGACACAACTGAGTTCATGGCTGGACCTGGAGGTGACAGGTTTGATAAGGGGATGAGTCAGGAGTTGGAGTTCCATCCACATGTGTCTTAGGGACACCTGGAATAACGTCACACACACACAGTCCTTTCTGGTCCCTCGGACAGCCTTTGTGTTGACAGCAACAAGTTCCCCATACCAGACCTGTGAATCTCACCCGGAGACATTCAGGACTGGGTTTGGCCCGACCTGGTGAAATTTCTTTCCAAAAGCTAGTAGTTTTTTTGATTCTGGAAGGAGTAGACTGAATGGTCCGGGGCGGGGGGGGTGGGGAGCGTCCCTGATTTATCCTGCTGTTCCTCGCCCCACAGGCCCTTGGCTGAACCAGGAAGGTGGAGGGTTCTTGGCCCTGCGCTTGCCCTCTCCCTCTCCAAGGCAGGTGGGCTTGCCCAGGGCTGGGTCCCATGGTGAGGGCTTGCCCATGAACCTGGGGCCAGGCCTACGCCCCCAGGCGGTCGGTCTGTAGGTCAGTCAAATCTTACGCTAACCCAGGCTGCGGGCTAGAGGGAGGCAGATGTGGTGGGAAATCTTTTGGGGGTGGATTTAAAGACAAAACGTGCCAAATGATGGGAAGGTATCGTGGAGGGGGGGAGTGTGAAGGGGGAGGGTGCCTCCTTACGGGACACGGGCTTCTGGGCTTTGGAAATGTGTGGATGTATGTAGGGGTGTCCCCCTGGGGCTGGGTTAGGCCATTGTGTGTCATGAGGAAAGTGGCCCAGGATGGAGGGGCTTCCTGCCTCTCCGGGATTCCACCTGCTAACCCGTCTCCCCGGCCTCCATCCCAACTCTCACACATCAGCAAGGAGAAACGCACTCAAATGTCTTAAGTGTTTGGTTAATTCCTTCAACCCCCAGAGAGAAAAATGGCTTCCCGAACAATTAAGTATTTATTTTATCATCTCATTGGCGGTCACAGGCTCATTTGTGGGTTTGGAGCGCCATTTCTTTCCCGAATCTCCACTGGATGTAGCAACCGGCGCCTTTCTTTTGCTTCTGTTTTGGCAACAACGAATTTTGCAACGCTTGCTTTGTGGCTGATGCCTCTCAGCAGAGGTTTGGGGTCCAGGCGTGATGAAATGGCAGGACGACAAGGAAGCAAGCCGTGGTTTGTTTAGAATGCTTTCTTGCCTGTGGTTGCTACCTTAGAAGCCGTGTGGTTGCTCGCCAGGAGAGGTGCAACGTAGCTGCATGAAATCAGAAGAAAATTCTGCTGAATTGGAGAAAAGGACTGGGCGGAAGGGGCAAACCCAGCTCAGGCTTGAGTTTCTACAGTTGGTGAGTCCTTTCTCCTAGGGCAGCGTAGCTTCGAGAAAGTCCCAAGTCGTCGTTCCCTAGACTGTAAGCGGATGCGTAATCACGGGAAACGTGGAAAAGGGGATAAGGTGGTAGCAGTTTCGACTGTGGTTGGGAGGGACATCAGTGTTTTCATCGTAGAGCCAGCAGACTGCCCGCACCTTGGGCCATTCCCGGAGTCCCGTCAGCTGCATGACACAGGTGCACGCAGGTCTTCCCATCTACTTCCATCCCCCTTAGAGACGCGTGCCTGAGCTTTCAGGAGGCTGGACGTTAGTTGTATAATTTGGCGAGATGACACATTCTCCCGTCTGTGTTTTTGCACTTTATCTGTCGATACCATGTGCTTGCACGTTAATTATCAGTGTTGATTAATAAGGGAAGCACTTCCAATCCCTGTCTTCAATGATCATCTAATCCACAGCACCAGTGGAAGGATTCACCGCTTTATGCCTAGTGTTGTAAAAATGCAACATCGCTGTGTAGGTCTTCAGCTGTAGCCTCATAAAAGACCACACAATGGGGCAATGATTCCAGGACCAGAGGCTGCTCTCCTTGGCTTTGCGGGGGGGGGGGGGAGGTAGGTGTCACCGAGGTAACTCTAAACATGGCTGCCTCTCTTGCCATCCACCTCCATATTACTAACAACTGGCCAGAGCAGCCATGCCGATCAAAGGAACCTACTTCCTCGTGAACCGCGGAGGGAAACAGGATCCTATTCTTGGTTATTAGAGAGGATGCTTTGGCCTGGCCTCTGTCCCCTTTCTCACCCTTCCCTCTTACTCTTCCATGGGTCTTCTTTAGGGGCCATATCGCAGAGCTTATAAATACCTGCCAACAGACCAGGTAGAACATCTTATTTAATCCTCACAGAATCCTTGCCAAGAAGGTGTTGTTATTCCCATTCTGTGGCTCAGCAAGGGGCCAGGAGACTTGCATGGCTGTCAGTGGCAGAGTGCTTTTTTTCCAAGGGCTTCTGACACCAGTCTGCATTTTTCACCCAGGTCCCAAGACAGCCTGATCATCTCCCAACTACAGGGAGCCTGGGCCTAAGGCCCATGAAGCTGGGGCTTTATTGAGCTCTGCCCAGTGCAGGGGCCCGGTCCTGGACAAACCTCTCCATCTTTCTGTGCCTCGCTAACCTGACCTGAGCAATGAGTGTTGTACCACCAATCCCCAGAGACGGCTGGCGGGGAAGTGGGTGGCTGGGTCTTGAGCTGAGGTTGGGGTCTTAGTTGAATGGAAATAGGCCCTTCCTCTCCCCTTGTCGCCTCTGCCTTGCACCAAGAAACAGGCCGTGAAAGAGTGAAACTTCATGACTAAACAGGAAGCTGTACCTCAAAAGGCTGCAAACCAGTTAGGTGAATGCTTTATAAATTCTCTGAACATTCTTGATGAGGGCTGGGGAGCAGAGTCAGAGCAGGGCTTGCTTCTTGGGTACTGGCTGGCTGGCCTTAAAGGCATGGTCCCCGGGCCTCCCCCCTAGACTGGGCTCGCTGCTCCAAGCATGTGACCTTGGACCTGTGCGTGGCACTTGATGTCTACTGAGTGTAGATGGATAGAGTGGAACCTGTTGGCCCTTAGAGCACCTAAGGTTTTTCTGGGAGTAACGACTGACCAACTGCTGTGCCTTCAGAGCCACCAGTTCTTGGGCAGAGACCAGGGATCCCAGCACCGGGTCAGGGACACAGGGGAGCGGCCGATGTAGTGATCGAGACAGGAGGTGGTAGGGGCTGCTGGTTCCCAGATCTAGTTCAAAGGTAAACCCAGAAGCATTTGCATATGGAGGGATGTGAACGGTGACCGAGATTGGTCTGAATAACCGGAAGAAGAGAGTGAGGTTTCTTATGATGGGAACAAGTGGGGGGGGGGGCCCGCTGTGAGAATCAGGAAATCGGCTTTGGCCATATTCAGTTTGGGATGCCCAGTGGGTAGTTAGATGGCAAAGTCTGAAGGTCAAGGGTGAGGTCTGGGCTGAAGACATTAATTTGACCACTGTTGGGATACAGATGGTATTTTAAGGCCTCGAATGAATGGTCTGACGATGCCTTTTGCTCTTGGGGTGAACAAGCCACGGTGCACTGGAGCTAAGGCAGTCCAGTGAGGAAACTGCTGGTGGGGCCATGGCCACCCGGAATTTTGGGGAGTGGATGGTTTTGCT
Source organism: Herpailurus yagouaroundi (assembly GCF_014898765.1). NCBI lineage: Eukaryota > Metazoa > Chordata > Mammalia > Carnivora > Felidae > Herpailurus > Herpailurus yagouaroundi. Next base: position 2,337,164 of record NW_024412463.1, on the reverse strand, counting down.
TCGGGAGGTGGCCTGAAACGCAGGGTCCAAACTGTTCACAGCAACTGCACTGGAGGAGCTGGTTATTTTCTGCTGTGCCTACTAACCCCAACCCAGCCAACCCGAATGGAGCCCAGCCGGAAAGCTCTCATTATTTGAGGGTTCTCCACCTCGAAGGGGAGATTTCCGGGAGTCTGTGCCCCGCCTCTGAGAGAGCATCCTGGTTTGCCCAACGATGCTGATAAAGCTACGGCTAGTAAAAGTTGGATCGCTCCCTGTAAGAAATTCATCCCAGAAAACATTTCTCAGCGCAGGCGAAACGGACCCTGGCCCTTTACTCTGCACTTTTTAAAGGGGATTAAGAGAACAAGTGATTGGAAAACTGCTGTAGAGGGGGAGTTTATTGCTTGTCATGTACACTCATCACCACCCCCTTTTAAGGGCCCTCCGTGTGCTGACTGGGCAGGAGCTATAAAAATAGGAACTTTTTTTCACTGTCAACCAAAAAAAAAAAAAAAACAGGAAGAAAATGTGCAGTCTTATGAATTTGCATGCGCACTGAGGTTCTATCACTTGTAAGAAGGAAACGGGTCAGATTTAGCACGTAGAAAAGCCTGAAGGAGGGTTACGTTTGAATCGATTCCTCGTGTAATTCTGACGTTCTTTGCTGCAGAAGCTAGCGTGTACGTTTTCCTCTCTTCAGTCGGCCCTGATTCGCAGCTCCGTGGCCTGCAGGAGGCAGGGCTGTTTTGTCTAGCTTAGAAAAAAACAAAACAAAACGCCATCACCTCGCGGGTGTCCTTTGATCTCAGGGACCCTCATTTCTTGGCACTAAGTCCCTCCTCTCAGTGACTACTACACTGGTTTGGGGTTAATTCCGGCACAGTGGTTTTAAGAGGATACAGAATGTGGGCTTAAACTACAGCCGGAGGGTTAAATTCTGTCCTGGGTTCTGCGTTGGCCCTAGGTGAAGAGCTACCCATTAAACGGATGATATTAACCTGAGTTCGGAGTGTAATAGAGGGCAAAGGTGATTTTTTTTTTTTTCTTCTCAAAAATGATTTTGCCAATCTTTTTCAGAGCTGATAGACACACACCTTAGCTGGATACAAAACATATTATGAAACAGAATGACTGTGATCTTTGATCCGAGAAATCAAAGTCAAAGGTAATTGACCTCTTCTGCTTCTCCTTTTGTTTTCCAGCTGTGTGTTTCCTTAACCTGAATTACTTTTAGTAGAAGAAATCTTCCCCAGCCGTCCTCACAGACACCATTTCCTGCAGGCTAGCCCCCATCGCTCTGTAAGGGGACACCCCTGGGGTCCATCCCTGAGCTGGTCTGGGAGGCTGGAGCTCACGGATGGGGTGGGGAGGAGAGAGAGGAGAGGAGGCCCTGGGAATTTGCATGTTCTCCCAGGGGCCCCATCACCCCCTCCCAGGAAGAGTATAGCAAGGCCACCTTCCCACCTCTGAGAGTTCTGCTCCTGCACTGGACCAGCTCCTTTTTGGTTTTGTACATGTTGCTTGGTGTATCCAGTTATGTAAGACTCTCTGCATTGGGGAACAAGACGGGGAAGGTAGATCAGAAGCCCCGGGAAGCTGCTCTCGGAGGGTACTGTGCTTGGTCCACGATAGAGCTGTGGTTTTCCCACTGAACTCAGCAGAGCCCCTGATGTAGCTTCAAGCACTGGATCTATACCTCAGTTGACTTTGGACTCTGGGCCTGCGTAGAAGAGCCTGGTAACTCACGCAGACTTTACAGCACAGGGGGCAGGATGCTCTGTGAATGTAGAGTCCCCCTGGGACGGTGAGGCTGTTGCTTTACCTTACTGTGCCTCGGCTGTTTAGATGCTGTTGCTGTGACTGAATGCTGTGCACATGCCGATTCGATTCAGCACACGAAGTACACTCACCAGAAGTCAGCCGGCGGTGTTGTTGGTTACGTGCCCCCTGACATCTCCCTGGCTCATCGGGCTGTGGCTTCTGAAGGGTTCCCTGGTCAGATAAAGTAGGTTCATTCCATCAAGGCCAGGCCCAGAAGTTCATGGCGGCATCACATGGGCTTTCAAATTACACCTACCGTGTATGTCCATGTGGTTTTCTATAGGCACCTCTGAGCAGCTGTTCTGCAAGCTGTTCTGAAAACGCACCCAAATTCACTGCCAGCTGCCACGCCCGTCCGCACACACAGTGGCCTGGACATTCTGGAGGGATGGGCTCTGCTGATAAGACATGCTGACACTTCCTAGTAGCAGCATGAAAGGGGTATTGCGGGGGGGTGTTTCTCTGGCACATTCTCCAACAGCAATTATCAAACGCTGTCCACAAAGGCAACAATGCCATCAGGGAACATTTGCTGAATACCAGGTGCCAGACTCCCTCCCGAGGGCTTCGGATCCGGGACTCAGGGTGACAAAAATGCAGCTAAAATGTCAGTGTGGACAGTGTAAACCAGAGTCCTGAAGGGGCCTTTTTAAAGCGTGTTTCTTCCCTCCCTGGTATTAGCACTTGGCAATGCTTCTGACCTTACAGGGGGGCCTGGGAACTTTGGCAAGCTGGCTCTGATGTCCAGGGCCCCTGGGGGATTTACTATCCTGTACCTCTCAGACCCCACCCAAGGCTTTGGGCTTCAGGCCTGTCAAGGGTTTTTTTTTTTTGTCTTTTTCGCGGAGTCTAAAGTCTGGCCTGGCCCATCTGGAAAGCTCTTCACTGTTCCCGAGTTCCCCCAGAGCACACAGAGGTGGCTGGAAAGTTCCTGAGCCAGCAAAAAGCAGAGCGAAAAAGAGTTTTGTTCTTAGAGGACAGATCATTTCAGTTTTGGTATCAGCGTCACAGGAGAAGGGCCAAGGGCCACCTGCCTGCTCAGCCCTTTTCCACATGCTAGTGGGGAAGAGGCCGGGTGCTCACCCTCAGCTGTCCCAGGATTCTGTCTGGGACAGAATCACCCAGAGCACACGTCATGGGCTTCCTGGTCCAGCCTCCCTGCCCCAAGCATGGGTCTCGAGAGGAGATTCGGCCAAGTGCTGTAGGATGAAGAGGGGTAGTGAGTGGACCCTGCCCCTATCCTGGCTCTTAGACCCTCTGGCCTAGAGAATGCAGCCTCCCCCACTCCTGTCCAAGCTCGAGGAGTGGCTGTGGACCTTGTGGCTGGCCCCCAGACTCTTGTGGGCACTCACATGATCTAACCAGATTTGAGAAAACATGCTTGAGGCTTTGGGGGAGAGCAACAGGAGGGGGTCTCTCCACTCCTTCCTGTTGTTGCTTTTTCGGGGAATTAAGTTCCAAAGTCAGCAATTAAGAGGAAAAGGCCCAGAGTCAAAGTGACCCCTGACGGGCTTTTAAATTACACCTACCGTGTATATCCATGTGGTTTTCTACATGCACCTCTGAGCAGCTGTGCTGCAAGGTAAAGTTTGAGAACCTCTGAGCTCAGCTGAATGAAAGTCAGTATTGCAGGTGTCTGGCCCTTCAAGGGAATCGTAACATTCCTAGGGCAGAGTGGGATGCTAAGAGAAATCCAAGTTTGTAGACATAAACACCTAGGGTTGTTTGAGGAACAGCACAAGTAAGAGGCATTGGCTTTATTCCCCTCCCCCCCCTAAAAAAAAGTAGGTGGGGCACCTGGGTGGTGCAGTCGGTTAAGCGTCCGACTTTAGCCAGATCACGATCTCGCGGTCCGTGAGTTCGAGCCCCACGTCGGGCTCTGGGCTGATGGCTCGGAGCCTGGAGCCTGTTTCCGATTCTGTGTCTCCCTCTCTCTCTGCCCCTCCCCTGTTCATGCTCTGTCTCTCTCTGTCCCAAAAATAAATAAAAACGTTGAAAAAAAAATTAAAAAAAAAAAAGTAGGTGAAAAAACACTGCTCTGCCATGGTATATACTAGGGGCTGGTACACTAAGTCTCATGCCAGTTGGCAACTGGCCTGTTCAGATCTGGCCCCCGGTCTGTTGTGGCGAATAAAGTTTTATTGGCACACAGCCATGTCCGTTTGCTCACATACTGTCTATGGCTGCTTTCACACTACAGGGCAGAGCTGGGTAGTTGAGTAGGGGGCCCATAGCACTGCAAATATTTTTGTCTGGCCCTTTACAGAAGAAGTTTGATGATCCCTCATATTCTTTTTATGCCAACAGCCCTTTATTAGAAGGGTTTTATTTTTATTCTCTCTGCTTGATTTTTCCAGAGTTTTAAAGAGAAAATATATATAATTATAATATACTTACATCTGTCGATCTTTTCCTTTCTGGTTTCAGCCTTAGGTGTCAGGCTTAGAAATCACCCTGAGGTTGTACACGTTCATCAATGTTTTCATCACGGCGCCTCGCGCTAGGGGTGATAAAAGGTCAGGGCTGCCTGTGGTAGAGGCGACACCATTAGCCTCAATTCTGTTCTGAGAAAGTGATACTCAATGACCGCCTTAACCACTCAGCATATGGCCTTCTCTGCTGTTAACTTCGCAGAGGCTGCCCTCGCCTTTTCCTGACACACACACACACAACACTGAGGACGCCAGGACCATGGAAAAAACATGATGACTTCTGCACTTAATAGCACAGTTTCATCAATTGTGTAGCCATCTAGGGTTCAGGTTAATACATGGGCCTTGAGTTCAAATCACAATTCCATCACCTGGTATGGCAGGGGACTGCCTATCTCCAACTATGAGGCGAGGCTTGTATTGCTAGGTTTGGCGTAAGAAAAAACTTTGCATTTATTACAGTGCGTGGCACGCAGTCAGCCTTCCATAAATGCGAATGGCTTATATTCTTTTGTAGAGAAAAGGTTCCAGACAAGTAACAGATTGGCAACCCATTTGTCAATTGGAGGGCAGAGGAAAGACAGCTTCTCCAAACCAAGTGACCTAGGCTGTGGTGTGGGATATCTGTGGGGGGCTGAGATGCATACATTAGGTACCTGCTGTATGCATGGCACTATGCATGGCACCCTGAGGACACAGGAAACTCAAATAACCTGGCCTAGGAGGTTGCAAGCAAAGCATTGTGAGAATTCGCTATTTGCTTCTGGAGGAAGTGAGGGCCCGAGGGTAGGAGTGGGAGACAGCTTCCGTGCAAAGGTGGCGTTGGGACGAGGAGAGGGGCTGTTGGAGAAATGCGTGTGGCCCAGTTTGGGAAGAGGTGGGAGGAAAGATACAAAAGTTGGCCTAGGATAGATGCTCAAAGCATTTACTGACTGGATGCAACGCAGAAGGCTGATACAGAACCGTGTTTCAGCACTCAGTGGGGACGAAGCCTGTCTGTGGGACCTGAGGCTACTTACCACTTGAGGAGAAAAAGGAAGCTCAGAAAGGTGTCAATGAGCACCTCCCGAGGCCCTGTTTAAAAGCGGAGGGTTCCGTGGGGGAACAAGAACATAAAGCACTAGCTGGTGAACTGCCTGGAACGGATACCTGGAGGAGACTGGGCAGGACTGGGGGGATGCAGCGCAGAGCAGGAGAGGGAGCAGAGCCTTGAATGGAGGAGTGAGGAGAAAGGGGCCGCTGGGCTACTCTCCCAGCAGAGTGCAGGTAGAAGCCTGCGGGGCTGGCGAGGGAAGCAGGGGGCACCCAGAGCAGGGTTTTTGTGTAAGGGAGACCTTAATTTAAGCAGGTAGAGCTGCAGAGGGAGACGAGAGCTGGAGAAGGAGGTGCGGCAGGGCTGAGGCAGGAGCCCCCCCCACCCCGTCCCATCCAGTCCAGAAGCCGGGGGAGGACCCAGGGAGAGGTTGCATGGTGGGCATCAGGGAACTGGTTTGAATACTTGTGGCTGCAGAGGGGAGACCTCCCTGCAGACAGGAGACCTGGCTCTGGAGCAGAGACCCTCCACGTCTTGGGCTCGAGGTCCCCCAAGTGGGGGGGCCGGCGCCGCCCCTGCCAACACCCAGCTGGCACTCCTGCTCTAGAACTTTCTCCTTGCTCCCAGCCAGGGGAGCCAGCCCTGAGGTTTCAGCAAGAGAAGGTTCCTCTAGCCAGAGAGGTTTCTGCGGGGTTTGAGTGGGCCTCACTTCGGGGCCTGGGCCCACAGCCGCCCCCCTCGCCACCCCCAACCACATGAAGGTCTAAGTGCACGCTGTCCGGAGTTTTCCAGACGCAACTATTAGCATCTACCTGACTCTAGCTTTCAGGAAGCGGGCAGAGCGTCTCTGTGCTTGAACACGGCGCCTACCTTCCACCCCCGCCCCGGCCCCAGCCCCTGCCTTCTGAGGAGGGGGAGCGACCCTTTAGTGAGGGCCGTGGTGCCAACATGGCTGCCTACCAGATATTTTTAGAAAGCCGAGGCTGTGGAAAGTTTCCATTAAGGATCGACTCTTCTGGTTTCCTAGATTGAGAAAACAGGAAGCCCTTCAGAATCCGGGCTTTGAAAAGCTTCCCATGAAGCTGCACTGACCCCACCTCCCTCCCCCTGGCATTCTGCTCCCCCTGTGGCTCCCTGCCTGCCTCACAAAGGGCTCTCAGCTTACCAGGCCCCGGGCAGGGTTCACAGAAGGGTGGGCTGGGTTCCTGCTTTAGGGCCCCTGGGAGTCCGCTCAGCCAGTACCTGGTATACAGTAAGTGCCCGGTCAACAACGTTGGTTTGCTGAATGTGAATTCATCCTCTGAGCTATTAATGGATCCGCGGCCACGCTTTGCTGTGCTAATACTATGCACGTGTACCTCCGTAGGTATAACATCTCATACCTAATGTGCACCATGCTGTGAACACCTGCCAGACACGGGGCACTGTGATAAGTCCATCACTTGCATGATCTTATCCAAGCTCCTCTAGGACCCTAGAAGGGAGGTGGCGTTTTTAGACCCGATTTACAGATGGGGAGACTGAGGCAAATTCAAGTAAGGAGGCAGCAGAGAAGGGATGCTAACCCAAACTCCCACCTCGCACGTGCTTTCAGCGCATACCTGAAGAACAGGGAGCCATGCCTCAATAGTTTCTAGCACAAAACGAAGCCCACCGAGGCAAAGCACTCATTCAGAGTCTGACCCCGAGCCTGGGGGTGTGGGGAGTGGAGCCAGCCGCTACGGAACACCATTTGCCAGGCGGGCGCCAGGAGCAGGCATGGGCCTCAGTGCCTACCAGGGACTAAGCCGTACACGGCGTGGATTCCGCTTACCGGAGGAGAAAACCGAGGCACAGAGAGGTAGAGTCACGCCGCTACCAGTGGAGTGAGGGAGCCCAAGGTCAAGCGTGCCTTTTCCAGCTCAAGGGCAGTTGGCTTTTTTGGGAAAGTTTTGTGCTTTCCCTGGGGCTTTCAGACTCGTCCACGCAGGGGTCTTCTGGGAAGAGCATGCTGGACCTAGGAGGGCTCCGCTTGAGCGTGGGGTGGGGGGGGCTTGGAGCAAATCTCAACAGAAACAGAAAATAAGCAGGGAGGATTACAGTAAGGTAATCAAAGACGAACCCCACGAAGAGGACTGCGGGAGGCGGCGGGGGAGGGGAGATTAAGAACCTTCGAAGGCACCCAACAGGGGTCTCCCTCCTCCCCGCTCTCCTCCTGCCCCTGGGACCAGTCGACCCATCCCACTACACAGGCAAGGGCGTTACATAGCCCTCGGGTTTGTGCACACCCCCTGCCGCAGATCTGGGCTGCTGCCGAGAGCAACTTTTTACCAAGAAAGTTTTTGTTTTTTTTTCTTTTTTGCCAGATCCCCATTCTAAGACCTTCCTGCCTTGCTTACAGAGACAGGGGCCCTGGATAAGGGGGCCGAGATGGGAGAAGAGAACCAGCTTCTTGATGTCAGGGGCTGGCATTACATTCCTGGTTCCCTTGTGGGGGAGGGGGTGACCGAATTTTCCAGAGCCCCTCGGACAGAGGACACTTCGCCAGCATGGGTGGTGGGGTGGGGGGCGGGGTAAGGCCAGAATTTCTGGTTGTGCTGAGAGAGATGTCGTCTACACTGATGGCTACTCTCAGTGGTATCTCCATCTGCTCTCTTTTGAAAAGTCTCTTTTGAGAACTGAATGCTTTGTGGGTCAACTATGGTTTAGTCTCGTAGTAGGTATTTTCCGGATGCTGTAATAACGGAAGGAGTGTGGTAGTCAGCAGAGAGCCTGAACATACTTAGATCCTGCCCTAGGGCCCAGCTCAATTTCTGCCACAATGTTTTAAAGTTCCCTTCACAAACACATCCGTAGCACAAAATATTACTGTCCAGGAAAACAGAAAAAGCACAGGAAGGCATTTCTTACGTTAAAAATTGTCCAACGTATTATCGGAGAGAACAAAAGCGTGGTTTGTTTGTTTAAAGGTTCTAGAAAGCTAATCCGACCCGTGTTGTTGGTGCCCTCTCACTCGCCCCTCCTCTCTCTCTCTCTCTTTCTCTTTTCTTTTGTAGTTAATGAAATTATCAGGAAGGAGTTTTCAGGACCTCCCGCCAGAAATCAGACGTAGAAGATGCCATTAGCAAGACACCTTCCGTATCTGACCCCTCGGAGCCTTCCACTGCCTCTCACCTTCTGTTCTCTTTACTGTACATCTCCTGGCCCGGAGGCCACACGCGGGACCATGTTCTGGCAAAGCTGACCCTCGATTAAGGAGCTCGCCACCTCTCTGTGTAAACACCAGGGAGAACGCTCTGCCTTTTTGATTTTTGTTTTAAATCCCAAAGAGCATCTCGGTTGACTTTCATGGTGTCCTTAAGTGCCTGCTGACCAAAAAAAAAAACACATTCTGCACAAGACAGCACGCCGCGACGGCCCCGAGAACGGACTGACCGGAGCTCAGGGCGTGGGCTGGGGTGGGGGGTGGAAGATGTGGGCCGTGTCATTAAACCCCAGCCCTGCGTTCATTTTTCCAGGTCACAGATACACCTCCTGTACCTTTTGAAGGAAAAGGAGTTTTCAAACAGCAGCCAAGGGAACGTGACCCAAGAGTCTGGCTTATGGGCTGAAGAAAAACGGAAGCCGGACCGTCATCCTTAGGGATCGCCTGTTCCTGGCCACGGTTGGGCCACAGCGAAAGCCTGATTTTTGAGTTTTCTCATTCTGAAGCACAAGTGGCCCCTAACAAGATGGCCTGTTAAAACTCGGCGTTAAGTTATGACACGTGTACACGTTATTTTTTTTTTCCTCTGCTTCAAAAAGCTGGCTGGAGGGTGGGGCTCGCTCCAGGCCAGCAGTTCCTCACCCCTGCAGCGGGCGGTCGGACTCCAGCAGGGACCGCAGGCTGCAGTGTGAACACCTCCGCACCCCTGCAACCTAATGGCTTTCTGCTGCTCTCGCTTGCTTTCTTCCTAACGGGAGTGCTTTTTCCCCCGTAAACTAGCGAGGAACAACAATCTCAGGCATGTGCATTGAATTTTGAGAAGGAATTGAAGAGGAGCTAAAACCACCAAAAAAAAAAAAAAAAAAAAGGGAAGGTATTTTGGTTAAATTGTGAGAAATGAGGCAATGAGCAGGCCTAAGCATTTCTTTTTCTAAGTGGGTTCCCCCGCAACTCCACGTGGGACGCCATCGCAGGCTGTGGCCCCCAAAGTTCATTGGTGATCTTTACCTGAAGCCCTTTCAAGCGTCCCTCGGTCCCCAAGACCTGTCTGCATTAGCCGCCTGCATCCGCATCGAAGAGAACCAGCCCACGTGCAGTCCGCAGTTGGACAGAGCTCTGCCCGGACCGCTTGCATGGTGATTGGCCCCCAAATTCTGTCTCCACTGCGCAGAGCGAGCCCTCATGAGTCTGCCTCCTCTGGTGCAGTTTCTGCAAACACAGAAAACTCTGGAGTCCTCCGCAGGGGTGGGTTCTCATGGCCCAGATGCGCTCCTGTTTGCATGTACCGTGGACACCCCGGGACAAGCCAGGGATTCGTTTTCGGCCATTCGGTTTCTTCCCCCGTAATCAACAACAGAATGCAGAGGTCCCGGCGCTCTTCGAAAGGCTCTGCTTCGTGATTTCTCAGATCTGCTAGGGAGAAGCGTACGAAGAGAATCCTGGCCGTTGAGGTCTCCCCGTGGCATTTACAAGTCCTGGCTTCCTAGTCAAGGTTATCCGGAGGTTAAACCTTCCCAACAGCTCTTCCAGGAGCGTGAGGCTTGGTGACTAGAACCTGGTGGGTCTGGTGCTCCAGAGAGTGGACAGAAAGCCCAGGGTGTGACCTTTTCATCGAGGCCTAGCATTTGTTTTCCCCCTAACAACCCAGGGACCTCTCTTCCACCCACCCCAAGCACAAAGTTTAGCAAAATCCTCGTTTACGCAAATTGCCGCAGAGCTCCTGGGATGTGAAATTCTTCCTAATTCACGAAAAGTTTCCTTACACCAGCAGCTTTACCCAAAGCAGTCTCTCCAGCAACATTGGACTTCGCTGGGGCAGAGTCAGTGTTTGGTGAGAGATCTGTTCTCACTTGACCTGGCTAGGAACCATTTCCCTTTTTTTTTTTTTTTCTTTGCACATGAGGGATATTGGCCTTCCTCAGTTATCTGAATGTTTTACCCAAGTGCCTTCCTGCTATTATAGCAAAGTCGCTCTGCTTCATTGTGCCTGGATGGGGCGAACAAGGGCTAACGCGTTTTCCATCAGTCTTCTAGGTTAGTGAAAAGGGCCTCCTGCTAGTTCCAACTCTTGCACGAACCTGTGCACGTACGTGTGTGTGTATAACGCACGCACAGGCTTTTTCTGAGACCACCTAGGCTGGATATTAGAGGAAGCCCTTTCATAAACAACTCTCCCAAATAGCGAGGGAAAGAGAAGCAAAAAGCATTCGTTTTGAGACATAAACAGGCGAGAGAATGTGTATTAGGAACCGACAGCTAGCGAGAAAGTTTGGTCAGGAACAAATGCCAGGAGGAGATTTTGCCAAGAGGAATTGCTCACAAAATATTTTCGGTCTGGGAAGAGGCAATAGGATCCTCTACAGAGAAGGAGAAAGTAGGGATGTCTAAGTGGGAAAGGTGTGTGTTGCACGTGTGAGAAGGATCTCAGGTGGAGGTTTGCACTTGCTACATCCAAGGTAATGTAAATATGTAGCATTGCTAACAGGAATCTACCGTGTTGCTGAATGTAGTATATTTCCCGAGTTTGCAAGTCTTCCTGTATGTACAAAAATACTGCTGCCTGATAATATATAATAGCAACCCAAAGTAGTAGGTTATTAAATTTTATTTTCTTACCTGTATTTTTATGCTTTTTATCTGTCCCGAAAATATCACACACCCCTGTTGGAATTAGAAAATATTTATAAATGGTTGAAATCTCTTGCAAGTGTCTCTTTTTACATATGCTGAGGATTTCCGCCTCCCCCCCCCACCCCAAGGATGTATCCTTGAAAATTTGTGAATCGTGCTAGCAAAAACACAAAACAAAAATACAAAAAAAAAAAAAAAAAACCCCCAACCCCCCCCCCCCCACCAAAAAAAAGCCCCACGAAACTACCCACCTCAGAGTTTATCAGTCACCTGAGTCTTAGAAGAAAGCATCTTTGGAGAAAGAAGGGGGATGGCTTTGTGGAAAAAGGAACCATCTGTTGCCAGAGAGGACACGGACTTCACCTCTGAGCCTGCGTCTGGTCACGGAGGAGAACTGTCTTGTAAAGTGTTTAGATCCCCCAAAGAAGTGGCCTAGTAGGTGATCGTGAGTTAAAACCAAAACCGCCTGTGTGGTAACGGGATTCTGAAAGACTTCGCAAAGTTCACAGAACCCTGGGTGCAGGCTACCGTTTACAGAGCTGACCAAATCCCGCTAGGTAACCCCTGTATGCATTATCCAAAGGACATGCAGAGTTTTCCAGCATAGACACACCCTAGATGAATCAGGATGGTTCCTTCGAAAAACTGGAAAGCACTGATGGGGCCTTTCTCGTTTACATCCAGTAGCCAAGACGTCGGTCTCAGGAAGTCCGTCTTGGCCAGCGTGGGAGCTGCAACATTTAGATTGGAAGCGGATATGTTCTGGTTGTTACAACAGACTAAAGGGAGGCTGAATGTGTTTGTTTTCATGTCAAAAAATGCTTCCCAAGTGCTTTCTACTCACAGTTGAAAGACCGTCAGAGGTCCGGCTAACAATTTTGTTCACGTTTACAGGAGGCATGGGGGTTGGGACATTCCTGACAAGGTCCGGCATCCATTTTTTTTTTTTTTTTTTTTGGAGGGATGACCCTTTAGCAGGTACCCAACACATCCTAACCGCCAGTCTTCCAAGCCCAGGGCTTAGGCCTTAAACCTCATGGAGCCAAACCAGCCAATGCACGGGTTTTCCTGCATTCCAGCTACATGCTTAAGAAGTGTCACAAAGGATTGTGATTGCAAACATCAGTTTCCCTCCGCTGTCGGGAGTACCTTCAGTTATAGCCAACGTCACCATCTTAACTCAGTTTGTTTAAAAACAAACGTTTCTGTGATGGTGAGCTGGAGATGGTCCCTAAGCGAGCCCCTCTGAAAAGGAGACGGGATGTTGGGCGTTGGAAAAAACGTTTAACACCCTGCCTTCATGCAGCTGTCGGCAGCCCAAACACCTGCCCCGTCCCGGGTTGGACGCATCGGAAGCAAAGGATACATTTTCCATTAGGGCACGGGCTTTCGGCACTGCCCTTGGGACAAGTTTAGACCCTGAGCACCTTGTCAAAGAACCTCCCTTACCCCCATTGCCTCTACAGCCCTCAGAGGGGAGAAAATGTTGACCATGCCGTAAGTAGTTCTCCAACAAACAGAATTCTCTCCAACAGGGTGGTGCTGGAAGGCTTAGGTTTTAAAAATCTTGACTGTTAAGGAAGTTTGAATACATCACATTCCTATGCAAAATGTTTTTAATCTCCAGTTTAATGTAGTTTATTTTTGCTATATGTAAAGTATTTTTATACGGCTTATATCATGATAGTTTAGCAATAAAACAGCTGAAAGCAGTGAGTGCTTTGGTGTATCTTTTCTTCTCTAGAGATGCTGCTCAAATTTGCCTTTTACATTTTGAGTTCATACAGATACCCCGTATAGGTTTAATCCTGGTCTCAGCCCCAGGGGGTAGGCAAGATGCTATCCCTCCATCTAGCACCGGGGCTCAGAACCCACCTGCCCAAAGCGGCAGCGTCAGGAGGTCAACCTAGCTTTGTCCACTTCTCTCCCTGCTCCCATCAGGGTAGCTCTGCCATAATCGGTCTTTAAACCTGTTGAGAAGGGCATCTAGGTAAAGAAGATGTCTAATGTCCACCCTGGGCCAGCTCACAGAGGGTTGCAGAGCATTCACAGACAGCTGGGCTGAGCTGGCCACTTGAAAGGAAAAGCAATTCTTTGTTTGAACATTTTACACAATTTAAAAGCGAAAAGTGTCTTTTACCAAACCCACAAAGAGAATATTTAAATACTAGAACTTTCCAGCTGGCTTCCTCCTGACAACAGCTTTCCATCCCTCACCCCCACCCTCCCCCCTTATAGCTAAAGCACCTAAGAGTTTGGAAGTGATTGCTGTTTAGTCTTAATATTGCTCAAACTTCACCCACTGGTCAGCTCTACCCTGGTCAGGATCCCTGCCCCGGGCCCTGTGCTTCAGGACCCCTCTACCAACACCACAACTTTGCCTTTGGAATGCCTTCTTGGGGACTTGCCAAGCCCCACTTCCAGTGCCTGGAACCAATCGTACCATGTGGGTGGGGTGTCCCAAGCACATACAGGGTCCTGCATGGGTTCTGGCTCCCGGAAGTGCCTCCCCATGGTCCCCTCTGGTGGCCGGGACCAGCTGGTTCCCGTTTCGTCCCTTTAGAGCGTAAGGTTGGCCAGATGCCCCCAAAGAGCTCCAGAACCCACACCTATAGGATCTGAGCTGGCTTCTAGAAGAGCTTCCTGGTGAACAGTTTGTTCCTGATGACCAGCACAGTATTTTAGTTTTTTTTGTGGGATCATGTGAAATTGGGTCACCAGAATGGTGCTGGAATATTGATTTGAGGCGGTCTTAAATTGCTTGTGTACACAGGATACCCACAGAAATAATTTGCCCAGGCCCACACACTCTACGGGCAATCCTGCCCCTTATACAGTTTTTGTTGTAGCTGTTGTAAAACAGGTTTTGTTTCAATGAACATTCTGAAAACTTTATGCGCTTTTCCTGGCTAGAAACTCAGAATCATCTCAAGCAGAGGAGAAGGATAAAATGATACAGCCATTTAAAAATTATGTCTGTGTTCTATGTTTATAGCTGAGCCACACTGGGTAAACCAAGTCAGCCTGTGCCTCAGTTTCCCCAGATGTAAAAGGTGGATAAGAACAGTCCCTGCCTCATAGGCATTGTGTACTTAACAATAATTATTAGCTATTGATACAGCGTCCCATCAACTGGCAAATTTAAGAATCACCCAAAGGTGGACCCCATCTTCCCATTATCAGGAAGGAAGCATTCCGAGCTCCGACAACAGGTCTTGGACTTTTCACACTAAGTTGTTAAAGCCAAAAACTTGAGCTCATCCAGTTCCCAAACCCTGAAACAAAAGGAAAACACAAGGGGCATCTCGTTTCTCTGCACTGGGGCGACTTGGCCAGTCTGTGAACATCTCTTACCACATGCAACAGCATGGTGTAGTTTTGTACTAAGGAGTAAAAATACAACTGGTTTAGTAACAAGTGGGAATTGAAGAAATAAGATTTACAAGAACAAGTGAAATGCTGACTATAACATTTTCAGGTTCACAGACTGGAAGGAAACGGATGTCTTGGCAGGAGCAGGCTGAATATGAAATAATCCTGAGAAGGAGGCATAACCACAGGGACCATTAAGAAATGAAAGCCAGACTTCCAGGGAAGGTGGAGGAGTAGGAGGACCCTAAGCTCACATTGCCCCACAGATACAACTAGGTAACAGACACATCAGTGCAAATAACCCAGAAAATGACACAAAGGCTGGAAGAACAGTCTTTCCACAGCTAAAGGTAGACAAGAGGCCACATAGAGTGTAGGAAGGGCAGAGACACAGTTGGGAGCTAAACAGACCGTGGGACTGCCCGCTGGAAGGACACTGCAGGTTGCAGAGAGGGGACAGAAATACACTCTTACACTGGGAAGCCCACATGCGAACGACAAATCCCCATAACATTTGGCCGTGAAAACCAAAGGGGCCAAATTTCAGTTCTTACAATCAGTGGGGCTTAAAACCCAGAACTTTAAAAATCAGCTTGCTCTGGGGTGCCTGGGTGACTCAGCCGGTGAAGTGTCTGACTTTGGCTCAGGTCACGATCTCGTGGTTCATGAGTTCGAGCCCCGCGTCGGGCTCTATGCTGACCTTTCGGAGCCTGGAGCCTGCTTCGGATTCTGCGTCTCCCTCTCTCTCTGCCCCTCCCCCGCTCATTCTCGCATACTCTCTCTCTCGAAAATAAACTTAATTTTTTTTAAATTAACATGCTCTGAGAGAGCTGGGAGGGAGAGAGGAAACTGGACCTCTGCCCTTAAAGAAACAGCACGATAAAAAACCCGGGAAATAAATATAGAAGCAGCAGTTTGAAACTCCCCTGTGGCCTACGGGAGGAAGATTTGTTTACTAATCTATCTCAGAGCTGGTGCTGGAGGGGCAGGGATCGACGGGACACTTCTCTAGGAACAAAGGAGGTGTCAGGTGCCATTTCCCTCCCCGTGCCCCCCTCCCAGCCTAGACACCCATGGGAAACAGCCAGGCCACAACGATCGCTACCTAACTTGCTAACAGTGTGCTCTGCCCCTGTGTTCTTCTGTGGACACGACCCCTCCACCAGGCCTCTGCACCAGGTCTCCTCCCATAGCAGACTCCTGCAAACCTTGCTAATATCAGGCTTCCTGCCTCCCCCCACGTCTGTGGGTCTGCCCCCTCCAACTCAGCCTGCCGCTGTTGGGGGCTACAGGTCCCCTCCCACTGGTGGGGACCTTGCTGGCACTGCGTGTGCATTGCTCCCACCTTCTCTTGCAATTTGCTGCTACTACGTCTCCAGCAAACACCTGGCCTAATTCAACTCCAGCCCAAGGTGGCCTCAGACCGGCCCACTAACAACGTAGGTACCAAATTCAGCCCACAACAGGCAAAAAGAGCTAGTTCGGATGACTGGACTGAAGGCAAAAGTGGCTCTGTGACAATAGGGCACATGCAACACACACAGGAGACACTGCTCAGGCACCAAGCTCTGGCGAACAGGGAGCACTGTGCTTCAGGACCTCTTCTTCATAAGGCCACTACTTTCAAGAGCAGGAGACATAGCTGACTTTCCTGACACACAGAAATAGACACAGAGTTAAACAAAAAGAGGGGACAGAGGAATAGGTCCCAAATGAAAGAACAAGACAATCACAGCAAGAAAGCTAAACACAATGGAGATAAGTAATATGCCTGATAGAGAATTTAAAGTAATGGTCAAAAAGATACTGACTGGACTTGAGAAAAGAGTGGAGGACCTCAGTGAGAATCTTAACTGGGAGACAGAAAACAAAGAACCAGAGACAAAGAACTCAATAGCTGAAATGAAAAAGACCCTAGATGGAATAAATAATAGACTAGAGGAAGCAGAGGAATGGATCAGTGACCTGAAAGAGTCATGGAAAGCAATCAAGCTGAACAGGAGAGAGAAAAAGAATAATAAATGAGAATAGATTTAGGGAACTCAGGAACACCATCAAGTGTCATAACATTTGCATTACAGGAATCCCAGAAGAAGGAAAGAGAGGAAAGGGGGCAGAATTTGAAGAAGTAATAGCTGAAAACTTCCCAAATCTGAGGAAGGAAACAGAAATCCAAAACATAGGAGAAACAGAGAGCCCCCAACAAAATCAACTCAAAGAGATCCACACCAAGACATATAGCAATTCAAATGGCAAAAAGCAGTGATAGAGAATTTTCAAAGCAGCAAAAAACAGTTATACACAAGGGAAACGTCATAAGGCTATCAGCAGATTTTTCAGCAGAAACCTTGCAGGCCAGAAGGGAGTGGCATGATATATTCAAAGTGCTGAAAGGGAAAAATCACCAGCCACGAATACTCTATCCAGCAAGGCTATCATTCACAATTGAAGGAGACATAAAGAGTTTCCCAGGCCAACAAAAGTTAGAGGAATTCATGACCCCTAAAGCAACCCTACAAGAAATGTTAAAGGGGACTCTGAGTAGAAAAAAAAAAAAAAAACTCTAGGAGTAAGAAAAGTAGGAAACACAGAAGCAGTAAAATTAAGTAGATCTCTAAAAACCAGGGGATTCATGAAATAAAAGGACATAATGTATGACACCATATACCTAAAATGTGTGAGAGAGGAATATAGGTAAATAAAGAGTTCAAACTTAAGTGACTGCCAACTTAATATAGACTGCTCTATAAGAAAATGTAAAATACAAACCTAATGGTAACCACAAGTCAAAAATTAGTAATAGAAATGCAAAAAACAAAAAGAATCCAAATATATCACTAAAGAAAATCAGCTAACTATGAGAGAAGAGAGCAAAAGAAGGAATAGAGAAGAACTACAAAAAACAACCATAAAGCAAGGAATAAAATGGCAATAAATACATACCTATTAATAACTACTTTGAATGTAAATGGACTAAATGTTCCAAAAGACACAGTGCGACAGAGTGGATAAGAAACAAAGACCCAGGGGCGCCTGGGTGGCGCAGTCGGTTAAGCGTCCGACTTCAGCCAGGTCACGATCTCGCGGTCCATGAGTTTGAGCCCCGCATCAGGCTCTGGGCTGATGGCTCAGGGCCTGGAGCCTGTTTCCGATTCTGTGTCTCCTTCTCTCTCTGCCATTCTCCCATTCATGCTCTGTCTCTCTCTGTCCCAAAAATAAATAAAAAACGTTGGAAAAAAAAAAAAAAGAAAGAAACAAAGACCCATCTATATGCTGCCCAGAAGAGACTCATTTCAGACCTAAAAACATGCAGATTGAAAGTGATGGGATGGAAAAGCATTCATCATGCAAATGGAAGCGAAAAGCTGGGGTAGCAACACTTATATCAGACAAAAGAGACTTTAAAACAGTGACTTTAATAAGAAACAAAGGACACTATATAATCATAAAAGGAGTAATCCAACAAGATGTAACAATTTTAAATATGTATCTGACACGGGAGTGCCCAAAGACAATAAAGCAGCTAATAACAACCATAAAATAATTGAAAGTAATACACTAATAATAGGGGACTTTAACACCCCGTTTACAACAATGAATAGATTATCCAAACAGAAAGTCAACAAGGAAATAGTTTTGAACGACACATTGGACAGGTGGATCTAACAGGTCTATTCAGAACATTCCATCCTAAAACAGCAGAATACACATTCTTTTCAAGTGCATATGGAACATTCTCCAGAATAGATAACGTATTAGGCCACAAAACAAGTCTCAACAAATTTGAAAAGATCAAAGTCATACCAGACATCTTTGCTGACCACAATGCTATGAAACTGGAAATCAACCGCAAGAAAAAATCTGGAAAAAAACCACAAATACATGGAGGTTAAGTTCATGCTGCTAAACAATGAACGGGTCAACAAGGAATCAAGGAGGAAATCAAAGAATACACGGAGACAAATGAAAAGGAAAACACATGGACCAGTATCTTTGGGATGCAGCAAAGGCTGTTCTAGGAGGGAAGTTTATAGCAATATTGGGCTACCTCAAGAAGCAA
>NW_024412463.1:2285509-2318249 GCF_014898765.1 Herpailurus yagouaroundi | reverse complement strand
AAAAAAAAAAAAACCATTAGAAGGAAGAAAATAATAAAGAATAGAGCAGAAATAAATGAAATAGAAACTAAAAAAAAAAAAAAAAATAGAGCAGATCAATGAAACCAGGAGCTGGTTCTTTGAAAACATCAACAAAATAGAACCTTGAGCCAGACTCATTTAAAACGAGAGAGAGAGAGAGAGAGAGAGAGAGAGAGAGAGAGAGAACTCAAAAGCAGAAATGACAGAGAACCAACACCACAGAAATGCAAAAAATTTTAAGAGAAAATTATGAAAACTTATATGCCTACAAATTGGATAACCTAAAAGAAATGGATAAATTCCTAGAAATGTATCACCTCCCAAAACCGAATTGGGAAGAAACAGAAAATTTGAACATACAGCTACCAACAGTGAAATTAAATCCGTAATCAAAAAATTCCCAAGAAACAGAAGTCCAGGACCAAATGGTTGCATAGGCAAATTCCACCAAACTTTAAAGAATTAATACCTGGGGCGCCTGGGTGGCGCAGTCGGTTAAGCGTCCGGCTTCGGCCAGGTCACGATCTCGCGGTCCGTGAGTTCGAGCCCCGCGTCGGGCTCTGGGCTGATGGCTCGGAGCCTGGAGCCTGTTTCCGATTCTGTGTCTCCCTCTCTCTCTGCCCCTCCCCCATTCATGCTGTCTCTCTCTGTCCCAAAAAATAAATAAACGTTGAAAAAAAAAAATTAAAAAAAAAAAATAAAGAATTAATACCTATTCTTGTCAAACCATTCCAAAGAAAACAGAACAGAAAGGAAAGCTTCCAAATTCATCCTGAAGCCAGAATTACCCTGATACTGAAACCAGATAGACCCTCCAGAAAAAGAGAACCTTCTCTGATGAACCAGATGCAAAAACCCTCAACAAAACACTGGCAAAGCAAACCCAACAACACATTAAAAAAAAAAAAAAAAAATCACTCACCATGATCACGTGGTATTTGTTCCTGGGACAAAAGGGTGGGTTCAATATCTGCAAATCACTCAACATTTACATTGCATCAACAAGAGAGAGGATAAAAACCATATGATCATCACAATCGATGCAGAAAAAGCACCTGACAAAATACAACATCCATTCATGATCAAAACCCTCAACAAAGCAGCTGTAGAGGGAACACACCTCAACATCATAAAGCCCTGGTATGAAAAACCCACAGCAAACATCATACTGAAGGGTGAAAAACCGAGTTTTTCCTCTCAGGTCAGCAACAAGACAAGGATGTCCACTCTTGCCACTTTTATTCAACACAGTGCTAGAGGTCCTAGCCACAGCAGTCGGACAAAAAGAAATAAAAGGCCTCCAAATCACTAAGAGAAAAGCAAAAACTTTCACTATTTGCAGATGACATGATGCACATACAGAAAACCCTAGAGTCCACCAAAAAACTACTAAGACTGAAATGGATTCAGTAAGGTCACAGAATACAAAATCAATATACAGATATCCACTGCGTTTCTACACACTAATAATGGGACAGCAGAAAGAGAAATTAAGAGAACAGTCCTACTTACAATTGTACCAAAAATAAAATATTTAGGATTAAACTTAACCAAGGAGGTAAGAGACCTGTCCTCTGACAACAATAAAATGCTGATGAAAGAAACTGAAGAGGACGCAAATGAAAAGACATTCCATGGTCACAGACTGAAAGAACAAATTGTTAAAATGTCCGTACTACCCAAAGCAATCTACAACGCTTAATGCAATCTCTGTTAAAAACCAACAGTTTTCGTAGAACTGGAACAAATAATCCTAATACTTGTATGGACCACAGAAGACCCCAAATAGCCAAGGCAATCTTGAATAAGAAGATCAAAACTGGAGGCATCACAATCCCACCCTTCAAGGTATGCTACAAAGCTGTAGTACTCAAAACAGTATGGTGCCAGCACAGAAACAGACGCATAGATCAATGGAACAGAATAGAGAGCTTGAGAATTAACCCGTGATTACACACGGCAAATCACTCTTCAACAAAGGAGGCAAAAATATGCAATGGGGAAACGACCATCTCCTAAACAAACGGTGTTGGGAAAACCGAACAGCTACATGCAAAAGAAGGAAACTGGACCACTTTCTTACGCCACACAGAAGTGGATCAAGGACCCGAATGTGAGACCATAAAAATCCTAGAAGAAAGCACAGGCAGTAATTTCTCTGACATCGGCCACAAAAATGTCTCCTCAGAAATAAACATTAAGAAATTAAAAAAAAGGTGGGGAGAGTGCCTGGGTGGCTGAGTCCATTAAGCGACTGACTTGGGCTCAGGTCATGATCTGGCAGTTCGTGAGTTCGAGCCCCACATGGGGCTCTGTGCCCACAGCTCAGAGCCTGGAGCCCGCTTCGGATTCTGTCTCTCTCTCTGTCCCCTCCCCCACTCACACACTCTCACTCTCAAAAATAAACATTAAAAAAATTTTAAAAAGGTCTCCTCAGGCAAGGGAAACAAAAGGAAGAGCAAACTATCGGGACTACATCAAAATAAAAAGCTTCTGATGGAGGGGACAACATGGGGGCGAAGTAGGGGGAAGTAGGGGGATCCCTACTTCCCGTGTCTCTCAAACCAAGAAGGGCTGAAGCCAGAGGACTTGGAACCCCAAGAGTCTGGGAGGCAAAGAGACGGAGTCTACCAGGGAGACACCGGGACAACCTGAGGGGCCACAGGTGGGCGATCGCCAACTGGGGGAGATAAAACGCACAGGCACAGAGGGGAGGGACCCCCTTCTGCGGGGAGACAAAGAGGAGAAAGGGCGGCCGGGGAAGCGGAGGGCTGTATCTGGACAAGAGAAAAGCCCCGGACCGGGAGGCAGAGGGATCCCATCTCTAGCTGCAGGGCTTTCTTTGGACTGGGGTCCGCCGCCCTGTTCGCACACCTGGGGAGGAGGGGAGCCAGCCCGGGGTCCGGTGGTAGGTCAAGGGCGCGGTCTGCAGCAGGAGAAACCAGTCCCTTCCGCTCAAGTGCTGCGGGGCAGGACCACACATGGGGCCGCACAGAGAGGGGCTTCCCCGGTGCGGGGGCGCACGGAGCAGGAGTTTAGGTCCCAGCCAAGCGCCGGGGCACAGGAGTCGGTGGGGGGAGACCGGCCGCCCCGTCTGCACCCGCCGCACAGTGAGGACGCGCGAAGGGAGTCCACCAGGTCCGTGGAGAAGAGCCTAGAGGTCGCCATCTTTGTCCCCGCCCCCACCAAGGCGGGGCCCACAGCGGAGGCGGGACCGGCCATGCCAAGCCACGCCCCTCCACGCGGGGACCCGCGTGTCTACTGGAGCTGTATAGACGCTGAGGAACCAGAGGGCCCCCTCCTCCAGACCAGCGCTGCTGCTTCCCTTGCCTGGGTTAATTCTAGGACGATTCTTATTTAGATATATTATATTCTCCCTTCCTTTTCTCCTCTCTTCCCTCCTCGAGGCTCGTTACTCTGGTTGTTGGTTTGTTTAAGCAGACATATTTAATCCATTCTCTTGCTACTTGTTCTACACCTCCTTCTTTCCCTTCCCTCTTTCTCTGGAATGATCAAGACTTACAGGTTTTCTGTCTGGGTAACGTTATCTTCGTTTCTTCCCCCCCACGCCCCCACACCCCCACCCACCTTCCTGCTTTATTTTCCTTTCTCGCCTCTGGATTAAGCCATTTAGTCTCTCTGCTTGGTCCATGTTTATTGTTTTCTTTTTCCACCCACCCCCGTCCTTTCTCTCTTTGTATGTGCTCTAACATCAACACCGCTTCCACCCTGTTCTTTACTTGCAGCTGGTGTTTCTGGTGTTTTGCTTTTGCACTGTTTTCTGGTTTTGCTTATTTGCTTGATTTGTCTATGTGTTTGCGTGTTTTTGTTTCCTATTTATCTGTTTGTTTTCCTTTCCAGGGCTACTTCAAGGAACAAATCAAAGCACACCTGGTGGAGGGTCCAAAACATCACTACGACTAGGGAAATAAAATAACTAAAGTCAGGGGCACCTCGGCGGCTCAGCTCGTTAAGTGTCAGACTTCAGCTCAGGTCATGATCTCACAGTTTGTGGTTTCAAGCCCCACATCGGGCTCTGTGCTGACAGCTCAGAGCCTGGAGCCTGCTTCACATTCTGTGTCTCCCTCTCTCTCTCTGCTCCTCCCCAGCTCGCACTCTGTCTCTCTCTCTCAAAAATAAATAAACAGTAAAAAAAAAATTTTTTTTAATTAACCGAAGTCACAACAACAGAGAGCAAGTAACAGTCTCCAAAAAACACCTCCTGAAGAGCCAGGCCCTGCACAGTGTATGACCCTCCTCTAATATAGCAGTGCTTGCAGGTGCAGAGCACATAACAAGCTTTTAAAACTCAGAAGGGATAGAAAACTAGCCAAAATAACAAAATGGAAGAATTCTCCTCCAAAGAAATTCCAGGAAGAAGTGACAGCTAAAGAATTGATCAAAACAGATATAAGCAACATAACTGAACAAGAATTTAGAAGAATAGCTTTAAGTTTTAATAGCTGGGCTTGAAAAAAGCATAGAAGACAGTAGAGAATCTATTGCTACAGAGACCAAGGAACTAAATAGTCATGATGAATTTAAAAATGCTATAAACAAGGTGCAAAATAACATGGAGGTGGCCACAGCGCAGACTGAAGAGGCAAAGGGGGAGAATAGGTGAATTTGAAGCTAAAATTATGGAAAAAGAGGAAGCTGAGAAAAAGATTTTAAAAAATCTAGGACCACGAGGGGAGAATTAGAGAACTAAGCGAGTCAAACAGCACAGTATCTGTATCATAGGAATTCCAGAAGAAGGAGGGAGAGAGAAAGGGGCTGAAGGTGTACTTGAACAAATCATAGCTGACAACTTCCCCAATCTGGGGAAGGAAACAGACATTGAAATCCAAGAGGCACAGAAAACTCCCTTTAGATGTAACTTGAATTGATCTTCTGCATGACATATAGTGAAATGGGAAAATACAAGGATAAAGAGAGGGTTCTGAAAGAAGGTAGGGATAAATGGGCCCTAACATACAAGGGTAGACATAGAAGGGTAGTAAACAGACCTGTCTACTGAAACTTGGCAGGCCAGAAAGGAATGGCAGGAAATCTGCAATGTAACGACCAGGAAAAATATGCAGCCGAGAATCCTTTATCCAGCAAGCCTGTCATTCAGAATAGGAGGAGAGATAAAGGTTTTCCCAAACAAAAACTGAAGGAATTCATCACAAAGCCAGCCCTACAAGATATCCTAAGGGATACCCTGTGAGTGAAATGTTGCAAGGACCACAAAGTACCAGAGACATCACTACAAGCATGAAACCTACAGACATCACAATGACTCTAAACCCATGTCTTTCAATAATAACACTGAATGTAAATGGACTAAATGCTCCAACCAAAAGACATAGGGTATGAGAATGGATAAAAAAACAAGACCCATCTATTTGCTGTCTACAAGAGATTCATTTTAGACCTGAGGACACCTTCAGATTGAAAGTGAGGGGATGGAGAACTGTCTATCATGCTACCAGAAGTCAAAAGAAAGCTGGAGTAGCCATACTTACATCAGACAAACTAGACTTTAATTTAAAGGCTGTAACAAGAGAGGAAGAAGGGCATTATATAATAATTACAGGGTCTATCCATCAGGGAGAGCTAACAATTTTAAATGTCTATGTACCGAATTCAAAAGCACCCATATATATAAAACAATTAATCACAAACATAAGCAATCTTATTGGTAAGAATGTGGTAATTACAGGGGACTTTAATACTCTACTTTCAACAATGGACAGATCATCTAGACAGAAAATCGGTCAAGAAACAATGGCCCTGAATGATATGCTGGACCAGATGGACTTGACAGATATATTTAGAACTCTACATCCTGAAGCAGCAAAATTATACTTTCTTCTCAAGTGCACGTGGAACATTCTCCAAGATAGATCACATACTGGGTCACAAAATAGCCCTCAATAAATATAAACGAACTGAGATCATACCATGCACATTTTCAGATCACAATGCTATGAAACTTGAAATCAACCACAGGAAAAAGTCTGAAAAACCTCCAAAAGCATGGAGATTAAAGAACATCCTACTAGAGAACGAATGGGTCAACCAGGCAATTAGAGAAAAAGTTAAAAAATATATGGAAACAAATGAAAACAAAAACACAACAATCCAAACCCTCCGGGATACAGTAAAGGCAGTCCTAAGAGGAAAATACATTGCAATCCAGGCCTATCTCAAGAAACAAGAAAAATCCCAAATACAAAATCTACCAGCACACCTAAAGGAAATAGAAGCAGAACAGCAAAGACACCCCAAACCCAGCAGAAGAGAAATAATAGAGATCAGAGCAGAAATAAACAATATAGAATAAAAAAAAAATAGTAGAGCAGATCAATGAAACCAAGAGTTGGTTTTTTGAAAAAATAAACAAACTGATAAACCTCTAGCCAGGCTTCTCAAAAAGAGAGAGGACCCAAATAGATAAAACCATGCATGGAAATGGATTTATTACAACCAATCCCTCAGAAATACAAGCAATTATCAGGGAATACTATGAAAAACTATATGCCAACAAACTGGACAAGCTGGAAGAAATGGACAAATTCCTAAACACCCACACACTTCCAAAACTCAAATGGGACGAAATAGAAAATTTGAACAGACCCATAACTAGTGAAGAAATTGAATCAGTTATCAAAAATCTCCCAATAAATAAGAATCCTGGACCAGATGGCTTCCCTGGGGAATTCTACCCGACATTTAAAGCAGAGTTAATACCTATCCTTCTCAAGCAGTCCTAAAAAAATAGAAATGGAAGGAAAACTTCTGGACTCATTCTATGAAGCCAGCA
The DNA here is from genome assembly GCF_014898765.1 of Herpailurus yagouaroundi. NCBI lineage: Eukaryota > Metazoa > Chordata > Mammalia > Carnivora > Felidae > Herpailurus > Herpailurus yagouaroundi. Next base: position 2,311,417 of record NW_024412463.1, on the reverse strand, counting down.
TTACTTTGGTTCCCAAGCCAGACAGAGACCCAGCAAAAAAAGAGAACTACAGGCCAGTATCCCTGATGAGTATGGATGCAAAAATTCTCAACAAGATACTAGCAAATCGAATTCAACAGCATATAAAAAGGATTATTCGCCATGATCAAGTGGGATTCATTCCTGGGCTGCAGGACTGGTTCAACATTCACAAAATCAATGTGACACATGACATTAATAATAATAAAAAAAAAAAAGACAAGAACCATATGATCCTGTCAATAGATGCAGAAAAAGCATTTTACAAAATACAGCATTGTTTCTTAATAAAAACCCTCAAGAAAGTCAGGATAGAAGGAACATACTTAAACATCATAAAAGTCATTTATGAAAAGACCACACAGCTAATACCATCCTCAATGGGGAAAAACTGAGAGCTTTCCCCCTGCGATCAGGAACGCGACAGGGATGTCCACTCTGACCGCTGTTGTTCAACATAGTGTTGGAAGTCCTAGCATCAGCAATCAGACAACAAAATGAAATAAAAAGCATCAAAATTGGCAAAGAAGAAGTCATGTCGCAGATGACATGATACTCTACATGGAAAAACGCAATAGACTCCACCAAAAGTCTGCTAGACTTTTACATGAATTTAGCAAAGTCTCAGGGTACAAAATCAATGTACAGAAATTGGTTGCATTTTTATACACCAATAATGAAGCAACAGAAAGAAATAAAGAAACATCCCATTTACAATTGCACCAAGAACCATAAAATACCTAGGAATAAACCTAACCAAAGATGTAAATGATCTGTATGCTGAAAACTATAGAAAGCTTATGAAGGAAATTGAAGACACAAATAAATGAAAAACATTCTGTGGAAGAAAAACATTCCGTGGAAGAATAAATATTGTCAAAATATCAATACTACCCAAAGCAATCTACACATTCAATGCAAACCCGATCAAAATTGCACCAGCATTCTTCTTGAAGCTAGAACAAGCAATCCTAAAATTTGTATGGAACCACAAAAGACCCCGAATAGCCAAAGTATACTGAAGAAGAAAATCAAAGCGGGAGGCATCACAATCCCAGACTTTAGCCCCTACTACAAAGCTGTAATCATCAAGACAGTATGGTATTGGAACAAAAACAGACACATAGACCAATGGAATAGAACAGAGAACCCAGAACTGGACCCACAAATGTATGGCCAACTAATATTTGACAGAACAGGAAAGAGTATCCAATGGAAAAAAGTCTCTTTAACAAATGGTGCTGAGAGAACCGGACAGCGACATGAAGAATGAAACTAGACCACTTTCTCACACCATTCACAAAAATAAACTCAAAATGGAGAAAGACCTGAATGTGAGACAGGAAACCATCAAAACCCTAGAGGAGAAAGCAGGCAACAACCTCTTTGACCTCCCTCAGCCACAGCACTATCTTGCTCGACACATCTCCAAAGACAAGGGAATTAAAAGCAAAAATGAACTATTGGAACTATTGGAACAGTATACAGTATACAGGTTCCTCAAAAAATTAAAAATACAACTACCATATGATCCAGTAATCGCACTGCTGGGTATTTACCCAAGGAATGCGAAAACACTAGTTCAAAAAGGTATATGCACCCGTATGTTCACTGCAGCATTATTTACAAGAGCCAAGTTATGGAAGCAGCCCCAGTGTCCATCCGTTGATGAATGGATAAAGATGTGGCCTATGTATATAATGAAATATCATTCAGCAATAAAAAAAGAAGGAAATCCTGCCATTTCCAACAGTGTGGATGGATCTAGAAGGTATTACGCTAAATGAAATAAGTCAGAGAAAGACAAATACTATATGATTTCACTCATATGGGGAATCTAAAAACAAACAAACAAACAAAAACCCAAATGAACAAAGAAAAAAAAGGGACAAACCAACAACCAGACTCTTACCTATAGAGAACAGATGGTTACCAGAGGGGAGGGTGGGGCATGGGTGAAATAAGTGAAGGGGGTTAAAGGGTACACTTGTCATGACGAGCAACTGAGTAATATATCAAAGTGTTGAATATCTGTTTTATATACCTGAAACCGATATCACACTATATGTTTAGTATACTGGAATTAAAATTTTAAAAAGGAAAAAAACAAAAACAAAAACAAAAGCAAAGTCATTTGCATTTGAGGAGCCCGGGTAATTGAGTGAGCTATGTGAATCACATTTTCTGAACAAGGTTGGACCAAACTTTCTCCGAAAAGGGCTACCCACTCCAAACTTCTCAACAGTCCCTGCCTTCGCCCTCTCGGTAAGATTCAGAAGTCGAGCATGGTAAGTGGCCCAACATGGAGTTATCACCACGGAGATGGAAACCGTGGCCCTATTCCAGGATTTCTTGGTTTGCTAGAAATTTCAAACCCTGAAACTCTGCACACAAAGCACCATGAGCTTCAGACACAAAGTACAATGACATCCCGATCTTAACCGTTGTTTGGCGGCTGGGAGATGATAGCCTTCTATGAGCCACTGCTGAAACTTCCAGGGAACACCCCCACAGCCATTGCTGCTGGTCCTCAAAGTGTCAGGGGGTGGCTGTGATCTGATCGAGAGCCCTCTGCAGTTAATGACGTCAGGAGAGCTCTTGAGGAAGGGGCATTCACAGGACAACCTTGGCACCGGGTTTACACTCACATGTACACTCCCCAGACTCATATGCAATAGCCACTGTGACTTCTCCACTCAGCCATAAGCCATTTCTAGTTCGATGTGCATCCAATCTTCCCAAGTCCCAGTCTCCTCTGTCCCCAACCCCGGGCCATCCATAGACACCCAGTCTTCCCCGTTAGTTTGTGACAACCGCCTAACCATCCCGAAGTCGAACCCCCAGGAGTGACCCTGGATCCCTCACTGTCCCCAGGGCCCACACCTCTGCAAACCCTGGTGGGTCTGTCTCTGAAGTTACCTCTTGGCTTCATGCCCACTGAACCACTTCCATTCTGCCTGGCTGAGAAAGCAGCCCCCTCCCTGCCCTCACTGACCAGATTGAACCTCAAGAAAATGCAGGGGCTTCCTTTTGCAATTATTTTGTTCCAGCTGTGAGGTGTGACTGACAAATAAGAAGTCTGTGTATGTAAGGTATACACAATGCACGCGCGCACACACACACACACACACACACACACACACACAGATACACAGTATCTTGATATATGCAAACACTGTGTGGTGATTGCCAAAAATCAAAATATTTAGCATGTCATCTCATAGTTACCTTTTTGGGTGTGTGGTGAGGACACGTGAGATCTACTCTCTTAGCAAGCTTCAAATATAATTATTAACTCTAGTTACCATGATGTACCTTAGCGTTCTAGAACTTACTGATCTCATAACTGAAAGTCTGCGCCTTCTCACATCCCCCTATTTCCCTTACCCCCAGCCCTGGTAACCAGCATTCTACTCTGTTACTAGGAGTTTGACTTTTTTTTAGATTCCACATATACATGGGATCATACACTATTTGTCTTTGACTTATTTCACTTACATAACGTCCTCCAGTTTCATCCATACAGTCTCTAATGGTAGGACATCCTAAATAATATTCCATATGCCACATTTTCCATATCCATTCATCCATCGACGGACACTCAGGGTTTACTTTGAACCTGTATAGATCGCTTTACCTAGTATGGAGAATTTAACAATTCTTCCAATTCATGGGCATGGGGGTATCTTTCCATTTATTTGCGTCTTCCTCAGTTTCCTTCAATGTTGTATAGTTTCCAGTGTGTAGATCTTTAGCCTCCTTGATTAAATTTATTCCGAAATCTTTTATTCTTCTCGATACTATTGTAAACAGGATCTTTTTCTTAATTTTTTAGATAGTTCATTGTTAGTGTACAGAAATGCGGCCGATTTTTGTTAATGTCGTATCCTGCCGCTTTACTGAACTCATTTGTTCTTGAAGTTTGTTTAGTGGAGTCTTTAGAGCTTTTTATACAGAAGAGCGGTTCATCTGCAAGCAGACAATTTTTCTTCTTCCTTTCCAATTTGGATGCCTTTTTTTTTTTTTTTTTTTTTTTTCCAATTTGGATGCCTTTTATAGGTCTTTCTTGCTTAATAGCTCTGGCTAGAAATTCTAGTGCTATGGTGAATAGAAGACCTTGTTCCTCATTTAAGAGGAAAAGCTTTTAGCTTTTCATTGTTGAGCAGGAGATTAGCTGTAGGCTTGTCCCATACAAACTTTAACAAGTTGAGGTACATTCCTTCCGTACCTAATTTGTTGAGAGTTTTTATCATTAAGGATGAATTTTGCCAAATGCTCTTTGTGCAGCTATGGAAATGATTATCTAATTTTTATTCTTCATTTTGTTCAAGTGGTATATCGTACTTACTGATGTGTGGATCCTGAAACATCCATGCAAACCAGGGATAAATTCCACTGGATTATGGTATAGAAACCTTTCGACGTGCTGTTGGATTTGGTTTGCTAGTATTCTGCTGAGGGTTTTTGCATCTGTGTTCATCAGAGATATTAGCCTATCATTTCCTTTTCTTGTAGTGTCCTTGGTCTGGCTTTTGTAGCAGGGTAATGTGGACCTCATAAAATGAGTTTGGAAATACTCCCTGTTCTGCAATTTTTTGGAAGAGTTCAGAAGGACTGACATTCGTTTTTCTTTAAATGTTTGATATAATTCACCAGTAGTGCCATCTGGTACTGGGTTTTTCTTTGTTGGGAGATATTTGATTACTAGTAAGGAGATTGAATCAGTAATCTTTCCATATTTCCTTTTTCTTCATGATTCAGTCTCGGTAGGTTGTCTGTTTCTAGAAATTTGTTCATTTCTTCTAGATTATCCAATATATTGATATATATATTTGTTCACAGTAGTCCCTTATGATCTTTAGGTTTCTTTGTTACCAGATGTAATTTGCACATGATATATACATGCAACTTTATAGATTCCACCAAAAAACTGTTAGAACAAATTTGGTGCCATTATAGAATACAAAAATCATTATATAAACATCAGTTACATTTCTATACACTAACAAACCATCAGGAAGAAAAATCAATCCTAAAAGAATAAAATACCTAGGAATGAATTTAACCAAGGAGGTGAAAGATCTGTGTATTGAAAACTGTAAGTTACAGGTGAAGGAAATTATAGAGGATGGAAAGATACCCCAAGCCCATTCTACCTAAAGCAATCTACAGACTTAAACCCTCTCAAAACTCCAATGATAGTTTTTACAGAAGTAAAAAGAATCCTAAGATTTGTATGGGGCCACAAAAGACCCCAGATAGCCACAGCAATCGTGAGAAAGACAGACAAAGCTGTAGCTATCGCATGTCCTGATTTTAAATTCCATCACAAAGCTATTGTAATCAAAACAGTATGGTACTGGCATAAAAACAGACACACAGGTCAATGGAACAGAATAGAGAGTCCAGCAATAAACCCACGCATATATGGCCGGTTAATTTACAACAAAGGAGCCAAGAATAAACATGGGGAAAGAACAGTCTATTTAATAACTGGTGCTGGAAAAGCTGGGCGGCCACATGAAGAAGAATGAAACTGGACCCCTACCTTATGCACAAAAACCAATTTAAAAATGGACTCAAGGGGCGCCTGGGTGGCTCAGTCGGTTGGGCGTCCGACTTCGGCTCAGGTCATGATCTCGCGGTCTGTGAGTTCAAGCCCCGCATTGGGCTCTGTGCTGACGGCTCAGAGCCTGGAGCCTGTTTCAGATTCTGTGTCTCCCTCTCTCTCTGCCCTTCCCCCATTCATGCTCTGTCTCTCTCTGTCCCAAAAAAATGAATAAATGTTAAAAAATTTAAAAAAAAATGGACTCAAGACTTAACAGAAGATCCGCAACCATGAAACTCCTAGAAGAAAACACAGTAAGCTCCTGGACATCAGTCTTGGCAATGATGTTTTGAATTTTTGACATCAAAAGCACAGAGACTAAATGCAAAAACAAACCAGCCAAAAAAACCCACCCCAAACCAAGTCTAAACAAAAAACCGAAAAAAAATGAAAAATTCAAAAGAAACGCCACTGCACTAAGCTAAAAAATCCCTACACAGTTTTTTAAAGAAGGAATCCATCAACAAAACGAAAAGCCAACTTACTAAATGGGAGAAGACATTTGCAAATCTAGTAAGGGGTTAATATTCGAAATATACAAAGAACTCATGACTCAATGGCAAAACAAGCAAACAATCCAGTTTAAAGCATGGGCAGAAGAACTATATAGACATTTTTCCAAAGAAGAATGCAAATGGCCGACAGGTTTCGTGAAAAGATGCTCAATGTCACTCACCATCAGAGACGTGCGAATCATAACCCCAGCGAGATGTCACTTCATGCCTGTTAGGATGGCAGTTATCAAGAGATTAAGTGCGGGTGAGGATGTGAAGGGGGCCCTTTTACACTGTGAGTGGGAATGTAATTTGGTGCCTCCACGATGGAAAACAGAATGGGGGTTCCTCAAAAAACTACCAGAGGATCCAGCAATCCGACTTCTGGGTGTAGATGCAAAGGAAATGAAAAGCCCAAGAGAGATCTGCACTCCCAGATTCACTGCAGCTGCTGTCCCAGTAGCTAAGACACAGAAACCACCCAAGTATCCGTCAGTGGGTGAATGGATAAAGAAGATGTATGTATACAGAGTGGAGTATCATGCGGCTGCGGGCAGGAAAGATACCCTGCTTGTTTGCGGCTGGCATTGTGCTAAGTGAAATCTACCAGACACAGAAAGACAACTACTGCATGGTTTCACTTTTCCGTGGAGTCTAATTTAAAAAATAATAAAACATCCAACTCAAAGAAACAGAGAGTAGACAAGTGGTGACCGGGGGAAGCAGGGAGAGGTTGGGAAAATCGTACAGATGCTCAGCTAGAAGACGAGCGTGTTCTCAGGATCTAACGCACGGCATGGTGATAATGGTTGAGAACATGTCGTGTAACTGACATTTGTTAAGAGAAGACAATCTAGGGGCGCCTGGGTGGCGCAGTCGGTTAAGCGTCCAACTTCAGCCAGGTCACGATCTCGCGGTCCGGGAGTTCGAGCCCCACGTCAGGCTCTGGGCTGATGGCTCGGAGCCTGGAGCCTGTTTCCGATTCTGTGTCTCCCTCTCTCTCTGCCCCTCCCCCGTTCATGCTCTGTCTCTCTCTGTCCCAAAAATAAATAAAAACGTTGGAAAAAAAATTAAAAAAAAAAAAGAGAAGACAATCTAAATGTTCTGTCTCACACACACAAAGATCACTATGTGAAGTGATGAATGTGGCAATTAACTAGATGGAGGAAACCCTATTACGAGGTATATGCCCTAGATTAACACATCGGATGTACCCTGGAAGCAGATTACAATTCTGTCAGTGGTATTCTTCAATAAAGCCGAAAACAATCAAAGTTCTGTAGAAGGAGGGTAAACAGCTCCTGGTTGCCTTTTTTTTTTTTTTTTTTTTTAATTTCAAACCTGGAGCAGGCAGCTCGGCCACTTGGATCAGAGGCTCGGTCAGAGCTTCTGTGTCCTGCCAGTCACAGGACCAAGCTCTTCCTTTGGCATTTAGAATGATCTAGATTGCAGGCAAGACTTCCAGGGATCTTCCCTGACAGCCACGTCTCCAGACTCGCCTCTGGCTAAAGCCTCCGTCTCTCTTCTGATCCTTGCACAGATGAAACCTTTTCTCCCGCCTCGGTCTCTGCTCTCCCAGGATCTCAAATGCTCTGACCCCAGAGACTCATGGACCTGGCTCTCCCTCATTCTTCAGGTCTCCGATCAAACATCTCATCTTCAGAGGACTTCCCCGACTACCCAGTGATGTGGGATCGACACATAACATGCGTCACCACCCATGCATGCTCCGGTTTGGATAACAACTTGCTCGTTTACGATCTCTTACACCTGTCGATTCCGTGAGCACAGGACAGGATTGGTCTTTGTTCAATGCCACACACCCAGACCCTGCATGCCCCAGGTCCTCCAGAACGGCGTGCAGGATGAATAAATGTGTCGAATTTTCACATATGCAAGTGACATGGAGAACACTGAGCTTGTCTGGAACGCACGGAAGATTAATCACTTCCTAATATTTAATACATTTTTAAAAATTTAACGTTTATTCATTTTTGAGAGATAGAGAGGGACGGGCATGAGCAGGGAAGGGGCAGAGAGAGAGGGAGACACAGAATCCGAAGCAGGCTCCAGGCTCTGAGCGGTCAGCACAGCCAGATGCGGGGCTTGAACTCACGAATTGCGAGATCATGACCTGAGCTGAGGTCGGACGCTCAACTGACTGAGCCACCCAGGCGCCCCATTTAATACATTTTTAAAAGCCAAACATCTGAGTCAGGAGAGACCTTTCTTCTGCCCACACGGCTCTGTTTGTTTACTTCCAATTACGCATCAGTGTGTATTCCAGCCTGTCTTCTAGAAGGAGCCAGTTCTGGCAGAAACCAATAAAGACCATTATTCCCTAGAATCCTGAAGCTGCCAGGCTATTATCTGCCTTCTGGCATCCTGCAGTCACCTGTGGCCCCTCTTGCCTGTAAAATGCTTGCTGCTGTGGCTCAACAGCTCCTCGGGGACAGGGAAGAGCAGGGCGGTCGGCCAACTGCCTTTTACAAGCCAAATGTGAAACTCGACGTCTCTGGGGAGTGTGTCTGAGCAGGTGAGTGACGGAAATGTCCAAAGCGGGTGAGGCGCAGCCACAGCGTCCTGCTTGCTGCCTTATATCGTGTGAACACGCTGGGCTGTGGCTCCTCTCTCCTTGGTCCTCCCCAGATACACCGGCACCGTGCTGTGCCTGACCCGGTAATCTCATCCATCCTCCAAAAGGTGTGAGAAAACGGGGCTCCCGCTGGGCGCTCCTGCTGACCCTCCCCCACCCTGCTCAGGCCTTGCAGAAAGTCCTTCTGAGACCTACCCCCTGGACACCTGCCCTGGGGCTCCAACAGGGACCAGCACTGCCCTGAGTGGGTCCAGGCCCCCTCTGAGCATTGTAAAGCGGGGTCCCAGACTCCCCCTTCCCATCTCCCACTTCCTACGGCCCCATCCCTGTGGCTGATCACTTTTGCCCTTCATCCATGTTCACATCAGGTACAAGTTAGCCCCCACCTGTCTCCTACTCACTTGCCCCCAGGAGGCTCTGTACACCCCACGTTTTGCACCCCTCACCCCCCGGCTCCTGGAACATGGCTGCCGCTTTGCCCTGTCATCTCGTGGACCACCACAAACAAAATCCCCCCCATTCTCAGTCTTTCCACCCACACGTGCCTGTGCTTCTGCTGTAACTGAAGGCACCACACTGCTGAGGCCTCCCCTCCCCTCGGAGACCGGTGACAAGTGATCACAAACCCAGTAGCTTGGTGCAACACAAATTCATTACCTTATGGTTCTTGGAGGTCAGAAATCCAAGGTGTCCAGGGAGCCTCGTCCCTTCTGGAGGCTCTAGGGAAGAATCCGTCCCCACCCCACCCCCGGCCTGGGGTCTGCCCCATCTTCCAAGCCAACAATCACATCCCCGGCCCCTGCTTCCCGCTTCACTTCTCCTCAGACTCTCGGCCTCCCTCCTTAAGGACCCTTGTGATTAACCGGGCTCACCTGGAAAACGTAAGCAACTCTTCCCATCTGGGAGTAGCACGCACACCTGCAGAGTGTAAGGTGACCTTCTGCCGTGCACGGTGACAGCCACAAGCGCTGGGGATTGCGAGGTAGACATCAGCGGGGACTACTGTCCTGCCCTCCGTGTTCCCCACAGCCCTTCCATCACCGGGCTCTGCATGGAGGCGCCTGTCTTACTTCTCTTTGCCACATCCAGGCTGTTCTAGGCTGTTCTCCACCCCCCAGCCACTGTTCTCATTTCTTGGTGACTTGAGCTCCTGGGTTAGAGCACTTTCTTCAGCTCTGCTCTTGGCTTAGTTTTTTGGCAATTCTGCCATCCATCAAAGGATCCTTTCCTCATCCCAGTTTCTGGGTTTCTTAAACCCTTCTTGTCCTGTGATTTGCGCTCCCTTCCTTCAGCCATCGCACCCTAGAGCAGTGGTTCTCAACATTCCATGTACCGCAGAAAGCCTGGGGGGCCTGTTCCAACACAGATCGCCGGTCCCATCCCCAGAATCTGATGCAGCGGGTCCGGTGTGGGGCCGGAGAATCTGCATCTCTAACCAGGTGCTGGGACAGTGCACAGAGCCATCGCCCTGACCCTGAAATCACTGGCAACTTCAGCCCCTCCGTCGAATCAGTTTCAAGCAGCCCCACCCCCCTCCGTCGAATCATTTTCAAGCAGCCCCCCCCCCCCCTCCGTCGAATCGATTTCAAGCAGCCCCACCCTGACCGCGTCTTTTGCCTCTTTCGCGCCTGACGCCTACACCTGTTCCCTGTTGCCTTTCTCTTGAGCTGCTTCCTCTTCCCCTTTTCCAGCTTTAATGCCATGGCCAAGCGTTCCGGTCTCGTCCATGCTGGCTGAATCCAGCGCTGTTTCCTCTGCGGGTGCACCCGTGCGTGAGTCGCAGCAAAGCACAGATGCACTGTGCCTGCGTGACCGCCAGTGACACGCGGGCTTCTATCAGGCCCGGGACACCTGAGTCCCTTTTTCCTCGTCCGCCGCTCTCAGCTCTGCGGGATGAGTCCTTCACAGAGCCTTCTCCTCTCTCTTCAACCCCCAGCACTTCCCCACTCCCCCTCTTTCCCGAGGGCCCGCTTCCTATTCCGTGAGGGAAATGGGGGCTGCCCCGGAACCGTCGTGCTCCTGTCCCTTTTAGGCCAGGCCTCCAGTCCCCCCACCTCCTCAAGACATCACCCAGCACTCACTCCTTCTGCCCCAACTGTCTCCTTTCACCCTAGATAATTCTGATCAGAACACACACGCAATCGTTTCTCCTCCCTTAAGAATAAGGGACACCTGGTGGCTCAGTCGGTTAAGCATCCGACTCTCCAGCTCACGTCATGATCTGACTGTTTGTGAGTTCGAGCCCCGCATCGGGTTCCATGCTGGCAGCGTGGAGCCTGCTTGCGATTCTCCCTCTGTCTCCCTCTCCCTCTCAAAACAAATAAACAAATTCAGAAAAATAATAAAGGTTGGTTCTAACAATCCTGTCTAGCTCTTGCCGCATTTCTCTTGTTTTCCTTCACAGCAAAACCCCTCAAAGCACCGTGCTCATCCACTTTCTCCCATGCCCCTCCCTAGCATTCTCTCTCCAGCTCACTCCCATCAGCTGCGACACCCCCAACACCACCCGGTCAAAGCCACCAGTGACTCCCGAGTCACCGTCAAACTCAGCGGCCACCTGCCCAACACCATCTCCCTGGATGGGTCAGCCTCGCCAGCCAGCTGAGTACTCCCCTGTCTTTATGTGGCTTCCACCGGGCACCCCCACTACCCCCAACATTGGAATACCCCCCAGGCTCAGCCCTCAGACCCCTTTTCTATCTGCACTCATTTCCTTGGTGATCGCATCCAATTTCATGGTTTTAAATACCACTCACGTGCATTGGACTACCTGGATCCTGCCCCTGAATTCCAGACTCAACTACCTACCTGCCTGCTTGACAAACCCCATTTGGTGTGGCTTCTGGCCTTAGACAGTGAGAAACTGAGGCCCTCGGTCAACAGCCTCACGGAGAACTGAATCCTGCCAACAGCTGCTGATTGTGCCTCACGAGACATTGAGGGGACTCTGGCCATGGCAGACACCTTGATCCCAGCCCCATGAGAGACTCTGAGCAGGGGATCCAGCTGAGCTGTTAAGTTTCGGGTCAGTTTCCTATACAGTGATGGATAATTCACACACACACACAAACACACACACACACACACAGGGCTAGTCACCAGCCTGAGGACACACAGTTTGTTGGAAGGGAGTCAGGGTCCAAGCCTAGTTCATCCCCTAGAACTTGTGTTTTGTTTTGTTTTGTTTGTAGAGAGAGAGTGCATGAGTGGGATAGAGGAGTAGAGGGAGAGAGAGCAAATTTTAAGCAGGCTCCACACTCCGCACTGAGTGTGGGGCTCGATCCCACGACCCTGGGATCATGACCTGAGCAGAAAGCAAGAGTCAGATGCTCAACTGACTGAGCCACCCGGGCGCCCCAGAACTTGTGCCTTTTAATCTTGAAACCCACCACCTCTCGATATTCTGTGTCTTGTGTTATAAGGGACATTTCCACCAGCATCTCCGACGAAGCACATGGGTGCTGGTGAACCCCGCTCCCAACAGGCTGCTGGGTACACCTGCCTCCTGACTGATCCCCGTGCGTCCTCCGCCCACTCCTTCAGCCGCCGGATATTGGCTCTGGAGCTCAAATCAGACCCAGCTGCTCTTGGACCTGAAGCCCCGCGCTGACTCCTTTGTGAGCTTCTTGGGACCTGCCATGACTAGGTCCCGCCCACACCTGCACCAGCTGTGGTAGGTGCCCATGTGTTTGCTGCACGCGGGCCCCACCCAAGGATTCCTCACCTGTTGCAAGGCCACGGGCTTCCCCGCGCCTCCCTGGGTCCCTCCTGCCGGGAGGGCCGACCTGTCCCCCGTTGCACCCCCAATGCTTGGGGCCGACCCCTCCCCTTCCTCCTCATTCTCTGTCTTCTGGCTCCCAGCAATCGGCATGTCAACATGCTAGGTGTCCCCTGTCAAACAAGCCAGAAGCAAAAATAGAAAAACCCACGGACCCCCATGCTGCCCCCAGCCACTGGCTCGGTTCTCTCCCCGCCTCTCGGCCAACGGTCTAGAAGGAATTGTTGATGTGACTTGTTCTAGTTTCCTCTCCCTCTGCCCACTCGTCAGCTGCTGCCCCCACCACGCTGCCGAAACCAGGGCCAGCGGCGCCTTTATCAGGCTGAATCAAATGGATTCTTCTCTGCAGCGTTTGGCACGGAGTTCTCTCCACCACGTGAACCCGGCTCCTCCCCCTGGGTTTTCAGGACACCCACGCCACCTGTTTCCCCTGCTCCCCAACCCCCCCCAACTGGCTTCTCTTCCTCTACAGCTAAAATGGAGGCTCCAACCCCAGGTCCTCATCTTGTCACCCATGGGGACCCCACGGCTTTGGTGCCCATCCTAAGACCAATAATGCCTGTGTCCGTTTGCTCCAGCTCGGATCTTCCCTTACCACTGATGCCCCATGTGGATGTAACTTAGGCGCTTCCCACTGTCATTCTGTCATACCCACAATGGAACTCGCCATCTCCCCTATGCCTGCAAAATGTTCTCCTCTGAACCCCCTCCCCAGAGAATGACATCACCACCTGTCCTGTTGCCGAACCTAGAACCTCAGGATTCAACTTCAGTTCTGCCCTCCCCAGCCCAGTATGGCTACTGGCCACCCCCTGCCACCCTCCACCTCCATGCTCGCCATCTTGTTTCTGTCTAGTGCCTCTTATGCGGTCTCCCTGTCTTCCTTCCCCATAAGGAGGTCAGTCCTTGAGAGCAGGGCCCGTCTGTCCAGTCGACAACTGTGCCCACAAGGAACTAGATAAGCCAGGCACATGGCAGACACGCCAATATCTGACAAGTGAATGGGTACATTTTGCTCTCAGTTTTGTCTGGAATCCTTGGCTACAGCCTGCCTTCTGAGAAGTCCCTCCACAGCAACCTATGCGGTCTGGGGGGAGATAAGGAGTATTGGGGAGACCTTTCTTCTCCAAACAACTTTCTTCTCCGGAACAACTTTCTTCTCCACTTGACCTAACTAGAACCCTAAATTAGGACTAAATCACTCCTTTGGTGTCTAGGCTGGAGCGGAAGAGAGAGAACCCACTGCAGCAGGAAAAATGGAGGGCCAAGGAAAGAGGCATCAGAAGAATAGTGTGGGCAGCTGAATAATGGCCTCCAAACATGTCCACAGCCTCACCCCTGGAACCTGTGACTATGTCCCTTTACCTGGTAAGAGGGACTCTGCAGCTGTACTGAAGAACCAGGAGATCTGGAGACTCTCCTGGATTACCCAGGTGGACCCACCGTCATCACAAGGCTCCTTAAAGCAGGGAGGCGGGGCGGGGGTTGGTCAGAGTTAGAGAAGCCACGGGGATGGGAGCCAAGGAGCCTGGGCAGCCTCTAGACCTGGAAAAGGCAAGGAACAGACTCTCCTCAGAGCCTCCAGAAGGAATCAACCCTACCGACATCTTGATTTGGGGACTACCGACCTCCAGAAAGGCAAGGTCAGGAGTTTGTGTTTTAAGCCGTGAAGTTGGTGGTGATTTGTTATGGCAACAATAGGAAACTCATACAAATAGTAACACTGACTCTCGCCTGGCTACCCTGTGCGTGCCAGCCACTGCGTGGGATCCTTGTATGGAACGAAACCTCCAGTGTTGAAATCCGAACCCCCCCAGGGCCACGGTGTTAGGAGGTGGGGCCTTCGGGAGGTGATCAGGCCCTGAGGGTAGAGGCCAGTCCCCAAGAAGGGACGAGGGCCTTTATAAAAGCCCGCTCTCGGTCCACCACGCGAGGGTACAACCCAGAGGCGGGCCTCGCAGAACCTGATTCTACTTCCACCCTGGTCTCCACATGCAGCCTCCACGACTGTGAGCGATCGAGTTCTGTTGTTTGGAAACCACCCGACTGTGGGAGCTCGTCGACGGCAGTCCAGACTAAGACAGCCGCTCACGGTATTCTGCGAAGCAGGCGCTGTTATCTTCGTCGTGCCCACTAGGAAAGGAGGCCTCTGAGAGGCGACGTGACCTCCCCGGGTCACGCAGCTGGTTTCCACAGAGCCGGGCTGCAAACCCCGTTCTCCCTGATTCCAACGCCTACATTGTTCCCACCAAGCCCGTCGCCTCTCAGCTGCTCCGCCCGCCCGGGCTCTGGTTTTCTCCATTTGTCACACAAATCGATTTGATTAGGTCAGCGCTTTGTTGCTCTGTGCCTCGTTGATAGGTGTTCTGGGCGAGTTGGGGTGGCGGGGGGGGGGGGGGGGCGCAGTCAGAGGTACAACGCCTTTGGAAGGGCCGAGTTAAAGCCCGAACTCCTTTCCTGCTTTTTGCTGTTGACCTGATCAGGGCCTCGAAGAGCTGAGGAACCCCTGTGACTGTTCAGAGGGTGGACGTCAGGGGCTCCCCGGGGGCTCGTCGGTTACGCGCCCAACTCTTGGTCTCGGCTCAGGTCACGATCCCACGGTTGGGGAGTTTGAGCCTCATGTTGGGCTCTGTGCGGACCGTGCAGAGCCTGCTTGGGATTCTCTCTCTCTCCCTCCCTCTCTGCCCTTCCCCCCTCCTCTCTCTCTCTCTCAAAATAAATAAACTTAAAAAAAGCTAAAATGTGGACTGCATGTGCAGCATTTCCTAACTGACCCCTGAGACCATTTGGAGCGGACCACTGCTCTGGACTAATTCTGGGGACATCTCACTCTGAAATGCTGAACGACACCATCTTGAAGTTCTCTCTTTCATTTATAAAGGATCAGGATTCTAGGAGTGTCAACTCACTGTGAGCAGGTCTGAGACCGGTCCCCCCTGGTCCCCACATTGTCAAATCCTCCTGAGAGGGGGGGGCCCTCCACGTGACATTCCTGTGGCCACTGTAACAAATGGCCACAAACATGCAGCTTAAAGCCAACTGTTATCGCCTTATGGCCTGGGAGGTAGGAAGCCTCTCTGGGCTAAAAGCAAGGTGTGGCCAGGGCTGTTCCTTGTGGAGGCTGGGGGATTTCCCTGCGCTTTCCAGCTTCTGGAGGCCGCCCACGTTCCTTGGCTCGTGACCCCTTTCTCATTTTCAGAGTTGGCAATAGCAGGGGTGGGGCCATTCTCGCCGTGTCCCCTGGATGCCACCCTGCCTCCCTTTTCCACTGCTAAGGGTCCTGTGGTTACGTGGGATCTACTCCAGGCCAGGCTCCCTATGGTAAGGTCAGCTGATTAGCAACCTTAATCCCGCCCCCACCCCCCCTCCACTTGCCACATAATATACCTGCACAAGTTCTGGGGACTGGGAGGGGCACACCTTTCGGGGCCTCAACTCCTGTCTCAACACTGATCTCAGCACAGTAATGACTCTCGTTTACGGTGCTGGTTATCTTCTCACTGTGGCTCTTGGGGGCGGGGGCTAGCATCACCCCCACTTTATAAGAAACTGAGGCTCGACGGTGTGGATCCCCCTGCCAGGGGCCACTGGGTGGGAAAGGTGCCCAGCTGGGACTCGAGCCTCAAGAGTCCTTACTCTTGGCCGCCACGGGAGGTCGGGCACCCACCGCGGGCCACCTCCCTGCCGGAGACTCACAGCCTCGGGCTGTTTCACACAGAGTGACAGCCGGGACCGTCCGGGGGGCTCGATGCTGCCACTTGCACAGGAAGTCTGGGCCTCCTCCGCCTGGCACCCGGAAGGATCCCACACGAGAGTGCCTGGTGCAGGGAACCAATTCAGGCCTCACCGGCCGGGTCTGTAGAAAGGGGTGGCCGGTGGCCCATGGGGCAGAGCTGCACCTGGCGGCTGCCAGTGGGCTGGTGATTCTCCCGGCGGCACGGTAACGCCTAGGACCACACCCGAAATCGGAACCCGTCAGCAAACTTGCATCTGCGGAGTGCCTGGGACGGGCACTCCCACACGGCTTTGCTCCCATAATCCCCCAAAGCAACCTCTGAGACTGATAACCCCGTCATTCTTGTTGCACAGCCGGGGAAACTGAGGCCCAGGCGACGGTACGAAGAGCGCCCATTTTCATTCGTGCACTTTGAGGCTGACTATGTGCCCCGAGCAGGGTGTTGGGGACACAGCAGTGGGGAGGCAGGTTGTAAACAGCACGCAGACAAGATACTGAGATAAGTGACAAGTGTCACGGGGGAGAGAAGTAGGTCAAGGCAGGAGGAGTCTTGCAGGCAGGGTGGCTGGCAGTGTTGTGGGGCATGGCTACCATATGCTTGGCACCGTCTAGGCCCGTTCCAGGAATCTTGTCACCAGAATGGCGTCCGGGAACCACAGCCCCCCTGCAACGCAGGTCTCCCTTGTTTCTCAGGCGAGGTGGGCGGGTCGGGGAGTATCCTTACTGAGGACCACACGGCGTGCAGTGGCCAAGGTAGGATCAGAACCCAGGGCTGCGAGCACCCAAGGCAGGTGTGGTCATAACCCCCACACTTGCCCCCAGGGGGTGGGGCCACGGGGCTATAAGGGGCAGATCTGTGGTCTCAGTGCTACACCAAAGACACCCCGGGGGCTTCCCTTGTTTGCCGAGCAAGAGGCGGGGGGAGCAGGTGCCCCCCAGCATGGGCAGAGAAGAGCCAGCCAAGGAGGTTTGTTTTTAGTCTAAAAACCTGAGTTTGGCCATAAACGTGCACATGGAAATGCACATCTTCATGTGAATATTTTTCTATTTATTTTTTACTTATTTAAAAAAATTGTTTAATGTTTTTATTTGTTTTTGAGAGAGAGAGAGAGAGAGAGACAGACAGAGAGCAAGTGGGGAAGGGGCAGAGAGAGGGGGAGACACAGAATCCAAAGCAGCTCCAGGCTCCGAGCTGTCAGCACAGAGCCTGACACGGGGCTCGAACTCACGGCCTGAGCCGAAGTCGAACACTTAATCCACTGAGCCACCCAGGCGCCCCGTGAATATTTTTTTTTTTAAGTTTATTTATTTATTTTGAGAGACAGAGTGGATGGGAGGGGCAGAGAGAGAGGGAGAGAGAGGGAATCCCAAGCGGGCTCCACGCTGTCAGTGCACAGCCCAACAAGGGGCTTGAACTCACACACCGTGAGATCATGACCTGAGTGGGAGTAGGACGCTTACCCGACTGAGCCTCCCAGGCGCCCCTCCACGTGCACACGTTTAGCCTTAGAAATCCGCCTACCTTCCCCGGCCACAGGAGGTGGCCTTCCTATGCTGGCCTGGAACCCCAACACGTCCCCCACGTGCATGCAGCTGTTGGACTTCTGATTTTTAGAAAGATTCGTGTTACAGTGACACGAACTTCCTAAGGAGCATCCCGCCCCCTCCCCTGGCCTCACAACACCCGAGCGTGAAAAGATACAACCTCTGGGCCCAGCCAAGGCGAAGTCTGTGCAGAAATTCCCCTTCGTGCCGAACACAGAGGCCAGAGGTGGGTCCTAAGGCAGGAGCACTTCCTGGCCTCTGGGAGACGGAGATGGGGACACTCAGTGGAGCCCTACTGCCCCCTAGAGGGAGAGATTCTGGAGGCCCAGCTGGGGATCCGCAGGCCTGGAGCCTAGGCCCAGGGCTCTCCCCACGTGCACCCCCCCGGCCAGAGCAGCTCCCTGGGGCTTCTCTGTCCCTTCTCTGGGTCTCGCCTCAGGACAAGGTTAGCCTGACCTCAGTCCACAATCTGCTGAGGCGACAAGGTGTAGGAGCCCGGAGCCTTGCTGGCCGAGTCCGTCCCTGGATTGTGGGGTGAATCACAAGGACTCAGCCTGCTCTGCCCAAAGTAGTGACTGGAGTCACAGGCACTTCGGCCAGCCTCTCCAAAGGTTTTAAATCCCCGAGCCCTGAATAGAATATGACATCTCATGCCTCCTAGTCTCATTCAGACAAAACCCAAAGTGAAGCTGTTATAAGAGTGAGGAAGCCCAAGGCGTTTCAGAGTGTTACACGATCCCTACTTTGATGTCTTTTTCATTCTTAAAAATAAATATCCCTCAAATGATTGACAAAATGTGGGTGCATCCCTCTGCTCATGTGCTAATAACGTTAACATTTAAGTACTGGATTATGAGGATTAGCTATCACTCACTGGGCAGGTTCTAGGAACCCTGAAGTTCTTTCTGAGGGCTCTTCCTGGGCTCGCTCACCCGGTCCTCAGGACGGCTCACCAACGACGTGTTGTCACCATCAACATTTTACATAAGAGGAAACTGAGGCACAGAGAGATTAGGCAACTCGGCCGAGATGGCACAGTTAAGGAGAGAGGGGGAGGTTCCAAAAAGGTCCTCATCAGCATCCAGCGCCCAGCTTACGGGCCCCATCTTCTGAGACGCCTTCCCTGCCCTCCCTGGTTAGAGCTGGCCCACCCCACCCCACCCTTACTGGCCTTGCCTCTCCCTTGTTCCCTTGGCAGCTCTCCCTGCAACGTGCAGTTGTGTTTCTGGTTTTCTGGGTCTGCCTCCCCCACTGCAAGGTCAGCTCCGTGAGGGCGGGCACGGAATCTGCTGGGATGGTTTCAGCTCCCCGTGACTGGCCCTGGAACATGCTGGGCGCTCCCTCCATATCTGTGGAATGAATGAATGAATGAATGAATGAGTGAACAAAGATGTACAGTTTCTATTTTCAAGAAGCTGCCACCGAATGGGGGAAAATTGACCTTACTGACTGTAGTAGGTTGAAGTGTGCCCCCCACCTCAAAACGCCCACCGGGAACATGTGAACACTACATTATTTGAAAAAAGGGCCTCTGGGGATATAATTAGGTCAGTGGTCTCAAGACGAGATCATCTTGGATAATTTGGGGGGGGGGGGCCGAAATCCAATGACAAGAGTCCTCACCAGAAGAGGGAAAGACTCAGAAAAGGCTGTGGAGATGTAGGCAGAGAGCGGAGCTCCACGGCCACCAGCAGCTGGAGAAAATACTGGATTCCTCCCTGGAGCCTTTGGGAGGAAGGTCGGCCCTCCTGACACCTTGACTGTGGACTTCTGCCTCCAGATCTGTGAGGGAGTAAATTTTGTTAAAAAAAAAAAATTGTTTTTAACGTTAAATTATTATTGAGAGACGGAGACAGACAGACCATGAACGTGGGAGGGGCAGAGAGAGGGGAGAGACCCAGAATCCGAAGCAGGCTCCAGGCTCTGAGCCGTCCGCACAGAGCCTGAGGCGGGGTTCGAACTCACAAACCGTGAGATCACAACCTGAGCCGAAGTCGGACGCGTAACCGACTGAGCCACCCAGACGCCCCTAAATTTTGTTTCATAAAACACAGATTGTTGTTTTAAGCCACTCGGTTTGTGGCACTTTGTTACGGCGTAGCCCTGGGAAGCTAACACACTGACCCACCACGGATGGTTTATCAATTGGCAAACATCCCGCACAAAAGCTCCCAAAATGGGCACCAGGAGGCGCCATTCCAGAAGCTGCTCGTGCAGGAGGCGTGGCCAGCTCCTCCCTCTGCCTTCCAGGCACCTGCTGTTCACCGGGAGATTGAGATGCCAGGCCTCCCTCCAGCATCCTCGTTGCGACTCTCATTAGACCGTCACTGTCTATTCTGACCTAGGTTTCGGATTTTCTAGAATTCCCTTTCCCTCCGCTCCAACCCCTGCCAATGGAGCAGCGCCCTCCCACACAGGTGCACAGGTGCTCTCTTGGCTCCCGCCCGGGTCCTTCCCTTCCACCCTGTGACTCCAAAGCCGCCTCCCACCGGGAGCTTTCCTTAACCCCCCCACTTGGAGCCGATTTCTACCCCCCGTGTCTCCTCTAGGCTGTGAACTCCTGGGAAATCAAGAACCACAGAGCAGAGGCATAGCAAGAAATGAAAACAGAGACCCTCGCCCTTGGTCAACCACCCCTCTCTGCTGCCCCCCACCCTCATGCACCCAACGGGCCCGCCTCCCGCTTCCCTCCTGTCAACGCTGCCTCTGATCCCACTTATGCCCTGCTCTTGGCCTGTGACCTCCCTCTGCCACACCCACCCTGGGTTCACATTTTCTGCCTCGTGGCTCCGTGCTCCTGACTCCACCCACATAACCATCCTGACCGAGTGGATCAAGCGCACTGACCTTCCCCCTTGACCTTCCGGGCTCCTGAGCCATGCCCGACAATGCCACTCAGACCTGGGGCTTCAAGAAGATCCCCCTGATCGGAGATGTCAGTACGAAGTGCGGTCACCCATGCCCCTCCCACCAAAACCACGTGGCCCGTGATTTTAGTCAATAATACTGGCCGGTGTCCTGTGTGATGCGGGCAATGACAATCGTCATCATCGCTCCCAGCCGGGCCGGGCCAATACGCTTCCGGGGGCACGACCGGGATGCACCCCCCACTTCCCTTCGGGCCCGCGCGCCCCCCCGAGAGCCCCGGGAAGGCCCCGGGCCCGAGCACACACCCAGTCCTGGCCCTCGTCCACTCAGTGTCCTTTCTCATTCTGAGTCGGTTTCTGTGGTGCTGGAAGATGTTTTCAAAATGATGCGAGCATATTTCTGAGGTCAGCTCCTAATCAAAAACGACTCCCAGACGGTGCCCTGGTTTAAAAAGAAAGAAAGAAATGAAGTGAGTCATCATCCAAACCATCTGAATGAAACAAAGACACAACAAACTCCGCTTTCCTCCTGCGCCAGAAGAGATGAGCTCAGCCTTGCAGAGAGGCAGCTGGAGGGAATTAACGGGGATCTCCGGCTCCCCGAGATAGCGGGGACCGCACAGCCGACCGGGCCGTGACTCACGGCCAGAACCACGGGGATACGGCCACCCCGGGCGGCCTGGACCCCTCGGAGGGGCCTGCGGCAGGGGCTGCGGCTCCCAAGGGGGTCCTGGGGACCCACGCCGATGGGGCGGCAGGGCCGCAGAGACCCAGGAGTGACCATGGAGAGACCCCAAAGCTGGGGCGATTCCACCCCACACTGGCCGCGGGGGAGCTAGGGGATTCTGCTAGACCGGGTTTCACAAAGTCCCAGACGCCCCCGGTGGTGATTCTCTTTGCAATGTCAGTGCCCCTCCTCCCGATTCTCCCTGGGCCCCTCTTCCCACACCCCTCCCTCTGGGGGAGAACAGCCATTTCCCCGGGGAATCCTGGGGCTCCCACTGAAATGATGAGTCTGCCAAGATCCTGAACTCAGAAGACTCCACCAGACTGACGTTCCCCCAGATTTGGGAGGGAGGCGTGACTGGACAGAACTGAGGGGTCAGGCCAAGCTGGCTGCTAGCAGTGGGCCCCAGACCCGCCGTAACCGTCATTGCAAAATGTGTGACTTCCAATCAGGACGGTCAAGACGGCCCGCTGCCCTTAGAGAAGTAGGTTTTTTGAAAACGGAAGTGACTTCTCAAATGATAGCAGTAACAGATGCACGTGTACACGTGATAACACTTCTTTTCAATAATGAAAGTATTAGCCGCGAACATGAAGACGTTAGTATCTCAGGATGTTAAGATCAAGGGGGAGAAAAGTGTAACACAGAGTCTCGTTCTACCAGAGGACTCGCCAGCCCCTTCCCCGGTGCTGATAGTTCTTGGTTTGGCTTTTCTAGTTTTTCTGATGGTAAAGTTTACCTTGAACGCTACGTTTACTTCTACTTAATCCTCCCATTGAAAGATGAGGGAATCGGGGCATCTGGGTGGCTCAATCGGTTAAGCGTCTGATTCTTGGTTTCCGCTCAGGTCACGATCTCATGGTTTGTGAGATCGAGCCGCGCATCTGGCTCTGGACTGACAGCGTGGAGTCTGCTTGGAATGTTCTCTCTCCCTTTCTCTCTCTCTCTCAGGAGGTTGACCTAGATCCTTGAGCAGTTGTTTTCGTAAAGAGTACAAGGATTGTAAATGTTTGAATTCTGGAATGTCTAAGAATATCTTAATTTTGTTTAGCCATATGCAAGGAACTCTAGATCGAAAATCTTTAGCCCTCGGATCATGGTAGGCCTAGCTTCATCTTCTGGCATCCACACAGGCGACAGATCTGGCGTTCATCTGATTCTTCGTCTTTTGTGGTTTGACACTCTATTTCCCACAGCTTGGATGGTAGCCTCTTTACTCTTAAAGTTTTTTGTTTTTTTTTTAACGTTTTTTATTTATTTTTGAGACAGGAAGAGACAGAGCATGAACGGGGGAGGGGCAGAGAGAGAGGGAGACACAGAATCGGAAACGGGCTCCAGGCTCCGAGCCATCAGCCCAGAGCCCGACGCGGAGCTCGAACTCACGGACCGCGAGATCGTGACCTGGCTGAAGTCGGACGCCCAACCGAGTGAGCCACCCAGGCGCCCCTACTCTTAAAGTTTTAAAACTTCCCCTGATGCCGGTAGGTATGCATTGTAAATGGAACCTGGTGGAACACGTAACCTGCAGACCTTAAGTCTTCCCCGGAGTGCGGTGAAATGTTCTTCTCGTTTATTATTTCCTCCCCACCATTCTCTCCCTTCTTTGGAAATTCCCATTTCACAGGGGTTGGAAATCCTGGATTTATCCCCTCCCCTCTGTCTCAACTTTTCTCATATCTTCTAGTGTTCTCCCTTTACATTCTAGGCCATTTCTTTGATCCTGGACTCCAGATACTAACTTTGTCATCGGCTAGATCTGTCTTAGTTTTCAGCCCGCTCGTTGAAATTTTTGAGCACGATCAGATTCGTCTCATTTTCTTCTCCTCTGACTACTCCATTTTCACACCAACCTACTCTTGTTGAGGCAAACGTCTCTCAAATCCTCTTAGACACAAACTAGAATGAAATCTTTGTTCTCCCCTTCCCTGGATTATCTCTGCTTGCTCCAGAGTGAAGTATTCCGTTCATCCACTGTGATCCTTCCCTTTTGTGATATTTGTTTTCCCCACGTGCCTTGAGATTCCTCTGAATGTTGGCTTCCATTTACAGATAAAGGATCAAGTTGGTTAATGTCTGTAAGAGGCCTGGTTTTCCTCTGAAGCTCCAACTGGTTTCCTTTCCCAGTGGGTCTCTCCTGGGAAGGGTGGGACAAGCCATGGGCTGTGCCTACCTGGGCAGGGCACGACCTCCCGCAAGCCTCCCTCTAAGGTACAAGGGCAGAAAGCCAACAGGCAGGCAAAGGAGATTCCAGCTTGTCACAGCAAAGAGGATTAAACAAACAGGAGTTCGTTTTTCTCCAGTAGAAGGAGGTCTGAGGGCAGGCAGTCGGCAGACGTCACGGTGGCTCAGTGATACTGATCAAGATGCCCACTTTTCGTTGTTTGCCAGATGGCTGGCTGCCACACCTTGAGCTTCTGGTAGGAAAAGGAAGACCAAGGAAGCCAGAAGGGAGGGCATTTATATCAGGAAACTGAAAGCCACTCCAGAAATCCCCAACAGATTCCTGTGCACATTCGTGGTCTCAAGGGAGCCTGGGAGATCAAACTTTTTAGCCAAGTACTTTGCGATCTTGAACAAACCAGGGTTCCTCTTAGGAACAAAGAACGAGGGTCATCTGGGTGGCTCAGTCGGTGAAGCGTCCGACTTTTGACTCCCACTCCAGTCATGATCTCACAGTTCGCGGGATCGAGCCCCGTGTTGGGCTCTGCACTGACAGGGCAGAGCCTGCTTGGGATTCTCTCTCTGCCCCTCCCCTGCTCACGCTCACCTCCTCTCTCTCTCTCTCTCAAAATAAATAAGTAAGCATTAAACAAAAGTGTAAAACTTTAAAAAAAAAAAAGGAAGAAGGAAATCAGATGCTGGGTAGGCTACCTACCAACCGTGTGTACGAGGGGTGTTTCCACATCCTTCCCCCTGGGGGCGCTGCTTAGTGTTTCCACGAGCCCCATGCCCATGACAGAGATCTCAATTTTCTCTTCTCTCTCAGCCCTGTAGCAGAGATCGCTATCTGTCCCCTACTATTGATTCCCTCCCTCCCTTTTAGTATCAGAACTCCTACTGTTACTGGACAACTGGCCACCTAAAACAGCCACGCTTCTCAACCTTCTGTTGCAACTGCTTGTGCCTGGGGGGCCAGGTCCCAGACAATGGAATTGTGGCGGAAGTGAAGGATTCAACTTTTGGGTGTGCTCATAGAGGGAAAAGAGGGGTGGACTCTCCCCTTCGCTCCTTCCCATTGGCTAGGCTGCAGATGTGGTGGAGAACTTTCCAGAACACCTCCGAGGATGGTGAAACATCAACGCGGAGAGGGTGAGGACCTGAGGTAATGGACCCCTCCTTAGTTCTGGCAAGAGATTCATCTTGTTTTAGCCACTGCTGTTGGGCCTTTGCTGCAAACGTTCAGTCCAAACAGCCACCTTAAAGATACCTTCTCAGTCCCATTAAAAAAAAAAAAAAAATCACCATCACCAGTTGTGGACAGAGTAGTAGTCCCTGAGATGTCCACATTCGAATCCCCGGAAACTATGAATATGTTCTAAGCCTGAGATGGCAAAAGGGGCTTCATGGATGTGATGCAGGATTTTGCGATGGACAATTCCCCTGAGTGACCTGGGGCGGCCCGGTGTCATCTCAAGGGTCCGCAGAAAGGGGGCGACAAGAGGGTCAGAGTCAGAGGAGGAGATGTGGTGACAGCGGCAGAGGTCAGAGACAGAGCTTTCAAGATGCTGCCGGCTTTGAAGAGGGAGGAAGGAGCCACAACCCAAGAACGCAGCTTCTAGAAGCTGGACAAAGCAAGGGAATGGAGTCCCTCTGGGAACATGTAGGAGGAACTCAGTCTTTCTGACACCTTGACTTCAGGATTTCTGAACTCCAGAACCGTAAGATACTGAATCGGTGCCGTTTTAAGCCATTACGTGTGTGGTAGTTTGTCACCACAGCAAGAAGAAACTAATACGCTAGTGAGAGACACCGTCCAGGAGAACGTAAGAGGCGCCATTCGTGGAGCGTTTCATCCGGGCCTCATCATGCAGACGCGTAGGGCGAATGACTCCACTCAATCCTCACAACCCTCCCATCGCGTCCATCTTACAGAAGACGCGGAGATTCAGAGAGGTGACGTAAGCCATCCGAGGTCACACAGTCAGTTAAGTGGCAGAGCCCGGTGCTCGTCTGCCATCATCCCACCGAAACGTCAAGAAGGGTCAGAAACGTGGCTCGAAACCCGTGCCCTGCCCGCCACCCTGGGAAGTAATGCCTTATTTTTTTCCAACTTGTCAGGATATCCTGCTCATCCCCTAAACCTCTCTCTTCTGGTTTAAAATAGGCTTTGCTCTACTGCAGTTCGGAGGCTCAGAGACCCCTCATTTGCGGCTGCCCATAAGCACACCACGGGCCTCCTCCCTTTGTCTGGAGGAACAGTTCTCCTGTGACGACACAAGCATGAGTCAGGGTGCTGGCGGGGACCTGGGGTGAGGGTCCTCCCAAGGGCAGCCAGGCTCAGGAAACCACAGCCAATCCTGAGGCGGGGGGGGGGGGGGG
>NW_024412463.1:2277907-2285499 GCF_014898765.1 Herpailurus yagouaroundi | reverse complement strand
TTCCAACACTCAGCCGTGAGTGAGGGAATCCCTCGTTCTCTCCCACGTTTGCTCTCTTTGCTTCTCTGCTGCAGGGGCACCTCTCCTGAGGCCCAAGGCTACCACTGCCTGGTTGTCTGTGGAGGGGAAGGGCCCCTCCCCTCTCTGTCCCAGCCACAGTCGCGGCTCTGCCACGGTGGGTGTGTGACTAGAATGCATCGTGTCCACGGTCTCTGGGGCTTCCTGCTGGCCCGAAGGCTCTCACTGACCACATGTACAGTGGGTGTTGGTCCACGTGTACTGTCATAAACCCTCGGACCCTCATCTGTAAAAGGACCTACCTTATAGGATTGTCTGGGGATTCAACTAGACAATGCAGGAAAAGGACTGAGTGCAGTCTTGGCAAAGACAGCTCATAATAATTCTTGGACTTTTAATTATTACCACCCTTCTACTTTGATTCTAACAAAACTCGTTTCTTTCCTGTCTTATTCCCCAGGTTTAGGTTTCCAAATCTAAGGCAGAGGTTGCAAACTAGTGGTCCCACAAGTTGTGCCCAGCCTGGGATGTGTTCTCTTTGGCACACCAGGTGTCAGCCCACACGGTGGTTTTAAAACTTGAGATACTTGCCAAAGGAATTAGTTAGGGTGCAGGTTCAGCTGCTGACCTGGAGACCCCAAATAATAGCAGCTTAAGGAAGTGAGAATTTTCTCTCTCTCTCCCAGAATTGTTTGAGGACGAGCAGGTGGATATGAAGGCTCCATGGGGCTGGGGACTCAGGCTCCCTCCTTCTTGTTCCACTTCCTTTCCAGAGTGCTACCCTCCAGAGTGGCCACGGTGGCTCACCATCACGTCGTCTGGGTCTGCGTTCAGCCAGCAGCAGAAGGGCACGGAAGGGTGTGCCCTTCCTCTGGGGGGTCAAGGCCTTGCAGTTCTTGCAAAGCCCACATCACTTCTGCTACTGGCCCATTGGCCTGAACTTGGTCGTTTGGCCACACGTAGCAGCTGCTGGAGGTGAATCGTATTTGGGACGGCCACGAGCCTGACAAGAATTAAGAGGAGCTGTTATCAAAGAAAAAGGAGAGCATCAACTTGGGTGACATTTAAAAATTTGGGAGTTTTAGATTCTGGGGCACGCCGATTACAAGTAGAACTCACGTGCACTGGGCATCTCTCTGTGTTCTCCTTGCACTGGCCATGTGAGGGGCATGCATCCGAGACTGTGAGCTCACCCCCCCCCCCCCATGAAGCAAAGCCCAGCTCCTTCCTACACTGCCCAGTGCTGCTTGCATACTAGAGAAAGCTTTGGAATGGCCCAGTGAGCACATTCCATAAACCACCGTACCCCCAGCCCCCACCCGAGGGTGACCTCATCCCACCATCTGGGCAGGCAGTGTCCCCTCTCTCTGTTCCTTCCCTCCTGATCGCTGAGGGCCCAAGGCGCATGCTTCTTCCCATCCGGTCCTCAGGTTGGGGACCACAGAAGGTGCCCAAACATACTGCTGAGACTACCTCTCACTCAGACCCTGGGAAAGGCCACCGGCTACCCGTCCGCCTGGCTCTCCACTCCCACCAGCCCCAGAAGCAGAAGAGCCTTTCAGAGAAACTGGGCTGGTGACACCAAGGGGAGGGTGCCGGGCCACACCCGGGCCATCCAGTGGCAGGGTCCACTCCCCTGCCCCCCCATGCCACGGCCCCCCAGCTGCTGCGACAGGAAAACCAGTGGTATGTGCCTTCCACCTCCCAGCGGGTCGTAAATATCGCTCCCGGAGATTACTGGGCCCCACGCTCCGTCCTCAGCTTCTCCAAGGGACACGAGGAGGAAGGACTGAGTCACGGCCCCCGGCCCTTTCTAAATTGGACTTAAAATGAAAAAATAAATAAAAGAGGGAAAGGGCCTGATTGTTTTTCAGAGCAGAAGAACGAGCTTACTCTGTGCTCACAAGCCTCTAGCAGGACCCAAGGGAGTGAGCTCACGGCAGCCGTTCCCCTCACCAAACTTCACCTTCAAGGTGAAGCCAGGAGCCAAAGAAAATATTGTGATAAAGTCTAAGTTACTTCTGATGCCTGCCCGGCCACTCGATTCACTGAACTGAGTGCAAACGAGTCTCCTCGCTTCTTCCTCTCTGCAAATTTGGGTTGGGGGAGGCAAGCGCTGGGCCCCCAGCCCAGTGCTGCTCACCATACACTACTCAAGGCCCTTGCTCACTTCTTCTCTTTTTCCTTTCTACACAGATCTCGGGGTCGCTGCACAAGCCACAGGGTCAGGGACAAAATGAAAATGCAGGGCCCTTGTTCAAAAAGCAGGAAGAGGGGCGCCTGGGTGGCTCAGTCGGTTAAGCGGCCGACTTCGGCTCAGGTCACGATCTCGCGGTCCGTGAGTTCAAGCCCCACGTCGGGCTCTGGGCTGATGGCTCGGAGCCTGGAGCCTGTTTCCGATTCTGTGTCTCCCTCTCTCTGACCCTCCCCCGTTCATGCTCTGTCTCTCTCTGTCTCAAAAATAAATAAACGTTAAAAAATTAAAAAAAAAAAAAGCAGGAAGAAAAGTGCCAATAAAGGTACTCAAGTTACTAAAATAGAAAGTATTTTCCTTTCTTGACTTGTCATGGTGTTTCTTTGCTATTTGATATTGTTCTCCGTGCAGAAAAAATTCAGAATGATTAGCATGGATTTTTGTTGCCCGGCTGTATATTGCAAAACTCCAATTCTAAATTCAAAGAGAAGGGCATTGAGCCCGCCAGCAGAATCACCCGGATTACATGACTTGTATTTTGTCGCTCATGCGCGCGCGCACACACACACACACACACACACACACACACACACGTTCCATCCTTGCCAGTGCAGGGGAAACACCACACAGAAACTTCTCTTCTGGACACGTGAACATTCTACCAGCCCCCCTCTGCCTTCTGCTCGCCGCAGAGAGAGGATGGGCAGAAAGGAGAAGGAGTCACGGGTTGCACAATCCTTCCTTTCCTTCCAAGTCCCGTTTCCAGGATCAATAACTGACCAAAACAGAAGTTCCATGGGTAAGAAAGGGTTCCTTGGTTGGTCGGGTTTCTTTCTGCATTTGCCTTTTTTCTACATCCCAAGCAGGCTCTGGTTCTGACAGAAAGCCTGGCCTCTCAGGGCTGTCAGTGCCCCTCCCCCCACCCCCCAGTTACTACTCGGTCGGCCGTGAGTCTAACACGCATCCCTTGGACATCCCCTGAGTCTCGATGAACTCCCATGGTGGTGGGCGTCTCAGATTCCTGGGAATCCTGATCCTGGGAACAGCCGAGGTCGCCTTGGCTCTCACGCGTTCCGCCTCCGCCCCCATCCCATCGGACTCCACTTACCAAACACCCGTTCGAAGATAAATTAGGAATTTTTAGAGGACAGAAGTGCCAGATGTGGGGCTGATCTGAGCACGAGGCCTCGGTGCCCAGCCATGACGCGGATCCTCACATCGTGTTTATTTTTCTGACTCGCAATGTATCTGCTTCGCACAGCAAAGCGGGTCTGACATGTGACAATTACCGCCCGGCCACGACGCTGGCCGTGTAACTTGCCGGATGTTTCTCTAGGTCTAGGTCACCAGAGAACTCATCAAAACCCTCCGGCGAGTTCTCGAACGGGTCCCCATCCTAACTGCACATTCTCCCTACTGGCAGCTGACCCCCACCGGCCCCCCTCCGCCTCATTTCTCTGCAGCTCGCTCACCCTGCCCCAGGCCTCTTTCCTCGAACAAAGCCTTTCCAGTTTTGCACCCGCAGTTCCCTGGGCCCGGGATCCCTGTCCACAGCTCCTCTGTGACTGCCTGTGCAGCCTTGAGGTCCCGGGTGCAACGTCACCTCCTCCAAGAGCCCTGCTCTGACAATAAAGTACCTCCCAGTCCTTCTTCATCAGGCGTGTGACTGATCGCCCAGCGACTCCCACCAGGGCTACGCTCGGTGCTGGTGGGTTTCAGATTGGGTTTCCGAACCGATCACTGGTTGGGCGTTAGATGATTCATGACTGGCTTAGGCCAGGGGTGGGCAAGTCCGGCCCACTGCTTGGGTTTGTTAATAAAGTTTTACTGGAACACAACAACGCTCACTTGTTTATGTATCATTTTTTGGTTGCTTTCTGGCCACCACAGCAGAGTTGATTAGTTACGACACACAAACGCTGTGTGGCTTGGGGGGCGCCTGGGTGGCTCAGTCGGTTGAGCGTCCGACTTCGGCTCAGGTCATGATCTCGCAGTTCGTGAGTTTGAGCCCCGCGTCGGGCTCTGTGCAGACAGCTCAGAGCCTGGAACCTGCTGCGGATTCTGGGTGTCTCCTTCTCTCTCTGCCCCTCCCCCACTTGTGCTCTGTCTCTCTCTCAAAAATAAATGTAACAAAACCAAACCAAACACTGTATGGCTTGCAAAGCCTTAAATATTTACTCTCGGGCCCTTAGAGAATATGTTCGTCATCCCCTGGGTTAGATAGAGTTTACTCCCGGGTCTGCAGACGGGGCCAGCCTCTCTGGAGTCTCGCGGCTGCGTCAGAAAGAGGTCGATGCCTAAGCAGGGTGAGGATGCTGAGAGACAGGAGGAAGGCGAGGAATGCAGAGTGATCAACCAGCAGGTGCAGAAAATACTTCTGAGGACACAAATTTTCTGTAGGTTTCTTTTGGGACACGTGCCTTTGAAGCCCTGGGCTGCCACGTAAAGAAACCCGGCCACCCTAAAGCCACCACACTAGACACGCCCTGAAAAGAGATTGGCCAGAGAGAGCGCTTCCCGGGAACCCCCCAGCTTCTGCTGGCATTTTCACTGGCATTCGTAGCCACTACGAGCGAGCGAGCCTTCAGGGGTTCCAGATGCCACGTTTCCTGTGAGCCTCCCCAGCTGACGCCACATAGAGCAGGGAAGGGCTGTTCTCACCGAGCCCTGCCCAGTTTTCAGGTTTGCGAGATGAATAAATACTGGCTATTTTATATGCCCCCAAAGGTTAAGTGACATGCTCAAGGTCGCCAGCTCGTAGGTGGCAGGATTTCACCTCCGTTTACCTCGCTCTGGAGCTCCTGCCATTCACCGTGTGCTGATGAAAGGAGACGAGACATGAAAAGGGCTTAGCCCAGCCTCGGGCACACATGAAGTACTCAAGGACGGGGCCACGGTCACTGGCATTGTTATCTTTGCCCTAAGTTGCCCAAGACCCCCCAGTAAGTTAGAAATAACTGGGTCCTCCGCTGCTTCTTAGCCTGCTGCTTTCCACTCTCACTCCCATTTCTGAAGAGAGAGGACATGAGATGTTTGCAGAGCACTTAGGGAGGCGTGTGTGAAATACTACAAAATATACGTATCAGTCTCCGCCCTGGTTCCCGAGCCAGAGCTCCTAAAACCCGTGTAAACAGGGATGCTAGGAGCATCTTCTGTTGTGCTGTTTGGTCTCTGACCCCAGTTTCCGGAGTTCCTAAATCCCTTGGGACTTCCCGGGTGACAGCGGTAGTTTTTGTTCTAGTGGTGGTCAGCTCCCGGATGGGGGCTGGTCACTAGAAAGAGCCAACCATGATTAGAAGCTTGGAAATTTTAGCCCCACCCCCACCTCCCGAAAGAGGACAGGGGCGAGAAAGCGAGTGAATTGTGACTGTGTGACCAACACTCCATAAAAAGTCCCCAAAGTATGGGATTCAGAAAGCTTCAGGCTTCGTGGACATATCCAGGTGCCAGGAGGATGGCATGTCCCAACCCCACGGGGACGGAGTCCCCTGTCCTCTTCCGGACCTTGCCCCGTGAACCTCTTCATCTGGCTCTTCACGGATACCCTGAAAAGTATCCTTTGTAATAAATCGGCGGTAGTAAGTGTTTTCTTGGGCTCTAGCAAATTATCGGACCCGAGGAGGGGGCTGTGGGACCCCCCCTGAGCTGCTGGTGGCCTAGAAGCACAGGCTCACCTGACCGGCAGCTGGTGTCAAAGTCGCCAGGGGAGGGGGAGGCAGCCTCGCGGGACTGACCCCGCGGCCTGGGGAGTCTGTGCCGATTCCGGTTAGTGTCAGAATCGGATTGAGTTGTAGACTCGCAGCTGGTGTTGCGGAATTGCTGATGGGGGAAAACCCACACACCTACTGTCAGAGTGCTGTGAGCAGCGTGTGAGAAAGCAAACAGAGAACAGGGTTTTTTCCCTTTTCAGTCTGGCATGTGAGCCTGTGCCGTCAGCCCCAGCTGCCATGACCGATCATCGGTACAGGTTGGCGAAGAAGAGCCCGCCGAGCGCCCGCCCCTCTGGTCTCTGCCTCTCCCTGCCCCATCTCCTCGTGCCGCCAAGACTTATCCTCGCGTATGCATCCAGGGCCGACTGGTCACCCCAAACCTGGGACCAGCTGAGACTCATCTGAGATACTAAGCCCTCATCGGCCCTGGGGCCGCCCCCCGGAAGCTGCCCTCTCTCCCCAGAGAGGCTGGCTCACGGGGCAAGATGCCTCGCTGCATCTGGGCAGGAGCAGTTGACATCGGCTGTCAGGACAGAAATGCCCCAGGGCTCACAGAGGTTGGAAGCTCTGCCGTCAGGAAGCAGACACTAGAGCCTTGTGACTCACTGCTTTCCCAAGGTCAGGTATCATTTTGAAGGTCAGCTACGCCTGAGGCTCTGGGAGCCATGCCCTTATTCGGTGAAGCTTACAAGTGGACCTTTGGCGACCACTCCTTGCCCCCATCCCTCGAACCCTGGCCTTGATCTGAATTTTCCCTGCGTGCACTCGACTCCTTAAGAAATCATCTTGAGGTGTTTGGTTCTAAACTCTGTAGATGCCAGACCTCATCCCTTCCCCACCCAGGGATGCCCTTGGGGCCGTGGGTGAGTCACAAGGCATCTGGAGTGACATTATCCCGGGGCTGGCATCAAAGTGGCTGTCCTGCCGGGAGGCTCCCTCCTGACTCCATCCAGGTCCTGTGAGTCAGATACAGACTTGTGCAGAAACACCCTGCGTGTGTATGTGAAACACCACCCCAAAGAGCAGGGCTTAGAAGAAGGGCTTAAAGCTCTGTGTGAGTCCAAGCTCCTGCCCATCACAAAAATGTCCAGTCCCTGGAGACAGGAGCCTCCCAGGCAGGCAGCGTTTTGCAGCAAGCCTGTGCTCTGTACCATTTCTGGAGCAGCCTGGACGGTGGTGTTTGATGAAGCGTGTGCCCCTCTAGGCCGCTTGCACTGGAATCACCTGGGGATCTTGTTACAAGCGCGGATTTCCGAGCCCTAAGCCAGACCCAGGGACTCAGAATCTCAGGCCTGTGCAAAGGAGCCTTCACAGGACTCGGGGCCACCAGGCCAGGAGGCTGGAGGCTGTACTCGCCAAGCACCTGCTAAGCACTTTCCGTGACGGCTCATCAGGGGCCTGCTCGGGGCCAGGCACAGTCCTCACCCCTGGGGACTCATAAAAGAAAATGACACATAAAATGTAAAACAAAGGAACAGAACACAAAATGAAAATAAACACAGAGAAAGCCCCCGCCCACATGCAAATTTCGGTTGAGAGCATGTGTGTGTCTTGCTGTTGCCTTAACGGGGAGGGCAGAAAGCAGACAAAAAAAAGAATGAGATTACTCCAGAAAGTCCTAAGTGCTGCGCGGCGGGGGGCTTTCTCTGTGTTTATTTTCATTTTGTGTT
>NW_024412463.1:2237980-2277507 GCF_014898765.1 Herpailurus yagouaroundi | reverse complement strand
GGAACCGGATCGCAGCCCTGGAATGCTTTTCTACTGGGACAGGAGGGTCGTAGAGGTCAGCAGACTGCGAACGAGAGGGATAGGCTCTCGGGACGGCGACCGATGGAGCTGCCCCAGGGGCTGTGCTGCCTCCGGGGTGGAGCCTGGAGATACACCCCCGAGATCCCAAAGGAAGACTGCTCCTTCCGTTTTGCTGAGCCCAATTTGCTAAGGCCAGTAAGTCACCTCTGACCCCAGATCACAGTCCCTCTGGAAGAGGAGAGTTGGCCCCAGGAAATGAAGCCTCGGGGTCAGTGAAGGAGGCTGGAAGCACCAGCGGACTCCTTGGTCCCCAACGCCGTGCTGGGTGGTCAGAACTCCAGTTCTTCTGGGCTGCTGTAGTCACACTGCATCCCCGATGGTGACAGAGACCTCACCGTCAGCCAGTGTCCAAGACTACACTTCTCAGCATCCACTGAAGCTAGATAAGACCGCAGGACTATGATTTGGCCCAGGAGATATAAAAGGAGATTTGGTGGGTTATTGCCAAGACAGCTCTGTAAAGGGGAAGGTGTGAGGGCCCTTGGCTCCTCAGTTTCTTCTGGCAGCTGGCCTAGAAGGTCGATGCGATGGCTGGAGCTGCAGCAGCTATTCAGAATCACGAGGTGACCTTGAGGATAGAGGCCACATGCTGAGGACGGTGGAGCAAAAAGAGTCTGGGTCCCTAATTTTTTATGAAGGAATAATAAACTTTGATCTTTTTTTAAGGCATAACATATTTGGGTTTTTCTTCTGTTATGTTTAGTGAAACCTAATCCTAACAGATATAATTGGTTTAAATGGAAATCTGAAGTGAGACTCTTCGTCTGAATTTTTTTTTTTTTACAAATGCAGCCCTACGCATTTGGGATGTTTAGATTTTAGAAAACCTCAAAGCTCTCTGTGTTAATGGCACAAACTTGGGGTGGGGAGAAAGAAAGGAAATAGGTCTGGTACTGCCCTATTGCCCAGTAGACAATGCTAATGACAGCAGCTGTAGGGACAAAGAAAAGCGGTTTCTTGGCTGGGGACAGGGGTGGGAGCGGGGATGGGGGGGTGAGAGGTGGGGACAGCTGGAAATGTATTCTGAGGGTGGGGATAAAACTCCCGTCTATGTGATTAGCAGAATTAGATGTGGGTCAGTGGCCACAGCTGGAGTTTGTAAACAGTCTTTTGAGTATTTATTTGCACATTTTTTCTGGCTTGATCAAAATGAAACATCATTAAAAACAGCCCCATCATGGGGCGCCTGGGTGGCGCAGTCGGTTAAGCGTCCGACTTCAGCCAGGTCATGATCTCGCGGTCCGTGGGTTCGAGCCCCGCGTCGGGCTCTGGGCTGATGGCTCAGAGCCTGGAGCCTGTTTCGGATTCTGTGTCTCCCTCTCTCTCTGCCCCTCGCCCGTTCATGCTCTGTCTCTCTCTGTCCCAAAAATAAATAAACGTTGAAAAAAAATTTTTTTAAATAAAAAAAATAAAAAAAAAACAAAAAACAGCCCCATCACCAATTGCCATCTCTGTCAGGGCCTCGGGAGGCGCCCTCCAGTCACGTCAGACCGGTTGTAATTGGCTTTTAAGTTTGTATATGGCAAGTGCCTTTGACTGCAGCCCAAGAGAACTTTGGCGGAGGAAGAGACTTTGGGAGAACCCATCGACCGATACGGCGTCTCAGCTTAACTACAAAAACATCCAGCAGTCACCTAACACAGCCTTTGCCGAATGAACCTGAAAACAGGCTCAGGGGGGTGGCCTTCCTTTCAGCCATCTAGAAAGAACGACGTCATCTTACGATGCCATGGCCAGGACCCAAACTATCTGAGGCCCATGGGCCAGTCCCTGGGGACCCAGGCTCTGCAGCTGGGTTAATCGGCCTCAAATTCCTGTTCTCTCATTTACTGGCCACGTTACCCCACCCAACTCACTTCACCGCTCTGTGCCTCAACGTTCCCATCTATAAAATGGGGACAGTGTTCGCATGTAGCTCATACGATAAAGCACTTAGGAGAGGGGCAATACGGATGAGCGGCTGTTACGACCACCTACTATTGCTGTATAGTTTCTACTTGAAGTTAATCCTCCTGGAAAGTGGTGTTTTCCTTTTTACGGCATGATGTTTAATTTGTATGTTATTATCATTATTCCATTATAAACTGGACAAGGAACAAGTTCAGAGAGTCTTTTCTGCCTCTTGTTCTCATTTTCAAAGAACAGATGCCACATCGGAAAAAGTTAAAAAACCAAATACAATCAATTTAAAGTTTTAAAACGACTCAACGAAATATTTGCAGGCATATCCAAACCTCTCGCTTCCACAAGGTCTATAGGTTTTTTGGTCAGGTTTCACCTTGAATTTGCTTTATAATTCAACTGGTTTCTTGAGTTTGCCTCCCAATTTTAGGTGAGTTTTTTGGTCAAGAAAGGAAATCTAGTGGGACTTTTGCTCTATGGGAAGGCCACAGGGTCTTTCCAGGGAGGAGCTGAAGAAGTCGGGTAGTGTCCGTGGTGTCTGGGGGGTGCTTTCCTTCCTCTTACTTGTGACCAGAAGCCTCCTGACTCACCCAAGGAGACAGAGTTCTCAGACACTAGCCCCTCAGGAACTGGCCGCAGACAGGAAGAACTTACCAGGGGTCAGAAGCCAACCGAGGCCCTGTGTGAGCCACTAAGGTACCTGTGCAAGAAACGTGCTGACCACTTGGGCTCATGGGGACCCTGAAGGGCCATTTGAGGACACAGAGCTACAGCATACCCTTCCCAGAGTAGCAGGGACTGCTCTCCACCATGGCCATTCCCTGACGAGTCCTTTCGCTACCTGTCTCCTCATACCTTCTGGAAGGTCTATTACCCTGTGCTGGGCACTCATTACCCACCACAACTGGCAAAGGTCAAGGGAAGCGATGGAACCGAGGAGTCAGGGCAAAGACTTTCTGTTGACCCACGAGGAGAGGGCAGGGAGGAATGAAGGAATGAAGGAATGAATGAATGAATGAATGAATGACACTAACATATGGAGCCATAAATGTTGCTGACAGGCCAGGTATGTTCCAGGGGCTCTAAACAGATCCCCTCCCTCGATCCCCACAATTCTACCAGGTGGGTCCTAGGACAACTCCCATTTTACAGATGAAGAAACTGAGGCGCAGAGAGACGACTGAGCACTGTGCCCGGTACAAGGGAAACGACTTTGCGCAGAAACACACGTGGGCCGGTCGTCACGGCATTTTTCAGCATCTGAACTCATCTTAGGAAACACACTTCATTGTCTACCTGGTTCTATCCGTCTTCTCCACCAGAACGGGTCTCCTTCACAGTCTCACCGCTGGGCTACCCAGGACCTGGCACACAGAGGGCACTCAGAATTCATTCAACAAGTGACTGAACCTAGAGCTGAGTTTCTTGTGCTCAGCACTATTGACGCCTGGGGCTGGTCCCTCTCTGCAGGGAGGGGGGGAGGGGGAGCACTGCCCCCTGCATCGCAGGGGGGTCAGCAGCACCCTGGGTTTCCTTCCACCCACAAGGTTCAAGCAGCACCCGGCCTCACTCCATCCCCCACGGTCGTGACGACCAAGAATGTTCTCGAACGCTGCCAAATGTTCCCCGGGGGGCAAAACGATTTCCAGCGGAGAACCACTGATCCAGAGCGTTGGAATGACCCCGCGGATACCCTACATGATCCCCCGAGAGGCAGAAACACAACACCCGAGCCCCCTGACGCATCTGACATTCAGGATGATCCCTTTGTCAAGACCCTGAAATACCCGTGATGTGAACGGGCACGACTGGGCCCCGAAGCTAAGACATGACTCGAGCCCACAAGTATGCTGCAGATCCCTGTCAGCACTCGAAACCCTGAAATCTATACATGTGTCGTGGTGAGCCAGCACACGGAGACCCTGAGTGATGTCAAGAGGCAAGGGCCTGCGCTTGATCGGTCCAAGAAGTGTCCTCTTTCAGAGGTTCTGCTGGTCGGGGGAGAGGCCCTTTCTCGGGAGGGTGCCGTTTGCAGATGGCAGCGAAAACATGATGCAATCTGCCTCCGCCACAATCGGCGAAAGTGAGCTTTCATGCAGAGGGTTCTCATTTCCTCTGAGTGGCTTGTCTCTTCCCAGGGACAGAGCTGGAGGAAGGAGTTCCAGAAGTGCACGTCTCTCCCGGTGCCCCTCCAACAACCCAGGCTGCCCCTTCTCCGGTGCTCTGATAGTACGCACACGGACATAAACCTCCCATACGTAAAAAGCACATATGTAATACATAAATCATATATTACACATAAATTGCGTGTAAATCTCATTTTTTTCTCATCCCTGGGTCTTTATTCATGATCTCATTTAATTTTTGCAACGGCCCTGCCAGGTAGGATTTACTAACCCCACTTTCCCGATGACTAAGACTGAGGCATGGAGAGGCTAAGTGACTTGCCCCAGGTCATGGCTCTGATATTTTCTATCACAAGAAAACAGCACGACTGTCCCCTCCCACCCCACCCCCGCCCCAGTCACTCTGACTATAGCAGTAGGTGTCCTTATGCCCCCACTCCCCTCTGCCCACACATCCTATCGACGGGCAGGTCCACGGGCCCTCCTTCCAGCAATGCTCCAGGCCTGGTCGCGGTCACGCGTCTCCCCTGTCCGAGGGCCAGGGTGGTCCAGGCCATCTCTCACCTGCAGGACTACGCCAGCCTCCTCCTCTGCCGTTTCTCCTGGTCCCCGGCTCCTCCGTCTGGACCGTTCTCGCTGCACGGTGATTACCCCTGCTGAAATGTGAGCCGAGGCCCTGGTGGCCCTAAGGACCCATCCAGGTTCCGTGAGAAGGCCAGCAGACCTCGGCTACCTGCTCTGGGCCCTCCTCCCAACATTCCCCTCGGCCATTCCTCTCTCTTGACCACGCCTCCCACCCACATTTACTGAGCACCTACTGTGTGCCCAGCCTTCACGCGTGGGCGCTGGGGATATGGTGGTCGGTCAATGAGGCGGAGCTCCTGGGGCGCCTGGGTGGCTCAGTCGGCGAAGCACCCGACGCTTGATTTCAGCTCGGGTCGTGATCTCGCAGTCCGGGAGTTTGAGCCCCGCGTCGGGCTCTGTGCTGACGGTACGGAGCCTGCTTGGGATTCCCTCTCTTTCCCTCTCTCTGCCCCTCACGCTTTCTCTCTCTCTCTCTCTCAAAATAAATAAACTTAAAAAAAATGGGGTGAAGTTCCTGCCCCCATGGGGTGGATGTCTGCAGCCTGTGCTCCACCCCGACCAGACCCTCACGGTTTCTGCCGCAGCAGCACGTTCTCTTCCTTCTGGGCCCTGCTCAGTTGGTCCCTGTGCCCACCACGGCCTCCCCGTTCCCCTTTGCTTCCCTCCCAACACAGGGCTAATTCCCGCTCTTCTATGTTGCTTATCTGCTGCCGTGTAACAAAGCTCCCCCAGAACCAAGTGGCTTGAAACGGCATTTTTGTGTCCCGTGGTTTCTACGGGTCAGGAATCCGGACGCCGTTACCTGCGTCCCCTGGCTCTGGGTCTCCCGAGGGCCTCCATCACCTCAAAGCTCGGCTGACGAGGCCTCTGGCTCACCCACGGGGCTGCTGGCAGATTCAGTTCCTCCTGCGTCATTGGGCCAAGGACCACAGTTCCTCGCAAGCTGTCGGCCGGAAGTACCCCCTCCCCACCCCCTGCCCGTCCCCGCCGCCTTAGTTCCGCACCATGGGGGCCTCTCCGCAGCACATGTAACGACACGGCAGCTGGCAGACGGAGTGAGCAGGAGGGCAGGAGGGAGTGCCAGCGAGATGGAGGTCACGGTGTTGTGCACCTAATTCTGGAAGTGATAGCCCCTCACGCTGCCACATTTTATTCGTTGGAAGCAGGCCACTAGGCCCAGCAGTGCCCACACAAGGGGAAATCTGACAAGAGGCTGGGAATACACGAGGCAGGCAGGGATCACTAGGGGCTGTGGCAAGAGTAGCCTGCCATAGCTTCTTTCAGCATTAAATGCCCATGTCTCCTCCTCCAGGAAGCCGTCCTTGCCTTTTGGGTTAGGAGCCCCTTCTTTGAGCTCACACAACCCAGGGGCCCCCTTACAACACTTACTATATTACTGTGTATGTTACATGGATGAGCCCCCCCCCCCCCCCCCCCCCACCTCACCAGACTGGGGGCTCCTCAAGGACAGTAGGTCTGTCTTTACCAGTTTATTCTTCACTGTGTTCCTGGCCCCCTGCCGCTCCTGGGCACACAGTTGGGCTTGGTGTCTTTGTTTAAACTGTTTCTTTACTAGTTAAAACGTAGTGACATATCTAAAAAAATTTTTTTAAATGTTTTAATTTCTTTTTGAGAGAGAGAGAGAGACAGAGCATGGATGGGGGGGAGGGGCAGAGAGAGAGAAGGAGACACAGAATCCGAAGCAGGCTCCAGGCTCCGAGCTGTCAGCACAAAGCCCGACGCGGGGCTCGACCTCGTGAACCGCGAGATCACGACCTGAGCTGAAGTCGGACCCTCAATCGACTGAGCCACCCACCCAGGCGCCCCACATGACATATTTTAGTTCCACATTCATTATCATAGATACATATAACAATAGATTACACAGAATTCATAACAAGATTAATCTTTACCGATCATCTAAGAGTGAGTAGCTAATTTATTTTATTTCAGTAACCGAATCCTGCCTGACTTCAAATTCCTGCCCCTTCCCTACGCTGCCTGTGGAACCCCGGGCCCCTCCACTCAAATGTCCTCATCTGTACAACAGGGAAAAGGGCAGGTCTTTACTAAGCACCTACTACGTGCCACACAGCCTCATTTAATCCTCTGAACGACCTGACGGGTGGACCCCACTGCTGCTGTTCCCCTTTGAGGAAGAAGGAAAAC
Organism: Herpailurus yagouaroundi; assembly: GCF_014898765.1. NCBI lineage: Eukaryota > Metazoa > Chordata > Mammalia > Carnivora > Felidae > Herpailurus > Herpailurus yagouaroundi. The sequence goes on along the minus strand of NW_024412463.1, from coordinate 2,270,644 downwards.
GGGGCACAAGGCGATGGAGTTACTTGCCTAAGTTGAAAGAGGCAAGAATTCGAGTCCAGACTACCCGGCTCCGGAACCCACCTAATTCATCGGGTTACCGTAAGGGTTAAATGTGTACCCTAGCATATGGCAAGTGCTCGACAAACATGGCCGTGTAAGTTTAACTCCAGCTGAATGTAATGGGGAGCTAAGTATAGTTTTTTAAAACATGCAGGGCCCCTTTTCTTTTCACGTGGGAGGCAGCACAGGGCTGGTGTGGTAGGTATGGCAGTGCCACAATGCCATTAACACCCCAGCCTCCTGCTTAACCATCCTCAGCACAGAACTTCCGTGTTCAGTGATGAGCCATGGTCGAAGGTGGCTGCCAGGGCTCCGGCCGTTACTTTGAAGATCCGAGCAGCAAAAAGGAGGCAAAGAGAAGAAGGGCTAAAAGGACTCACCTTCTAGTGAGTGAGTAAACTCTACGAAGAGCCTTTTGAGCCCCAGCTGGTGACTCCAGCTTTACATCTTACTGGCTGCCGCTAGCTGTAAGCAGGGGAGGGGTTGGGGCCATTTCGCTGGACACGATGCCCCATTCAATAAAACTGGAGTGAAGGAGGGAACAGTGGATCCTGAGAAGGCAACGAAGGGCCCCTGCCTTGCATACTTTATATTGTCGGCGTAAATAAAACAAGAAAACTAGTTTGGTATTAAGCTAATACTACTCACCTCGAGCCCCACATATGAGAACGGAGAGCGGAGGCGGGAATAGGGAGAAGTGGGTGCCCTCAGTGCTCCTTACTGGGACCTCGAATTTACCCGGGAGGGGCCCAGGGCACCACTCCACCACAACAGCGTGAAAACCCCCTCTTCACCCTGGTCAGGTTATTTAACCTCTCGGTGCCTTGGTTTCGTCGCCTGGAAAATGGGGCTAACAAAGGCATTCCGCATCAGACTCTGAGAAGGCCCACGAGGGGCAGAACAGTGTACACATTAGCACAGCGCCTGGCACTCCGTCCACACGAAGCAAGTGTCGTGACCTCGTGGCTGTTGTTATAACCTGGACAGAAACCTAACGTCTGGGCCTCTGACTTCTCAAAAAGTGCTCTACTGGTTTTTTTTTTTTTTTTTTTTTTCAACCAACGAACCGAATCCCACTGGGCTGGCGGGAGGCCACCGGTGAATCTGGGGCAGCACAGAACCCAGCAGAGTGCCAGGGTGTACCCCACCGCAGCATTTTTCCACAGACTCTGCCGGCCTGGCCCCAGCTCACAGCGGGAGCCGTGCTCCCCGCAGAACGGCGCGTCCTGGGCAGACCATGTGGTGCTGCCCGTGGTGATTCATGCACGTCTGTGGGGAGCCAGGAGCAAGGCTGACACATTCCACTGCCAAGTGGGCCTCGGCTGGTCCCGCTTTCCCCCCGGGGCCGGAGATCCCCAAGCTACTTTGCGAATCATCAGAGCCTTGGACCCGGCCCGAAGCGCGCCCCCTGGGTCACTTACGGCCTGCGCGCGCTCTCTCTCCGGGGCCCGAAGTACGCGTGCTTCCTGCAACGCAGGTTCAACAGGTCCCAATTTGGACAAAGCATCCCAGAGGGTGATGGCTCCTCAGGGGAACAGACGAAGCTCCCCCCTCCCCCTTCTTCCCTTCCCACCCAAATTCCGACTGGTTATTAAGACCATAGGTTTGAGGACCTCAGACCTGGGTTTGAATCCCTATGTGATCGTGTGGTCTCAGGTTAGTTACATAAGCTCTGTGGGCCTCAGTTTCCTTATCTGTCAAGTGGGGACAGTAACAGTGTCTACCCCATCTGGTGAGGACTAAAGGAGGCAATGCAGGGGAAGGGCCATGCCTGGCACTGAGCCACGCCCGGGATCACTAGCCACTAGGATCATCTCATCATGGGGCTTTCCGTGCCTCTGGTTAGGCCCCTTGTCATCTCTCTGACCTCACCGCCTACTGTCTTCCCCTCCTCACCTGCTCCAGCCACGTCAGGCTCTGTGTCGAGGGCACACTCAAGCTCCTGCCTCAGGACCTTTGCACTTGCTGTTTTCATTGCCCAAGAGACTCTTCCACATAGTTCATTCCCTAACTGCTTTCAGGCTTTAGCCAATTGTCACCTTCTTAGTGAGGCCTTAGTGACTATCTTCTTTAAGACTGCAATTCCCTCCCCACCAGTCCCTTTCCTGCTTTATTTTTCTCCACCGCACTTAGCCTTCACCTGGCATTGTGTGGGGCACTATTCGTTTCTCCCCATCTGTGACTTATTTATTGCTGCATAATGAATTACTACAAAACTAAATGGCTTAAAAGAACAGACATCGGTTCTCTTACTGTGTTTGTGAGTCAGAAATTTGGGGGCAGCTCACCTGGGTGGTTCTGGCTCAGGGTCCCCCATGAGGTTGCAGCCAAAATGTCAGCTGGTGCTACCGTCTCATCCGGAGGCTTGACTGAGGCTGGAGGGTCTGTTTCCAAGATGGCGCCCGCACACGGCTGTTGGCAGGAGGCCTCAGTTCCTCACTGTGCGGACCCTGTTCCAAGGGAGAGGAGGAGAGAGAGATAAGTTACCCCTGTTCACTGTTCACCGCGTGTGAATACAAGGAGGCGAGGAGGCCATCCTAGAGGCTGGCTACCACCGAAACATGAATATCAAGACAGCAGGACCTGCTGCTGTCCTTGGCACATAACAGATTCTTAATCCATCTTGTCGGAAAACCGACGGACTCAACGAACAGCGCCGGTGGAACTCAGTCGGCCAAAGCAAAACAAACACACCTCTCCGAGGACGGGCGGAGCATGGCGTCTCCAATGAGACTTTCTCCCAGGCAGCCTGCGAAGGACTCCAACCATGTGGTGGCACAACCGCAGGACGATGGGGAAACAAAAGAAAGAGCAACATCTCCGAACGTGGAGCCGCTTCTTCGGACTTCCAGAATGTTCTGATGTGAAGGACAGACGTGAGGATGTGGGGTGAAGGGCAGAAGGTCCAGCCGCTTCACTGCTCGACGACTAGAGTTCCAGCCCCACCCATCCTGCCCAGCACCCAGGGGCATAGCTCATTTCTCCATCGGTATTGGTCATTCAGTCATAATCCCTGATGTCATGGATCCACAGTTTAGTGAGAGACTCGGCGGGACTGGTACCCTCTGAAAACAGCACCGTACGATACGACGCTCTGTGGTTAAGTGCCTTGGTGAACTCCCTTTTCATCTGATGGACAGCCACTGTGCTATATCTTGTATGTATTATCTATATGAGTTGGTAGTTTTAATTCCCATTTTACAGGTGAAGCAATGAAGTCTCAGAGAGGTTAAGCCACTTGTCCTACGTCACACAGTTAGTAATGTGAATCGAAGTTTTCTGACGCACAAGCCTTTCCTACTACATCAGAAGTTTTTCTTATGTGTGTTTTAAATGTCCATTTATACTGACAGTCGGGAGTGACTTAAAAATATTTTTTTAATGTTTATTTAATTTTGAGAGACAGAGAGAGACAGAGAGAGAGAGAGAGAGAGACTAGAGTAGGGGCAGAGTGTGAATAGAGTAGGGGCAGAGAGAGAGAGAGGAAGACACAGAATCTGAGGCAGGCTCCAGGCTCCAAGCTGTCAGCACAGAGCCCGACGTGGGGCTTGAACCCATGAACCGTGAGACCGTGACCTGAGACAAAGTTGGACACTTAGCACTGACTGAGCCCCCCAGGTGCCCCTGGGAGTGACATTTTTTTCTTTCTTCAAATGTTTTTTTAATGTTTGTTTATTTTTAAAGGAGAGACAGACAGAGTGTGAGCAGGGGAGGGGCAGAGAGAGAGGGAGACACAGAATGTGAAGCAGGCTCCAGGCTCTGAGCCGTCAGCACAGAGCCTGACGTGGGGCTCAATCCCATGGACCACAAGATCATGACCTGAGCCAAAGTCAGAGGTTTAACCGACTGAGCCACCCGGGCGCCCCGAGTGACATTTCTAACAAACGCCCAAATCAAGTCACTTACTGCTGTCTACTTTATAATGTAATAGTTGTGGCGGGTTTGGATTGTGTCAACTCCGCCAAGTTAGAATTCCCAGAATTCCTTTCCCTGTACAGTTTCTGGTTGGCATGGGGCTCAGGAGACATTTTGGGTAAGACTGGGAAGGTAGAAGTGAAGAAGCATAGATGCTGTTTTTTAAAAGTTTCGTTATTTTGAAAGAGAGAGAGAGAGAGAGAGAGAGAGTGAGGCAGAGAGAGAAAGAATCCCAAGCAGCCTCTGCACTGTCATCATGGAGCCCAGTGAGGGACTTGAACCCACAAACCGCAAGATCACGAGCTCAGCCGAAATCAAGAGTCCGATGCTTAACCGACGGAGACACGCAGGTGCCCCACAGATGTGCTGTTTTTATTCTTGAAGGGTGGGGTGTGGGGGCCTGGCTGTGGCTCGCCCACCCCAGCGTTCATCTCTGGCTCTCCTGGCCGGCCCGGGACCCCAGGAAGCCCCCTCCCAGTTCCTGCAGGTGTTTCTTCAGTCCTCCGAATCCCGGGCAGGTGCCTGTTTAGTTGCGTGATAAAGGATGCCACCTTCTCCAGCCGATCCCTCGGGTGGGGCTTCTGGCCTGTCCTTGTGGCTCCAGGGTGTCCTCGAGCCTGCGTCTCTCACTCGCCCTGTCTTCTTGGCAGCGGCCCTTCTGACGTGAGGCCCCAGCATCGAAGAAACAGGCTCACATAGGCTGTCGAACCACCTCCCGTGTTTGCATAACGTCAAATCCCTATGCTAAATCCTTCCGGCTGATTCTCTGATCAAACCCTTCTACAGTCATCAAAGGCTAATTCTCGTGGGATGTCCTTTAAAACAGAATAGCCCAAGACTATTCTCGCGGCGCCACTGTTTTCAAATAATGACATCGAATGCCTAGGAGCATGTAAGGAGTAAGGAACACCTACAGGCGTGTCACACATCATGGTTAGAAGTTCTGCTTGAGGTTTTGGAAAAAAACAAAAACAAAAACACGCTCGAGACGAATGGCAGGTCTGTCTGTCCGGAGAGGTGCAGCGGTACTGAGGTGGAAGGAAATCCCTTTGCCCTTGACCCAGACTCTTTGCTTCTCCCAGATCACTTGGTGGTTTTTCCCCAGACCTGCCCCCGAGGCCGTGGACATGGCTGCGGCTTTGAGGGCAGGAGCACCTCCAAACTGGCTGCTGGCGAGTATGGACCGTCTAGTGGAAAATCCTGATGCCAATCTCAGCTGTGTTGCAAGCACGCGGCTAGACAGGGCAGAAAGTGCCCGCACACTAGGAAGTGATGTGTCTCCTTGGACGATATGCCAGCGGACAGTGTTCGAGATTCGTAAGCTTTTCCAGACTCGCGGAGCAGAAGATGAACAGCCTCACTTTTACAACCGCAAGTAGTACATTCTTGAGCTTGTACGTGTGTGTGTGTGTGTAAGTAGATGCTTTCAAATGACCGAATCAAGCACAACCCACAAACAATGAAAAGAACAGTAAGCAAACCTATGATTGAGCTTACATTCACCTAAAGGAGAAAATAATAATAAGCAACTTTCCACCTATCCAAAGAAGGGAACGGCAATGAGAAAATCCGCTGAAGAGCCTCCATTTACTCAAAGGAGGGGGAAAATGAGTAAATCCATAAATAAAATAATAAAACCTACTTATTGAAGGGAGAAAAGGACAATTAGCAAATCCATGGATGAGACTTCATTTACCCAAGAGAGGAAAGAACACTTTACAGAAACGTACACGATCTTCTGTTTTTTTAAAGATGGAAAAACCGACCTCAACTGTTTACTCCAGGGGTCGGCAAATGAGGGCCCGCAGCTGGCTGGCTGTTTTTGTAAATAAACTTTTATTGGAACACAACTGTGCTCATTCTTTTAGTTATTGCCTGTGGCTGCTTTCATGTTACAAGGACAGAGTTCATTAGTTGGGACAGAGGCATGTGGCCTGCCAGCCTGAAGTCTTTATTAGGTAATCCTTTGATAAAAGATGGCCGACCTCTAGTTTATTCTATAACCTCTGTGACCTGTGAAGCAGTCAACTCCTTCCCGATTGCTTTCATGTTTCCAGTAAATAAATGACGCCTCATTGAGAAGTCTGACATCTCCTCTTCCTCCCTGACCACACCTACTGTTCAAGAACCCGGGATTTACCTGGTCCAAAGGAGGGCCAGTGGAGCATCCCAACAACAGAGTTGGGCGGCTGGACCATGAACGACATCCATGGGGCCTCGTCGCCACTAGGGGTCACTGTTGAACACAGGCTGCACACATCCTCCCCAGCTCTCCTGTTCATGATCAGCATTGATCCCAGACCCAACTGTACAAGGACTTCTGGGGCCTGAAGGAGCCCACCTCATCCACCTGCCCTGTCAGAAGCAGCCCTCCCCAAAGTTCATTAGGGTTCTCGGTCTCTGGCCAGAGGCTCCCACCCTCCTGGGGACTTCCCACCTGGGTTTCTTATCCTCCTCTTCCAGTGGATGTTAGGTGAGAGTTTCGGAGTCACTCTGATGGGTTTTCCTGACTTCAGACCTTGAGGAGCAGTGGTTGGATGTCTGAGCCCCTTCCTTCTCTGGAGATCCAGCCTCCCTCAGCCCCAACCCCAGCCGCTGAGTCTTTACGGCGAGAGAATGGCCTTTGCCAGGTCACGCAAATTCTTTACAACCTCTCTCAAGCAACGTGCCACGTGTCCCTGTCACACGAACTGAGAGAGACCAGTTGCCTTCTGATCAAAGGCTTACTGTGAGATGACTTGAGAAGGGGTGTGGGCAGGTTCGGGGACCTCATTACAGCCTGAAGGAGGGGACAACCCTGAGTCCACGAGCTAAGCCTTTGCGTACATCTCACAGGTTCTTCCCTAGTGTCCGTGGTCTCTGAGATGCCTCCGATGGTCTCCACTGGGTGGCCATCGCATCCCGGATAATCCCGTCCCCCTGAGCAGTCTGTCTAACCAACAGAATACCTCAGAGTCGGCGGGACGTCACACTGTGCTTAGATTACAGAAGGTTCTGATTTCCATCTTGCTGGCAGACTCTCTCCCCTGTTGGTTGTGACGAAGCAGCCGTACCAGCCAACAGCTGGCTGACATGGTCACGTGGTCAGCTCCACCCCGGGGAGGCCGCTACAGCGAGGAACCAAGAGAGGGGCTCCCCAACGGCCCGTGAGGCCCCGAGGCACCTCAGGCCAACAACCTGCAAGGCACCAAATCTGGCACAAATCTCAACAACCAGGTGAGTGCACTTGGAAGCAGCTCCACCCCCAGCCAAGCCTTCGGATGAGACCCCAGCCCTGGCAGCCGCCTTGGTTGCAGCCTTGTGACATGCTGAGGCAGCGGACCCGCCAAGCCATGCTGGATTCCTGACCCAAAGAAGCTGTGAGACTGTTTTAATTGTGCTGTCTTAGGCCACTAGGTTTGTGCTCAGTTCTCAATGCAGCAATAATGAAGATACCTGCCTCTGGCCCACACAGGTGCCAAACGTCTGAAAAGCTGTGAGGTATTATGACTGTATCTACCTTTTAAGAGTTCTGCATTTTTCAATAGCAAGTGGCATGCAAGTAAAACTCCTTCGTAGAAAACTAAAAAGTATGACCTAAACAGTTTAGTATTTAGAGACTGACTGTGAAGGCCCAAGCAAAGTGACCAGGTATTGGGTGGTATTATGGACTGAATGCTTGTGTCCCCTCAAAATTCATATGTTGAAACCCCAACACCCAATGTGATGGTATTTGGAGGCAGGTCCTCTAGGAGGTGATTAAGGCAAGAGGGTGGAGTCCTCATGAATGGGATTAGTGCCCTCATAAAAGAGACCCCAGAGAGTTCTCTTGCCCCTTCTGCCACAGTAGGAAGATGGCCTTCTATGAACAAAAACATGGGGAGCGCCTGGGTGTTTCAGTCGGTTAAGTGTCCGACTTCAGCTCAGGTCATGATCTCGTGGTGTGTGAGTTCCAGCCCCGCATCAGGCTCTGTACTGATGGCTTGGAGCCTGGAGCCTGCTTCGGATTCTGTGTCTCCCTCTCTCTCTCTCTGTCCCTCCCCTGTTCGTGTTCTCTCTCTCTCTCTCAAAAATAAATAACATATTGGGGCATTTGTGTGGCTCAGTCGGTTAAGCGTCCGATTTCAGCTCAGGTCATGGTCTCATGGTTCATGAATTTGAGCCCTGCGTTGGGCTCTGTACTGATGGCTCGGAGCCTGGAGCCTGCTTCAGAATCTGTCTCCCTTTCTCTCTGTCCCTCCCCCAACTGCACTCTGTCACTCTCTCTCCAAAACAAACATTAAAATTTTTTTAAATAAACAAAACATTAAAAAACATTTAAAAAAAAAAAAAAGAACAAAGGCTGTCACCCCAAACCTGCTGGTGGCTTAATCTTGGACTTCTCAGCTTCTAGAACTCTGAGAAATCAATTTCTGTTGCTTGTAAGCCACCCAGTCTGAGGTACGCTGTTACAGGAGCCCAGATGGACAAAGACAGTGTCTCATGCGACCAAATCGTTTTAAGGCTAATATTTATTGCAGGCACACCATGTGCTGGGCATGGGGCTGAATTTGCTAGCTGTATTATTTCATTGGACCCCCCCCAAATCTCTTGTATTATTATTAGCTCCAGTTTTTAGATACAAAACAGACTTAGTGAGCAAGACAGGCAAAGATCCCCACCTTCAAGGAGCCGACGTTTTAGTGAAGGAGAGACAATCAGTAAATAATCGAATATGTGGGATCATGCGAGCTAATTATAAAGGCTGTAGGGGAAAAAACCCTCTAAGAGTGATAGAATAAAGTTATGGGGGGTGCTGGGTGGCTCTGTCAGTTTAGCATCCAACTCTTGATTTCGGCTCAGGTCATGATCTCAGGGTTTGTGAGTTCAAGCCCCACATCAGGCTTTACACTGACAGTGCAGAGCCTGCTTGGGATTCTCTCTCTCTCTCCCTCTTCCTCTCTCCCTGCCCCTCCCCTACTCACTTCTCTCTCAAAAATAAATAAACTTACAAAAAGAATAAAGTTATGGGGATAGTGTCTTAGAGTTATCACGGAGGGCTTCCTCGAGGCGGTGACAGGTGAGTGGAAACCCAAGATCCAACACTGTAGGCAGAGGGCACAGCCGCTGCAAACACCCTGAGGTCAGATCGCGGGCAGGAGCCAAACAGCAGGGTGGGTTTTGAGACTGAATCATCCAGAAGGTGTGGGCAGAGTGGGGGCTGGTGCTAGACAGGGCCAACATTATGCAGAGCCTGGCGGGAATGAGGATTTTATTCTCTTTGTGAAGGGAGGCCCGTTCGCACGCAGCGATGGCGCGTCGTTGGGGGAGTGCCACCGCCCTGCTCGAACCTGGCCAGGGAGAAGGACAGGGCCCCCTCGCCCCGGGCTCCAGATCTCCCCTTTCCAGGCTCTGCTCCCCCCTCCGCAGAACAGCCACAGCGTGAGACAGCACACGTGGAAAGGGGCTGGTGGAAAAAGTGACTCACTGCCGGGCCTGGCAGAGGACCCTCCCACTGCCGTATCTGCTTTCTGTGGGAGCGGGGAAAAGCCACGTTCCACAAGGGCCCCAGGCCCGCTCCGGGTCACACACGCCCATCTCCCCCTTCCTGGTGAGCTGCAGGTCAGGTCAGGGTCCTCGGCCCCCCTGGGTCTCCTCACGCTGCGCGCGTGTCCCGGCCGCGGAGCCCTGGGCTTTGGGAGCGCACACCTGCGGCGCCCAGGACCCCCTCCCGCCGGCCGGCCCGCCAGAGCCCCGTGTGCCCCAGGCTCCAGAAACGTCTCTTTTGCAGTTGCCAGTTGGCAAGGCAGTTGTCGGTAACCGAATCCCCAGCCCAGGAAATGTGACTTCACCAGGACACCGAAGCCCAGGAAGGGAGACACTTCTGGGCCCTGGGCTGACCACAGACACCGCGGAGGGCAGTTCCGCACCGTGGCATCGGGTGACATCACTGCGGCTTGTGTCCGAGACGTGACACGAGGCCAACCCCTGAGGTGGCCGGACCCGGGGCGTCTGCGGGAGGTTTCCCCTCCGTCTGCCCACCAAAACCCCAGGCGTTTCTATTTCTGGCACCTCGCGAAGATGGATGTGGTGGTTGGGGAAGGGAATTAGCTGTTAACGGACTTGCCAAAAACACAGATCAATTTCCAGCTCTACGGACCTTTGCGTGGAGGGGGGTTTGACGTTAAAGATTTACAAATTTATAAAATACTACCGCTAAAACGACTTGTTGGAGCCTTCTCCGGCACCCTAGAAAAACATGTAACCAAGGAAACGCCGGAAAAATTTCCACACCCCTCTGAGCAAACAGTGTTTCAACCCTGTTCTTTAAACGTACACACGGCCAGTTTCTCTACAGCCGTCGAGCTTTCCGCAGAGGCACAAAAGCCGCGGCACCGATTAAAGTGGATTTCCTGGGGGTACTTCCATTTCCTAAGATCCGAAGGGAATGAGCCAGGGCCTCCGTGTCCTGCTGGGCCCCAACTTGTGACAACGGGGGCTAGAAGCAGTGGGGGAACTGCAGGGAGTCTTGGGTGGCCGGTGAAGCATCTGGGTATAGGATCGGAGACCTGAGTTCAAATCCCTCCTCCACATCCCTGTGTTCAGGTAACACTGGGTGGGTTTCATTTCGTCTCCTTCTGGAAAATGGACATAACGACATTTAGCCTCTCACTACGTGCTGCTGGGAGGACTGGAGGGTGCCATACGTGTAAAGGATCCGGTTTCGGGGGGGTGTGGCGATTATCAGCCGACCCCAGGACATCTCCGCTCTGCTGCTGTACGTCCTCCAGCGGCCTGGGTGCCCTGAGCTCACTGTCCGCACGTCCAGCCCTGGAGGGGTGGCATCTGCCCAGGTGGCTCTGAGCTCCAGGCTCTCGGGCCCGAGTTCAAGTGTGTCACGAGCGGCGGGTCTGCACCACTGGCCTGTCTCTCTGAGCCCAGTCTCCTCTTCTGTCTCATGGCCGCAGGTAGCGCTCACCCAGCCGGGGCTGCTGGGCGGATCAGGGCGGCAAAGCCTGGGAACCTCTCTGGTGACTACGAGGTCCTAGACCAAAGTGAGCAGATGATCTTTTCCTGGTCCTTTTCTCCCTTTAAACGGAGTCTTCCTCCCTCACCCGTTCTCGGATGTACTATTTCTCACCAGAGCGTGCAAGCAGTAATCAAGCGGGTAAGACAGCCAGTGCTGCAATGTGTCCAAATGTGCCCCTGTAAGAGCTCCAGACGAGGCCCCGAGACCAGCTCTAACCCCACGGCAGCCAGTCCAGGCAGAGGGAGAGGCCCCCCCCCCCCCCCAAGCATCACGCGGACGGCAGGCCCGGGAAACATCAGGTCCTACGTCTGTGTTTGTCACGGACTCGCCCGCATACAGCAACCCTCCAGCCAGGCAGTCACAGAGAGAACACTTTTGTGATCTCAATTTGTAGGGTCACCGCCAAGCATTTACGGGCTCGCGGAAGTTTATTATTAAGGATTTCAAGCCTACGACAAAGGACAGAGAGTCACCCACTGCCCGGCTTGGCTCACATCTGCTTCATGACTTACGTTTTTTAATTTTTACCGAAAAATCACAGATGTGCAGAAAAGTGCACATCGACTGTGTGATCGGCTGTGTGAATTTTCACAAAGCGAAGCCAGCATCCTGATTAAGAAACCTGTTACCGGTCTCCCGGGAACCCCCTCACGTGCCCAGGGTTTGTTTTTAAGAAACAAAGCTTATCGTTGTGACAGATCAAGTTAAGGCCTCATGGGTAACTCCCCCCACCCTGCCTGCTTCTTTCGCGCGCCCAGTACCAATGTCCCGAATATGCCGCTCGTCATGCCCAGATCTGCCTTTACCTCGACAGGACTCAGGCACGCACACGTAAACAATGCGTGCTGTTACTTGTCAGGCTTAATGCTTTGCATAAATAAAACACTACGCTTTCCTCAGTGTTTTGAGATTTGTCCGCACTAATAAATGTAGCCGTAGCTCATTCTCGCTGCGAATGTATCACAAAGCATGGCTCCATCGGCCTGTTGATGGACACTTGGACGGCTTCTGACGTCGCCCTGTTACACATGTTCACACACGATGCTGGGATGCACATCCTTCCGCATGGCCCCTGCAGGTGGGAGTGAGAGTTCTTCCAGGGCATCTAAGCAGGGGTGGGCCCGGGGTGTCACAGGGTATGTGTGTGTTCAATTTTGCTCTCCCCGGGGTGTGTGGGTGGGGGAGTGGGGTGTCAGAGTCACAAAAATTTTAAACTGGAGAGAGTATCGTTGACTTTCTGTCCAAAAGTCACAAGCTGTCAGCCAATGGAGCCAGAAGAGTCTGCATCGTATTTGAATAATGAATGTTAATCCTCGCAAATGGGCAGACTGCACACCAAATCTAGCCTCGAAGCTTGTTGCAAAAAACTGAAAAAGCTTGACAATTCTGGGCCCAGATGGTTGCAGAGGTGCTTCTGGGTGGTGGTGGGCGGGGGGGGACCCTGGAAGTCAGGCCAGAGAGAGAGACCCCCCGAGGTGCTCCGCACCAAAGCAAAGAGATCTGGAAGGCAGGGAAAGGTGCAGGGAGGGGGAGGGAGGAGCAGGGGGAAGCGAGGTGGGCACGTGGCTGAGGATGGGCCAGAAGCGTGGAAATGCCTGGAACCTTGTAAGATGGAGGATGTCCAGCATCAAACCGTGAGTTGTGTTTGGTTAGGGAGATGTAAGTAACGTCCTCCAGCGGTCGAAACCTCCTCTGCTCCCAGACGCCTTCCTGGAGTGTGAGAGTCAGCCTCTCTGTGCTCCTTGCGTGAGGTGTGTCACCTGCAGCGGTGGCCACCCGGGCCGGAGACCAGCTCTCATCGCAGCAATTTCAGTGGGAGCGAGAGTGAGGGCTGAGAGGTGCCCTGGGGAGCAGAGCCCTGAGAGGCCACCATCATGCTGAGGCAGCCCAGGGCCTCCCCACGCGCCGGGCGGTGGGGTTAGAAAAATGGGCTTTCTAGAGCCTGTTAAGAGTGGAATTAAACTGTATAAACCGAGGGGCGCCTGGGTGGCTCAGTCGGTTAAGCATCAGACTTTGGCTCAGGTCATGATCTTGCGTTCTGTGAGTTCGAGCCCCGTGTCGGGCTCTGTGCTGACAGCTCAGAGCCTGGAGCCTGTTTCGGATTCTGTGTCTCCCTCTCTCTCTGACCCTCCCCCGTTCATGCTGTCTCCCCCTGTCTCAAAAATAAAATAAACGTTAAAAAAAAATTTTTTTTAATAAAAAAAAATAAATAAAACTGTATAAACCGGATCAAAACTCACCCTTGTCTGTGACCACTGCTTCCCCTCCACTCCCTAAAAAGGACTTTCAGGATCACCCACTGTTTTCTAGCATCCTGTCTCTGGCCAGTCACACCCGTCCATGGGCGACTGTTCGGACACCTCCCATGTCACACCCTGCCCCAGCACGAGCTCTTTTCCCCACTCTAACAGTCAGTTCTGAGGTCTGTGGGGTCAGGCATGAGACCCCACCTTGCCACTGGCTGTCAACAGGGCCTCCGGCATGATCCAAGCTGGCGTGTGCCTCAGTTTCCTGCTGAATGGGGCTACGGCACCTCAGTCACAGGGCTGTTGCAAAGACAAAATGGTGAACAGTACCTGCTCCCCAGGTGTTGGTCTGCCCTGCTGTTAGCACTGTACTGTTGGCTCCCAGGACCCCTCTCTCTGAGCCACGGGCAGTGGGACCGGCAGCCTGCCCTGGGTTCCCCAACCCCTGCACCGATCTCTCTAGGAATCCCAATGCCTTATCCTGCACACACCACACCACGACCCTGAGGCCAGGACTGGCACCCTCAAGTCCCCACACCCCAAGTGTCGGGCAGACAGGCCCCCGGTACTCAGGCGCCCACCCTCAGTGTCGGCCGAATGGACCCCACTTTCTCCTATGGCTGCCTGGGAAGAGGTAATTTTCAAACCAACCTGAAAGGTAAAGAACAGAAGTTCAAAGAGGTTAGCCCAAAACCACACAGCCCCACGGGGGTAGAAATAGAAACCAAATCCAAAGTCCTAACTCTTCTCATTGTTACCCAAAGGCTGGGAACTCAAAATCATTTCTTCTGTTTTTAGAACGAACTCAGTGCATCCTTTGAATGGGGTGGTGCTCAGGGTTAATCTCACCCCAAGCCCTGAGGCCGGATGGTCAAGAATTCAGCTTGGATGAGAAATTTCCTTGGCCCCGTTCTCTGTTCCCTGCCCTGGCCCCAAAGCCTCCGCCCACCAGCAGAGGAACCTGCTTAGTTGAAGTGGGGGTGGCCTTGTTTCCGCCACCTTCTCCGAGAACTGGAGGGATGCTGGATGCTTTGTTCTCTCTGCTCGAATTCAGCACCTGCGTCTGTACAATTCACACAATTCCGCCCCTTGGCACCCGTTACAGAGGGGGGAGAAGGGTGGGAAGGTGATCTGCCCCAGCCCCCGCCACCATTCATTCATCAATTCCTCCAACCCAGACTCCTGAACTTAGATGAATGATCACTGAACTTTACGTGAAAAGTACTACTTTATGAAACCCCACACCGAAAAACAACCATAATTTTCACGTTCCCCTTTGGCTTTTAAAGACGAAATTTTTATTTCAAATAGGGAGCGGGGCTCTGGCCTTCCTCGACCCCTGAAGGGCCCTGATTAGGTGTCCATGTCAAGATGTTTCCTGAGCCAAACAAAAGCTGGTTTATGCAAAATCTAAGATCCTCACAAGTCACTTAGGGCTCAGACAAGCCTTTGTGACAAACCTCTCTAATCAGTTCCATCCCTACCCGCCTCCAGAAGTCTATGGAGGAAATAAGCTTGGCCTCCAAATCATAAGGCACAGAGGCTCTTTGACTTCTTCGGGCCCCAGCCCCTTGGCCCATCTGACTGCTGCTCTGGGCCTCTGTCCAGGGAAGTGTGCGGACTGGCCTATAGCACTTAGCATCGGGCCCCAGGCTTTCCACGGGCCCAAGTCCCCAGTCATGGTTTTTTAAGTAAGCAAGTTACAACAACAGAGGGATGTAATCCATGATCAACGCAAGTGTCCCCCGGGTACAATACTTATGGATGTACGTTACAGTCCCCGAATCTGCCGGCTGGAATCACAGTGTCTGTGTGAGACAGACGCAGGTCTGATTCCTGTCCCTACGGTAGGGCAAAGGCCCCCGTCACTAAAATTTTGAAACATGATTGGGACTGACCGTGCAGAACTGCCAAGAGGATCGAGCTAATATTTGTAAGTTGCACGGAAGGGTCCCTGGCACACGGCAAGTGCCCAGGAAGTGTTCACTCGTACCAGCATCACTGGGCCCTTCTCCTTCCGGGCTCCGGGACGGACAGATCAAGCCCTCTGCCCGTGTAGACCTGGGGCTCCCTGGAGCCTGCAGGGCTCACCTCTGTGCAGCCACTAGAGGGAGCACTTGCCTAACACAGAGGCCTCGCCTCTGCAGGGCCTTCCGCCAGGGACACCGGAGACGGCCACCTTCCCCGCAACATCCGCTGGCGTGGGGTGGGTAGGGGCGCGGACAGCCCCGCACCTTGGACGGGCCTCTAATTTACAATTTTTAATTTACTTGGCCTGAGAGTTCCCCTTCTCTGCTACCTCCCAGGGCGGGCCTTCTCCTTGCTGGTCTGAGAACCTTGGTTTGTGTGGCAGGTTCAGGGTGATCAACGATGACGGTTGGGCCATTTCCCTTGGGGAAACGCTCCATATCCCAGCCTTCCTCACAGCGGCCACCAGGACCCAGTTCTGGCTGAGGGCTTGCAAGCGGAAGCTCACCGGGGCTTCTGGAAAAGGCTCTATTCCTGTTTGGGTCACAGACGCAACAGGCATCCTCCTAACCCTGTCTTCCCGCCTTGGATGCTGGTGGCTCCGGTGGCCGTCCTGACACTGTGAGGTGACGAACCACAGACAGATGGAGGGCAGAAAGACAGCCTGGGCCCACCCCTGAACTTCCTGTCCTTCCCAGGAACGTGCTAACACTCCTGCCCCTTCTGAGCCCCCCGTGGCTACCCCATTGCTCTGAGGATAAGATCCCAGCTGAGGCTGCTAGGCCCCTACTATAGCCTGGTCTCCTGACCCTCCCTCCCTCCCTCCCATCCGTCCATCCGTCCATCCTGACACACCAGGCTTCTTCTCTGCTGCTCTACTATGCAAAGTCCACTCCTGCCTCAGGGCCTTTGCACTTGCTACTCCCTGTGTCTGGAATGTTCTGTACCCAAATTCCCAACCCAGGCTCTCATCATTCAGGTCTCAGCCCAGACGTTCTCTCCTCAGAGGTGCTTTACCCCACGACCTCCTGCTCCACCCGAGTATCGACCCACTATGTACCCAGCACCATCTGCAATGCTGGGTACGTTTATTCGGTGCCTGGTTTAGTGACCTTCCTCTCGAGGAGAACTGAAGTTTCCAAGGGCACGGTGTGTGGCACGGGGTAGATACACGGGTAACACCTGCCCAGGGAGCAACTACATTTACCTCTTTTGCTGGACCTCCTTTGAGGAGGTACCTGTTACTTGCAGTCACAAAAATTCTTGGCCAAGATAACGGAACGGAAAAATCACCCCCAAACCAAGCAACACAACATGTTCTGCTCTGGCTGACGTGAGGTGAGCTCTCGTTCTGTCTTCTCGGCCTCCTGCCCTCCCTCCGACGCACACACCCTCCCCGCCTCACCCCGAGACACGGCTCGTTCATCTCACACTCGGATGTCATTCCTGGCGTTAGCACTCACCTCCTGGGCCAGGGCCTTCTACTGGATTACGCAGTTACGGCAGCACGTCCCCCGTGGACGTTCATCAACAAAGTGGATGCAGGCAGTGGCTGCCTGTGGTACCCCCCTAGCTCACAGGTGAACCCCGACTTCCCCAGCAGAGGGTTCCTGGAAAAGTATACAAACAGCCAACTTGGGCAGAGCCGCGTGCCGAAATGCATCCAAGGGCGTGCTGCTAAGAGGAAGGTTTGCGAAGGAAATATGAATCACGGCCCCCATGACGCGGCTTTGTGCATTCAGAATTCGTTCATTAGGGTTTCTGTGAAAACTCAGGCTAGCCACGGCATTCGCAAGCACCCTGAGCCATCCAGTACAATCTCTCCAACCTGCACGGTGGCCGAGAGGTCTGGCCCTGCGGTCACACGAACCACCCATCAGCTGTGTGATATCCGGCCAATCATTGAACTTCTCTGTGCCTCGGTTTCCCCATCTGTAAGTGGCCATACGACATGAAGCCGCCTGATGGAGAATGTAGTCCAGGCTTCTTGGAGTGTGATTTGGCCGAATCAGTTTAAATGAAATACACAAAACCCCTTTTACTCCAAAACGTCCCTACTCGGGCGCCTGGTGGCTCAGCTGGTGAAGCATCTGGCTCTTGATCTCGGCTCAGGTCATGAGCTCGTGGTTGGTGAGATCAAGTCCCACATCAGGCTCCGTGCTGTCAGGACAGAGTCTACTTGGGATTCCCCCTCTCTCCCTCTCGCTCCCTTTCTCTCTCTCACAAAATAAATAAATAAACTTAAAAAAAAAAAATGTCCCGACTAGGAATCTAGCTCGAGTGAGATTTATGTTCTACACAGCAACCACCTAAATGTCCCTCGACAAAGGTGGGGATTGAATAAGTTCTGGCACCAGCAGAAAACTGAAAAAGTATAAAGCCGTTAAATTAACGAGGTAGAACTCACTGAAAGGCTCAGGATGGGGGAGAAAAGCAAATTTTAGGACAATATTATGACAAGATTCCTTTTAATTCTTTTGGAAAACTGTATTCAGCACGAGTATAAACTGTTGCTCAATTAAACCCATGGTCTCCAGGCTCCATGCCCTTCACTGTGGGGAGCGGACACTGTGTGTCACTGCACAGAGCAGCCTGGCTGCTGGCCACGGGGCCAGACACGCACTTGGCTGTCCCGTCTCCTCCGGCATCTGCCCCTGCCCGCAAGCGGGCGGGCACAGAGCTCCAACAAATACATACACGAACCCTTGAAATACTGCTCGTTTGGTTCTCTACCTCAGAGTCAGATGACAGAATCCAAATCTCGCCGCGTCCACCAGGGGAATGGGGACTCGGGTGCTGCTGCTCCAACGTGGGGGGGGGATCCATTTGCTGGCGTGAGGCTTGGGATTCTAGGGTCTCAGGGGCCCACAGGACCACTCCGTGGACTCTCTGCCCCGTGTCCCTTTGTCCCTTTTCTTTCTCGGTGTTTTTTTTAATATATATTTTTCTGAGATACACACACACACACACACACACACACACACACACACAGCACAAGTGGGGGAGGGGCAGAGAGAGAGGGAGGAGGAGAATCCCAAGCAGGCTCCGCACTGTCAGCACAGAGCCGGGCGCGGGGCTTGAACTCACCAACAGCGAGATCACGACCTGAGCTGAAATCAAGAGCTGGACGCTTAACCGACTGAGCCCCCACCGGGCGCCCCTCTTCCTCAGCGATCTGAATGCTTCTCCTTTACCCCCTGCCCTGGGCTCCACCCTCTCTTTTCCTGGGGGTGGTTGGCTCTCTGCTTTCTGCTCCGGGGAGGGGACAGACGGCAGGGGGGCAGCTGCAAATTCTGAAGGCGGAGAAAAGAAAGGAAGGAGGAGGAGCCCCAGGTGAGGATCAAGACTAAGGATGGAAAACCCGAGAAGCAGCCGGTTGTCTGTCAGCAAGTGGGGAGCAGTGGGGACAATGCCCAATGGCACCCAAAGTGCCCCTTCTGCCTTGAGCGGCTTCCCAAAGACTGCTCCCTCCGTTCCTTCTGCCATGGGGACTCCAGCCTCCAGGAGAGGGGGGAGGCGAGTGGGAAGAAGCCCACAACAGAGGCTGAGTCGGGAGGACACTCCGGGGGGGGGGGCCTAAATCTGGGGGGGCCGGGGGGGGGGGGGGGCCGGCAGAGGGGCAGCTCTCCAAGGCTGCACCAGCCCAGCGTCAGACAGCGCATTTTCTGAACAACACTTCTCATCTTCTTTTGACGGTTGTGTGTGTAAAACCCCTCCAGTTGTATGTTTTTAAGTTTATTTATTTATTTTGAGAGAGAGAGAGAGAGCAAGAACAGGGGAGGGGCAGAGAGGATGGAGGGGGAGGAAGGGAGAGAGAAAGAGAGAGAGAGAGAGAGAGAGAGAGAGAGAGAGAGAGAATCCCAAGCAGGCTCCGCACTGTCAGCACAGAGCCCGACGTGGGGCTTGAGCTCACCAATGGGGAGATCATGACCTGAGCTGAAATCAAGAGTCAGACGCTTAACCGACTGAGCCACCCAGGCGCCCCAGAACTGCTACAGATATTAAGGAAAGAGTGGAACCAAGAATCCTGTTGGGGCCAGCAGGCAGTTTTGATTCTGAGATCTGCAACCAGTTCGTTCGTGGACTCTCCCGCAGGAGAGGGAGCCAAGGGGTTAGCGAGACAGCTCTCCAGAGGGCAGACCAGAAATACCAAACTTTTTTTTTACCCAGGGCCAGAGAATCAAAATTTTAGATTATGGGTCAAGAGGCAGAACTGAATTATGTATGGTATTAACAAGATTTTTAAAAAATCTCCACACATTTTTTTATTGATGAAATTCAAAATACAGTAACTAAGTGCAGTTTTAAAGAATAATACAAATTTGGGGCACCTGGGTGGCTCAGCCAGTTGGAGTGTCTGACTCTTGATTTCGGCTCAGGTCAAGATCCCAGGGTTGTGAGATCGAGCCCTGTGTCAGACTCTGTGCTGACAGCACAGAGCCTGCTTGGGATTCTCTCTCTCTCTCTCTCTCTCTCTCTCTCTCTCTCTCTCTCTCAAAAAAAAAAAATTAAAAAAAAAACATTAAAAATAATAAGAATACAAGTCTACTAATGAGAAGAATGGAATGCAGATGAGAATATTTTGCTTAACTGGGGTTCCCAAGTTACTGTTCCCTATCACTGAAATCAACCGCACAGTTTGACTTTTTCCAACAGTGTAAAAAGGTAAAAACTTTTCTTAGCTTTTGGGGCATACAAAACCCAGCAGGCACCCGGACCACTGCTGATTCCGAGGCGAACCGCCCCGGGGCCCTCAAGGCCCACCCCAGAAACCTGGCCACTTCTCTAAACCTCCCAGGCTGGGGTACACAGCCAACACCACACGGGCACCCAGAGAAGTGCAACTTCTCCACGCACTTTCTGTCGACAAAAACCAAAAGGCTACAGTGGGTGGTTCTGATTTGCCTCGAAGACAGTGCCTCAAACTTGAATCTCAAATGGACTCTGTGCCACTCAGCCAAAGTCATGAGATCACCACCAGGGTGGAGCCCGGGTCAGTGGTGGGGAGACAGTTGAAATGCAGGTTCCAGGACCCAGAGAGGTTCTGTCCTCAGGTTCCGTCCACAGAGAGTCTGATTCTATGGGTCAGAGACGGGGCCTGGGAGTCTGAATTCTAACAAGTATCACCTTCGACCGGCCAGGTGATTTTACGGTAGGTGGTCCACGGGTCCTACTTAGAGCAACGCTGGCAGAGAGGAAGGGTGAGGAGGTGGGACAGGAATGCTGAAGTCCTGCATCATGAACAGCGGCCGTGCCCGCAGGTTGCTACTACGGGGTGCCACCTTCCTGCCCTCCTGACCCGCTCCTGTCTCAGAGAACCCTTCCCTTCCTGCAGCCCGGAGCTAGGAAATGCCGTTCAACCCATTTAACTGCTGAGATGCCGGGAGATTAGGTAGCTTACCCCAAGTCACCCGGCTAGTAAGGTGCGCAGCCAGAACTGGAGCGAGCCAGCATCACTCCAGGGCCTGGATCTTTACCTCTAAGGCTTCTACCAAGTGGCTTCTGGTGACACAGGGGCTCACAAAGCCCTTCTCGAAACCTAACAGTTTGGCAACACTTGGAAAGGAAGGGGAGTGGGAATGACAGCAAGGCACGGGGGACCTACTACGTTTCCAGTTCTTGAGATACAATCTGTGTTATTCTCACAACAGCCCTTCGCGGTAGAGGTGACCATCCATATTTATCGCACAAGGACATTCCTCAAAGGCCGGGGTGCAGCAGCATGCCTCGGCTCACAGGAGATAAGTACGAGAGCCTACCAGGGTCAAACCGAGGTTGATCTGGCCCCAAGTCAGCGCCACTGATGCTCACTGCTATCAGTTTTCTCGAACCTCAGAAAGCCCTCGGCTCTGTATCCGTCAGCTCTTGCCGCATAACAAACCACGCCAGAACTCAGCAGTATACAGTGAGAATTTATCACCATCTCAAAGGTATGTGGGAAAGCTGAGTCGGGCTTTCGCTACATGTGTTTATTCTGATGGAAAGACAGCGACTACCCAGGAGTTTATTATTCTCGTGGGTAAAATCTGGAGCTACCAGAAAGGCAGGTGGAAGTGTGAGATCCTCCTTATGGTCTAGGCTCAAAACTGGCACTTCTACCCTCATTCTACTGATCAAAACAAATCACAAGGTCAAGGGCAACCTCAGTGGGACAGGGCATAGGTTTCTTGAGCAGAGGCTGAAGGGCGAGGGAAGAAAGCGAATATTTGCTGAACATTAATCTAAAGGCTGATCTGGAGGATGGGACTCCTCTGCTGTCGTGTGTCCAGATTTTCTCATAGTAGGACGCCAAGTGCTTAGTCTCAACGCGGGAGAAGCCAGACGTTAATTCCGCGACAGCAAGGCAGGCGACAGACATGAGGAAACCAGACGGGGTGGAGGGGCCCCCGGTGACTCAGTGTGTTAAGCACCCGGCTCTTGACTTCGGCTCAGGTCATGATCTCACGGTTCACGGGTGCAAGCCCCACATCAGGCTCCGCGCTGGCCATGTGGAGCCTGCCTGGGATTCTCTCTCCCTCTCTCTCTGGCCCTCCCCAACCCATGCTCTCTTGCTCCCAAAATAAGTAAATAAACTTAAAAAAAAAAAAAAAAAGGAAGAAAGCAGATGAGTGTAAAACAACAGGGGGTCGTAGGGACAATGACTCTGCCCGGCCACTCCCTGGCTCCTGCAGACGACCAAGGATAGGCCACCTTTCCACTGACCCTTGCCACCCTGGCCCTGCCTCCTGAGCACCTGACCTGCCATCACAGGAGAGGTGACCCCCCGAGAAGCAACATTCTAGGAGAAACTTGCTTCTGTTCTTGCCGTACGGTGTAAAGAGACGTTCTCAGTACTGCTGGAGGTCTACCCGAGCCCCTCATTACGCCTTGCTGGGCTCCTTCCCCGGGAAATCAGGGATTTGTTCATCCTGCTGCTTTCCTCCCCCAGAGCTCCTTACCGAGGGGCGGGACGGAGGCACAACCCGCTCATTAGTAGTGTAAAAATAGACAGGTTTGATCAAAAGAGATTAGGGTGATAACTAAGTGGCCTAAACGTTCTGCACGACTGCCTTGTAGGAGGAACGAGAGTGAAGTGTAAGCACAGGTTGAGCAGCCTTGAGCAGAAGGATGTGACTCTGGAGAATCAGGGCTGGGCAAGGACCCGGGCACCAGCTGTCCCCCCGACACCTGCACCGACCTGCAGCCATCAGGAAGCACGTCCGGCCAAAGTCTGGCTCTGCCCCAAGCCCGATCTCCCACCACTGCAGTGACGGTCCTGTGTGTTAGGTACTGTCCCCTTGTAGTAGAATCTGCCATTTTTGTGTATTTCACATCCAGTCCTCTTTTTAGAACTGAAACAGCGCCCCAACATTTTTGAGGGCCATCCCCCCCCAACTGTCACCGTACGTGATAGGGTGGGGCTGTTACTTCTAGTGCTGGATGCCAGCAGGAGTCGAAGACACCCCAGGCCACAGCTTCCGTGTGCATCTCGTGAAGTAGGATGCACGGCCGAGGCTGTGGGGGCCACCTCGGCCACCGGCAGCCAGCACAGGGTCAGCCCCAGCTGTGCCAAGCCCTACTGGAGCCTGAGCCAAAGAAAACATCAGTCAGGCTGATCCTGTCTTTGTTTAAAAGTTTGATATTCTGAGGTGGTTCAGATAGTTGAGCATCCGACTCCGGCTCAGGTCATGATCTCACAGTTCGTGAGTTCGAGCCCCGTATCGGGTTCTCTGTTTTCACCCTGGAGCCTGCTTTGGATCCTCTGTCCCTGTCTCTCTCGGCCCCTCCCCTGCTTACTCTCTCTTTCTCTCTCAAAAATAAATGAAAACATTTAAAAAAACTTTTAATATTTTGCCTTGTGGATATTCGCCATGGATCCTTTTTGTATAGATTTTGATTTTTAAAGTATTGCACCCCAACGTAATTTATCTCGATTTCTCAGCTCTTTGGCAGCCCCTGACATTTTGCACTTGACCTGATCTATGTGACCTTGGGCGAGACGCTCAGCCCTCCTGAGCCCTGGTTAATGCATCTGTAAAACAGGGGTGCCGATACCCACTGGGCTAGATTAAATAAGATGACGTGTGTAAATATTCCTTGTAAACGGCGATTACCTGAATATAAGCGATCTTCCGGCTGAACACACAACTCCTCCTCCAACAGTGAATAGGAAAATTCATTTAGGGTCAGGCACTGGACCAAGGGATGAGGCTGACTATCCTACCAAATGCTCACCACAGCCCCCTGAGATTCGGACCATAGGATATAAATCCTGTAGTTAGAGGTCCCCCAGCTCTCCCAGATCCCGGGACAGGCACAGACAGGGGCCACCCAGTGGTGACTGTCAGATCTGGGCAGAAGATACCCGCTGCATAGATTCGTCAGAGCGAGGGAGAGAGCAGTGAGGGTCAGGCTCGAGACCCAGACTCCAGAACTGAGCCAGGCTGATCAACATTGCTCATCACCCCATTTTGAGGCTGGTGAATTTTTGTCATTTTGTGTGGCTTTGGATCAGCTTTTACAACTGAAACGACGACAAAATTCTGCACTAGGTGCCTGCCTTAGTCACTACAGCGAGCGACCTGTGTGGCTCAGGCTGCTCCCGGAGCAGACCGCTGATGTCGGCTGCTGTTGGCATTCGGTGCGAACGGGAGGTGGAAGCTTGGTGCCATCCTGGCCAAACCCAGAGCAGAGGAAGCAACCAAACAAAGCTTCTGTCTACAAACAGGTGAAGCCCCGTGTCTGTCTGTCGGCCGCTGCCAGAAAGCTGAATGACCTCTTGTCTACAGGAGCCCTCTCGTGACTGTGAGACAAGAGCAGTCAAAATGTGAAGGAAAGCAAAGTAGAAAGACATAAAAAAGAGCGAGCTCAGGTTCAAGATGTCACTTCTGAGCAGCTAAATCCATGCCAGCAACTCCCTACCTCTGGGCGTCTGGTGTGAAAAAACAAACTCCCCCCCGCCCCCCCCACCCCCCGGCGCTCCCTGCCCACCACACATCTACTTGTTTAAGCCATTGTTGGTCAGGTTCTTGCTGTGTGCGGCCAACCCAGTTCTACGTGATACAGCTAGGGATCAGCCTCTTGTGCTGTGTATAATTCGGTTGCTCTTGAGCAAAGTGTTGCCTGCGGTAAGAGTTTCTGGTCGCTGGTCAATGAAAACGTGTCTGCATATGCATTTAATGTGCCGATGGACTTCCGAAACAAATATCTTGCGCCATGAGGCGGCACACGTCTCCTGTAGTCTGTCCAACAAACAGCCATGAACATGTGCTAAGGTCACAGAAGCTTAATATTAAAACAGAGCAAACTGCCTGAAGGCAAAAGCAGATCTTATGTGCATGCAACTGACTGGCCAGGCCTAAGTAACATCTAGAACACCAGCAGCGAGGGACTCTGGGAAACGGAATTGGGCGCTTTCTTGCCTGTGCGTATGGGAAACAGAAGGACAGAATCAGAAATGGACGCTAACACCAGTCCGTGCCATCTACCACCTGTGGCAAAAGAGGGGCATCCTTGTATTTCAAACATCTCTTAAAATGTAATTTCAGGGGCGCCTGGGAGACTCATTCGGTTGAGCGTCTGACTTCGGCTCAGGTCATGATCCTACGGTTCGTGGGTTCAAGCCCTGTATCAGGCTCTGCACTGACAGCTCAGAGCCTGGAGCCTGCGTCCTATTTTGTCTCCTTCTCTCTCTGCCCCTCCCTTCTCATGCTCTGTCTCTCTCAAAAATAAATAACACCATTTAAAAAATTAAAATGCAATTTCACGCTTAAGTATTAGCACAGAGAACAAATACAGACCCATAAAACAGAAATAAAAATCTGGTAGCTCTAACAGGTACTTAGGCCAGTTAGTTAAGTTCCCAGCTCCTCTGTTCTTTTATGTCTGAAACGGACACCAGGATCTCCATCCCAGTTACTACGTGGGGTGTCTGTGAAAACAAAGTGGGATAACGCACAGGCGAGTATTTGGCAAGTGGTCCAGGGCTACGGCGTATAAAGAGCTTCGAGAATCTGACCTACAGCTACGAGTCCGGATCGGTATTTGGCATGGAAAAAAATTAAAAAGACGACAATGGTTGATCAAGGCAAAATATACCCAGCTATGGCAGATGGGCTGAAAAAATATGAGGTTCACTTGGGGAGAGATGACGTCAGCATTTAGAGATCTCGGTAAGCAACCCATCATTCTATAAGGCACACGTGATGTGTTTTCAAATCACAGTCAAGGGAACCGAGGATCAGATGGAAACTGGCTGTATTCAGTGTTTCGTCCAGCTGAGTTCTGTCCCTCTCACCTGTCTTGGCCCTGCCCCTCCCCCCAGACCATCCCCTCTGTCTGTGGACCGCATTAGCTTCATCTAGATGCCCCCAACAACTTTCCCCCTCTAAGGAGACTTGTCCCTCTAATCTCCCTTCACAGCAGATGGGGGAAACACCTAAAACTCAAATCTGACCATTCCGCTCCCTCGTTAGTAAGCTCTCCAAGGCTCCCTGCTGCTCCCAGGATCTGCCCCTAATTCTTGCTATCGTCTTTCCACTTTCTTCTTACCCTCTGACTCTCTGGTTCCATCACATCCCACTGTCTAGTTACTCAAATTGGGCACAACTTCCTGCTCATATTATGCCCCTAAGCATCTGCCCCTACTATTCTCTGGTCCAACTCCTATTCAATCCTCAAGTCCCAGCTCAGTGGTCACCTCCTCCAAGAAGCCTTCTCCGAATCCCACCTACTGTCAGGTCGCTCTCCTTCTGGGCTCCCAGAGCTGCCTGTACAAGTGGCTTGTGTCCGTCTTATCATCAACTACACAACATAGAAATAATCCATTTATATGACTCTCTAAAACCTGAGCCACTTTCATCATCCACCCCCCCCCCCCCCCACACACACACACAGGGACTAGGATATCATCGTCTCTGGAACGGTAACCTTGGCACATGCTTAGCAGTGGCTCACTATGTGCCAGACCTGGGGCCAAACACGAAGTCCTCCTAACCACCCTCTGAAGCAGGTCATGCGGTTATTCCTGATCTACAGACAAGGAGCAGGAAGCCCTGGGAGGTTTAGGGACCCTGCTCGACAGCATGTGGTTACTAAGGGAGACAAGAATGCAAGAATCCAAACCCAAGTCTTTCAATCCCCGGGACTTGGCATGCTCCCTGGTAACTATTTGCTGAGTCTAAGTGCAATTCTGGGAGTGAATAAGCAAGGCAAAAGTACTCGTGAGAGCCCCTGGCTGACTGCAACCTGGAGGACCGAGGCCCTTGTGTTAAAGCAAGAAGGGGGCCAGGAAAGGCCTTCAGTCTGTGACCCTGCATTGCCTCTCCGATTGCCAGTCTTGTCCCAGCAAGTAGCCCTGCCCTTTATACTTTGAACATCCTTCTTGGGGATCCCCAGAGAGCAGCTGAGCCTTCAACAGATGCCCCACGGGTCCATGTAGGTGAGAAGTGGGGTCTATGCCTTGCCCCTATCTTTCTTCCTTCTTGCTATGAGCCGTATCTTTGCAGTAACGTGTGAGGGTGGGTAAACTCAGAGACCAAGTTGCTTTATGCAGCCAGGATCACACCAATAGCTATCAGTCAGTACTCTTGCTACCAAACTGAATTTATGAATAGATATACCTATCGACTCCAAACTTAATTAGCTTCAGGAATGGCTGGATCCAGATGTTCAAGTGATCTCATTAGAACTCCATCTTTCCCTCCCTGTCACCCAAGTTCTAGCTCTTCTTTTCTGTGTTGTCCTCACTATCAAAGACACTTTCTCCCAGCACTCTGGCTGCCAGCAGCTTCCGGTCTCCATCTCACCCATTCAGCCAGTTCCTAGCAGGACAACTTCTCTTTGCCAGTAGTTCCCATATAAGTCCCCAAACCAAATATTGCTGGTCTGGCATGGGTTTCCTGTTTGTGTCTGAGTCACCAAGGTAGATCAGGGAGAAAAACACATTCACTGGCCAAGCCTCAATCATGTGACCACCTCTAAAAATGGTGGTGGGGTAGGGGGTAACAGGTGGAATTCACCCCTACCCAAAATGCACGAACTAAGGGTAGAGGCAGCAGTCATGCCCAAAGAGAATTGAGGTCCCATTTCCAGAAGTGACTGCACAGGAAAAATCAAGACGGGCAAGACAAAAGGTCTAGGTGAAACAGGAACTCTTTCTTCTGCAGTAAATTTCTGAAGCCTGAACCTGTGTCAGGGGCCCTGTGTCTCATCCCAGAATTAGGGATTCCAAGGAAGGTCCCTGAAAGCCCCCATAATGCAGGACATATGGGTTGTTGATGATGGCAACCTTCCACTTCCTCTCTCACGTGTCTGGCTAAGATGGTATCAGGATTCAAAGACGGGGAAGAGTACAAGCTGTAAAAATAATCTGCTATTAAGCTCTGTGCCGGCACCAACTGTGGTGGCATTTGGAAGATGAAACCAAAACCGTTCCTTTGGAGATAGCGGGCCCTTTCCAAGTGCGCTGATAAAAAAGGAAGGCTTGAAGTAAAGTGACATTTACGTGCTAGGAGAAGCAGATCTTCTTTCTTACTCCAAAACCATTTCAGGAGCTGGGCAAGGGGGGCGTTGGCACGCGCTGTGGGGAGCATCTGGCCGGGGGGGTGGGGGGGGGTTGTTGCTCGGCGGCCAGGTGGGGCTCAGCCTCCCATCCCTTGTGCTCTGAGGGGCCAACGCTGCCCCCACCCCCATCTGCTACTCTGCTACTGGCAAATTTAAATACCAGCCTGTTTCAGCTCAGAGATGTGGAAATTAAGAAAGGAAACGAGAGGCGGCGGGAAGGAAAGAAAAGCGATAAATCACTTTGGACTGCTGCCGCATTTGAATGTGCGTGGCGAGAGGCAGATCCATGGAGGAGGCAGAGTCTGGGAGGTGAAAAGACCCAAGTTCAAATTACAGCTTCACAAAGTATGGCAAGAGGCCTGGGGCCACTCGCCTCACTGAGCCTCATTTTCCTCATCTGTAAAATGGGAGCACACCTTTCACAGGATGTTTCTGAAGGTTCAGGGCCATGGATAGATGGCAGCTGGTACAGAACTGGTGCTGAAGGACAGTGATCCTTCCTGCTTCTCTTTCTTCTCCTAGGAGGCTGGGTCCGAGCCACAACACGGCTCCATCATCCTCCCACCTAGACCAGGAGGCAGCAGTGCTCAATTCCCTTCCAATACATCTCCCCTGGCCTTCTGCTCCTGCCTAGCCCTACTCTGACCTCCAGCGCTTTCTCCATCCTCAGGCTCCACCCACATGGGCTGTTGCCTATTTTTCAAGGACCAGGGCTTTTTGCCACCCCAAGGCCACCATGCTCGCTGTCCCTTCCTCTCCC
The DNA here is from genome assembly GCF_014898765.1 of Herpailurus yagouaroundi. Taxonomy (NCBI): domain Eukaryota; kingdom Metazoa; phylum Chordata; class Mammalia; order Carnivora; family Felidae; genus Herpailurus; species Herpailurus yagouaroundi. The sequence goes on along the minus strand of NW_024412463.1, from coordinate 2,242,164 downwards.
ACCCCTACCCTTCCCAGGGTCAGCTCCCTCTCATCATTTGGTCTCTGCCTAAATGTCACCTCCTCCAAGAAGCCCTCCTTGACCACCCTGTTGAAAGCAGCTGCCCACACTTCAGTCACACTCTCTGGCTCATCTCTTGAAAATGATCTCATTTATCTATTAGTTCTTATTCCCAAAGGAGACTATAAGCCCTAATAGCTAGGAAACACTTCCCTCTTGTTCATCTGTGTGTCCCCCAGCGCTGAATGTGTGCCTGGCACAGAACAGGGACTCAAATATTTGAGGAGGGAGGGAAGAAAAAAGAAAGGAAGGGGACAGTAGAGAGGGCAAGAGGGAGAAAGTTGGAGGCACATCCTCCCCCCCATTCTGGAGCTTCTATCTCCCATCCCAATCCCAGGTGCTGGCTCCCTTCACACCTACACCCAGCCCTCTCACTACCCCCCACCCCCAACACACCCATACTGGACTCCAACACCTGGCTTAACCCTGTGTAGACAGCTGCCTCGTATACAACATTCCGCCATTACAACTTCCTTCCGTCACGAGGGCCAGTCCGGCTCACAGACCACCTTTCCACATCACCGTGCTCAGGGACCAAGCATAATAGTCATCCATTACTTCCCTCTGTCCCCTGTACTGCCCCTTCAGGGCACAGAACCTCCACTCAGCCACACTCAGTCCCTGGAGCTTGGATTGGAGCCCACCCCACCCCCTCCTCCAGGAGCTGAACACGTGACCCAAACCCAGCCAGTGAGAACAGAGCATTGTCCTGGCCCCACCCCCACCCCGTGATGGGCTAGGAATGGCCTAAGACTCCAGCTGGGTGGCCCTGGACGTTGAATTCCAGGACCCTTACCACGTGTTGATCCGCAAAGTGGTGCTGTTCCTCTGCGGAGCTCCTGGTGTAAGCCTGGAGCTGACGGCCATCTTGCCACAGCATGGGACCAGCCTGCCTGAGAACAAAGCCAGCACGGAGGGTGGCAGAGCTCAGAGGCAGGCAGTTCAGATGGCATCATTTGAGCACCTGGGTCCCTATTTTACCTGAAAGTAAACGCCCCTCCTGAAATCTTCAGTGAACTCCCTTTGGGGCTTAAGGCGGCTGGACTTGAATTTGTCACTTGCCACTAAAACTGTGCTGATTTGTAAAGCGACCATTAGTTAGTGGCTAGTGACTGAGACGTGAGGAGGCGGCCAGGGGGCAGAGACTACCAGTCACGGAAAGAGGGCCACCCTTCCCCACACTGGTCTGTGGCACACGGGGGGCGACAGTCCCCTCTAGAAGGGGGAAGAGGCAGACAAAACTCCAAAGGCCGACTAGAGCAGAAGTCAGCCGGGGCATTGACCGGGGAGAACCAGCGTCTTCCCAGATGGAGGGATTCCTGAGTGCCTCTGCTGGCACACCCAGCCGCTTGGAGAGCCCTGCTTCCCTCCAGCCCTCTCAGGGTTTCAGGCAGCCTTGAAATCTTTCAAGGCAAAAATAAATCCGAGGCATTAGTCGTATCTTTAGAGGAAAAAGACTTCCTCAGCCTTCTTTAAGGCGCACAGCATTTCCAGCATGCAGGATGCCTCCCACGTGCCATCCGCTCCCAGGCCCATATAAGGCGCGCCTTCTGGATGCTCTATACACTCAAAATGGTACCTGAGGGCCAGCTGGGGCGTGTTCCAGCTCTCTCCGCCAGGCAAGTACTCACCTGAGCCCACAGAAGGGAACTATTCCAGAAAAATGGCCCCACGAGTGCGGGGGGAGGTGGAGGACGTACGGCCCAGCTCCCCAGAGCCACGCTTGGGAGCAGAAACACAGCTGGGGGCGTGAGGCACCAGCAAAGGCCTTGTCTGTGTGCCAGGTGTCCACTTCTCAGGAAGAGTGACAGCCTCTGGCGCTCCTGGGATCTCTGGCTCTAGGGAGAATGTTCTTTCCCAGCTTCTGAGGCCTGGAGGAGGTCCTGGCCATTTGGAGGCTGGGCTGGGATTTGCGGGGTCCCAGACTCGCCTCACTGGCTGCGGCTGCTCCTGAAGCTCAAGAAATGGCCTCGGGAGGACATGAGGAGAAGCCCCGTGCTGGAGCTGCAAGAACGTGGGCTTTCAAGAACTCAGCCCCGGGTCTGAACCACACCCTGCTGTTGGCCTCACTCTTCACGCTGCGGATTGTACACTGGAGGCTCGGAAACCACCACCTTCTGGGGCGCACCTGTCCCTCCCTCTGAGCTCCAGACCCATAATACCAACCTCCAGCTGGACATCTTGGCTGAGACATCCAACAGGAGTCTCAAACTCCACACCTCCTAAACTGAACTCCCAGCTCTGGCTCCCCCTTCCCCCCCCCCCCCCTTGGTCAGTGAATGACACCTCTGATCCCCCCACCAAATTATGGTATTTCCCTGATTCCTCCTTTCTCCATCTCGCCACCCGCAGAAAATTAGTTACCAACTCCTGGTGATTCTCCCTCCTAAAGCTCTCACCCAGCTGGCACTGTCCCGCCCAGCCTCCTCTTGCCTGGATTATCTCAACAGACTCCTAACAGGTTTCGCTGCCTGCACTCTGGTTTGTTACTGACAGTTCACTCAGCAGCCAGACTGGCTGTCCCGAAACACGAAACAGAAACACGAAGGCAGTCCTGTCCCTCCCCTTTCAACCCCCTGCAGTGGTAATCCTCTGCCAGCCCAGCAAGTCTCATTTCCTTACCAAGCCTTTCCTGATCTGACTTCCGGCCTAGCAAAAATGAAGTATTCGAACGTTTTCTCTAAACCAGGCAAACTTTGTCAGTAAAGGGCCAGATAGTAAATATTTTAGACTTTGTGGGCCATATGGTCCCTGTCACAACTACTCAACTTGCTGTTGTAGTGCGAGAGCAGCTGAAGACATTATGTAAATGAATGGCTGAGGTCATGTGCCAATAAAACTTTATTTACAGAAACAGGTGGTGGGTGAGCATTGACCCATGGGCCATGGTTTGCTCTAAAGGAATGACCTAATTACCCACCATTTCCACATCTCAGGGGCCACATCTAGGAAAAGGGGATAGTGCCCATATTGAAGGGTTAGTGGAGGATTTGAAAGAACTTGTCAGGTTCTCACATAGTAGGTGCTCAAGTGGTGATCGTTATCATTAAGTCTATTATATAAGTCTCTTTTTCTGCACGTTTAAGAATCAGTCAGCCCTGACTCCATAGCAAGGTTTACAAGGATAGAGACCCTTCTTTTTCTGAGGCCTGATGATGCACCATGCATTTATGGAGGTGACAGGAAACCACACAGCTGAGCACCTACAATGTGCCAGGCACTGGGCTTCACACTGTAAAGTGGTCAGAATAAGTCATAAGGCAATATTCACCCCCTGAGGCCAAGTCTAAAGAAGTGGGGAGAGAGGGGAGAGCTACGAGAAATTCTTTGTTCACCCCGACTGCATGCCTGCTATGTGCCAGGCTTCACGCAGGCTCTAGGGTTGCCCAGAAGTATAAGGGACAAGCTCTGCCTTTAAAAAAAAAAAAGGCACCGCCTAGAGAAATTGTTTTCTCCCGTTTTTAAGTTTATGTATTTATTTTGGGAGAGAGAGACGGACAGAGAGAGATTCCCAAGCAGGCTCTGCACTGTCAGTGTGACAGCATATGCAGGGCTCAAATTCACAAACCAGGAGATCACGACCCGAGCCAAAGTCAGACGCTTAACCGACTGAGCCACCCAGGTGCCCCGGAACTATTTTCTCTTAAATGCTAAGCTTCTCCCTATCCTTGAAGCCACGTTTCCTCCTCAAACGGAGACACAGATTCAATCCACCTTGGGTCCCTCCAGGGCTCTCTAGGCAGGCCTACATCCCCCCTATCTTCTTGATGGGACCTGGGGTTCTCACACTGAAAGGAAATATAAGGGGTATGGGGCTGCGGAACCCCAGAGGTCCTGCCCCACTCTACGCCTCATCCTTGTCCTAAGCCACATGGGCATAAAACTCCCACAAGTTCTCTGGGCTGTGAGCTCCTCAAAGCCAGGCCCTGCGGGGCACCTGGGTGGCTCAATCGGTTAAGCATCGTACTTCGGCTCAGGTCATGATCTCATGGTTTGTGAGTTCCAGCCCCGAGTTGGGTTCTGTGCTGACAGCTTGGAGCCTGGAGCCTGCTGTGGATTCTGTCTTCCTTTCTCTCCCCCCCACTCATGCTCTCTCTCTCTCTCTCTCTCTCTCAAAAAAAAAA
>NW_024412463.1:2183408-2237880 GCF_014898765.1 Herpailurus yagouaroundi | reverse complement strand
AAAAAAAAAAAAAAAAAAAAAAAAAAAAAAAAAGCCAGGCCCTGTCTCTCATGTATCCCTGTAGTCCCAGCGCAAGGTCTGATGAGGGGCAGGCCTTTCACAGCGTGAGCTGGAAGAATGTGCACCCTCTTTGTTTCCACTTTTCCTATCCACCGCTGTGTGCAGCCCACAGCTCTTGTTTTTGTTCTCAGCATCCCTGGCCCTTCCAGCAATAGTGCCCTAGTCTCGGGGATGGGCAATGGGACGCCACCAAAGCGCTGAAACATGCAACCGAAGCCTAAACTAATCAAAGCATGACACCTCCTAGCCATGCCCACTACTTCCGGGACAGACACTTGGGCCAATGAGGTACGAGACCCCCCCCCCTCTTTCCCACTTACTGTGAGCCCATGAGGAGTACTGTTGGCAGTTGCTGTCACCTTTTGCTCCCGGGCAGAGCAGGAGACAGAACCCAACACGGAGGAAAAGCAGAGCTCAGTGATGGGCAGAAGCTAGGGTCCTGCTCACATTCACATTCCTGAGGATCAGTCTGCCCCGGATTTTTCTTTCACACGAATCAATAAATTCCCTCACCCTCTCTCTCTTTTTGCTTAAGCCATCTGGCAACCAATTTTCTGTCCCATTTGAACCAAAAGTGTTCTAACAGACACCTCATTTGGGGCCCGTCTCCTTCTTTCAATGACAATTCCAACATACCTTTTAAGGAGACACCCTCCCCTCCTCTCCGTGAATCTTTCCCCGAGGCCCAGCTGGTTCATACGGGGTTGTCATTCACAACAGCATTATATGGTCACTTCAAGGAGGATTAAGGATGACAACCTTGACGGCTCGTAGGACTAGCGCTGGGACTTGGTCTCAGCTTGTCTCAACATCCTATTTAGATTCAAAACCACGTGTCTCCTCATTTCTCACAGAGACCGCCAAGTTCCACGGGGTTAGTCATGTCCGATGGATTCAACAAGCAACAATTAAGTGCCTGAGGTGTCCTACACGCTGGTGAGAAGCCGTGAACGCAGAGAGTAATAAAGAGGCTACTGTCCTCTCCAAGGCAGACATGAAAGCAGACGATTGCGTCTTATAAAAGCTCCGTGCGACGGGATGTTTCCAGTTACGAGTCATGGAGAAAGGCCACTTGAACTGGCTGGCGCAATGGAGGGGATCGGTATCACGCACGCAGAAAGCGCCGGTAAGCTCAAGCCTCCGGGTGGATGATCCAGAAGCTTCACAACGCCACCGGTGCGCAAGTGTTTGCGGTTTCTCAGCTCTGCGCGCTCAGCAAAACCTCTGCAAGGCCGGCCGCACCCCAGCGGGTCCACCCTTCCGCACGTACGTAGTCTCTTTCCCCAGAAGGCAAGCCCAGGACAAAACAAGATGGGCCCTGATTGGCCCCCCCCGGGTCACATGCTCGCCTGCGAACCAATGACTGGCTCGTGTGGAAACCACTGCTCCCTGTAAGCCAATCAGGGCCTACCCCTGGAGCAAGGGGGTGGAGTCACTGGTCCCCCAAGCGTGGGCTGCGTGGAGGTGGGGTGCGAGCCTAGGAGGGAGTTCTGGAAGCTTGAGGAAGGCTGAAGGGGAAGGAACGGTGGTGGCAGACACCCACTGACGGTTCTCAGAGGTGGGAGTCGCTTCAGGGTACCCGGAGCCGATGCGCAAGCCCTTCTTGCTGCCTCTATCCCTGGGCTGTCCTCGCTGCACATGCCCAGTGTGGCTTCATGGTCCCAGTGGCTTTAGCAGCCACTCCCAGTATATGTGAAGCGCCTCGTAGCACCAGATGCCACAGTGCCCCACATTTGCCATGCATCAGCTCACCTAACAGCATCGGAAAGCATGGTTATTTCCCTTTTGCAGATTAGGCCACTGAGGCCTGGAGAGCCAAAGCGACCTGCCCGATGTTGTCGGCCTGAACGTACAAGAGTCAAGGGCACACCCAGTTGTCCTCAGATTCCTCGTGTTGGGAAGGCACTAGTCACATCCTTGGGCTGGGCTCACTGGGTGGGGTTGCAAGGTAGGAAACAGAAGCCACTTCTCTGCTGAGCTGTTACCTTTGCCCTTGAAACAATCCCACGTGTTTGGAAGGATTGCCCCCAGAGTCCTTGGTAAGTGCCCGCATTGGCCATCTCTGCTGATGAATTTAACTTACCTTTAAAAAAAAAAAAAAAAAAAAAAAAAAAAAAAAAAAAAGGTTTATTTATTTAGAGGGAGAAAGAGAGAATCCCAAGCAGGCTCCACAACTGTCAGCACCAAGCCCAACTTGTGGGGCTCAAACTCACCAAGGGGAGATCATGAGCTGAGCTGAAATCAAGAGTTGGATGTTTAATGGACTGAGCTACCTATGTGCCCCTAATTTCCCATTAAACTCTAGGAAAATGTAAGAGAAGTGTCCCCTTCAGACCATATGATGCTCTAAAATCCGTGTGAATTCTGCCTAAAAATAAGCTCAACGTCCCATTACATTGTATTATTAGGATAACAGCAACCATTACTTTTTAGAATCAGCAGAATCAACACGAGTTGTTGACTTTGTCCAGAGGATTGGCAGGGGCCTTGTTTCACAAATCGTATCACTTCAGGACAGGTGCTGGGGCGGGCAGGCAGGCAGGGAAGCAGGGCCAGACAATGGTTGGCCACCGTGGCCTTCTAACTTGTTCCCTTCCAGCTGCACCTGCCTGTCCGCTAGAGGCACCGGTTTGCCTCTCTGGGCTTGGATAACCTCTCAGCTTCTCTCTTCAGCTGGGTCTACACCCTCTCCTCTGGGAGTGAGGATTCCAAGAAACCCTATTCCCCCCCACCAGGAAGTTCTGTCTCTGGTGGGTAGGAGCCAGGGTGGGGCATATGTGTGGGAGAGAATGAGGTAGAAGCTACACGGCTGTCTCCACCTAACAGAACAGGGCACTTTGCATTGAACACTCATCGAGGCCCCAACGCTGGAAGTTTCCACTTGCTTTCCTCTTTCTTGACTCCGGAAATGAGTTGCTTTTGCTTCTGCTGGAAGCAATCTGCTCCAGTTTGGTGGAACTTGTCTCCTGGAACTTTTGATTTCCTCCTCATGTTCGCTTTACTCCATTAAGCTTCACCTCCAATTCAGCTCCGCTCTACAGGGGTCCCCAGCGAGAAGACGCTCAGCAAAGCTGATAGAGACACAGAGGAGGAACATGCCTTGGGACACTGGAATCAGGGGTTCCCCCCGCCCCCCCCCCAGGAGCTGTGTGGAATTAATCACGTTACTTGATAACTCCTGAGGTTCGGGGCACCTGGGCGGCTCGGTTGCTTGAGCGTCCGACTTCGGCTCAGGTCATGATCTCCTGGGTCATGAGTCCAAGCCCCGTATCAGGCTCTCTGCTGTCAGCACAATCCTCTGTCCCTCCCTCTCTGCCCCTCCCCTGCTTGCGCCCTCTCAAAAATAAGTAAAATATTTAAAAGAAATACTCCTGAGCCTCATCCATAAACTGGGAACAAAAGTGGCACTTACTCCTCTGGAGGTACCTCCTCCTTTTCTCTGGTGGACCACCAGCTCTCCATCTTAGGTAAAGGGCTAGAAAACCTCAAACCTCCTTCCGATCAGACTGCCATTCCTCACTCCCTTCCACCCCCGAATTCTGGAGCTGCCGCAGGCCTATTTTATATAGATATTGTGAAGTTTTAATGAGCACACAACATGCCTACCGTAGTGTCTGGGCCTAAAAAGCACCCAACGCACGGTCCTGATTATTATGATCTGATGTTCAATCTTCAGGATCTCTGTGCCTCAGTTTCCTCATCTATAAAATGAAGATAAGAGGAACAGAAGGTCTCATGAAGTGAGGTATAAATGAGCTGTTACCACAGTGCCTGGCTCATAGAAAAGACCCAGTAAATGTTGGCTATTAATTAAAAATTGAAATAAATACTTGAGAGACAGCAGGGCATGGTCTGTGGTTTCACATGGTCTCCTTCTAGCATTTACCACTTACTATCGCTTAGTAGAAAAGTTCTCCACCCTCGCTGAGCCTCCGTTTCTTCTCCCAATGGCGAAAATGATTATATGGCTTCATAGAGTTTGCTGGGAGGGTTCATTCATTTTAAATGTCTCACTGTGCAAACCCAGTGACCGTAGCAGACCTGGCTGGTCTCCTTGGAAAGACTTGCTCACAAGGCTGGCCCCTGGGTGGCATCTGAGAAGGTGGGCTGCAGGAGGATTCCCACCATTCCCAGATAAGTGTAGCTCACTGGGCCTGAACAGAATGCAGAGTGTGCTTCCTCCTGGGAGATTCGGTACGTGTCAGCCAGACTGCCTATGTGGTCAGCCCAAATAATGACCTTGGGCTCTTGGTACCTGTGCCATGATTAGTCCTCAGAAGTTGAAGCCTCAAATACGGGTTCCTATCACGGTCATGGCTCAATGTCCTTACTTGCAAGAATCAAATCAAAGAGACCAGTTTTCCCTAAAAGTATTTTTTTTTTTTTAAGTTTCAAATGATATCCAAGAATCTAAGGCTGGCAAGGACACAAATATGAACTCATGAGAGTATTCGTGGCCGCTTTTATCTTCAACCCTAAAGAAAATTCTATCAGCTTTGTTTTTGCTCTCTTCCTCCCCAATCCAGGAAGGAGTCTTGTCTGATTGGTGACTGAGCCTTTTCTCAATTGAACGCAAGAATCCGTAAGGGAGATAAATTAAGGAAGGGCTAGTGGGGGTTCCCATGGGAACTTCGAGGACTTCAGCTGGGGACTTCAAACGGATTGGGGAAATAAGGGAGAGGGATCAAAATCAAAGAGCCCAAGAGGGTTGAGTTAGAGTTTTTTTTTTGGTTTATGTCATTTTGTTTAAGTGGGAGATAAAAAGATGGAACAAATAACCTCATGGCAGCTGTTGTATATTGTAGAAAGAAGGATTGTAAAAAGAAGTTTTGATATGTATTATCCGTGGGTCCCTTCTTTGGCACACTATTCAAAAGGCTCCAATATATATTCAAATGACTCTTGGTGAATTTGGGGCTGCTAAACTGTTTTTGTTTTTACACAGATGCCTTGTCATACTGGACCTCAGTGCAACTGGGCTTTACGTGGGTTATATAAGCCATAGTTATTCTGCAGCCATCAGTCATATTCCTTGTGTGTGTGTCTCTCTCTCACACATGCAAAGTATTCTATTTCAGAATCTGCCAAATGATATGCACTATCGCTAACCTTCCCTCCTCAGACAGATTTACTTCTCAAGAAGACCGGGGCAGATACAGACATCAGGTACCGCTCACACCTAGACTCAGAAACCTGGGTTGGTTCAGTGATGAACCCCAGTGTGCACCATCATGGCTCCCAGCCTGAGCCCAGCAGGGGTCCCACTGTCTAAATTCTTTTAGGTCCCAATCTCTGACAGTTTAGGCTTCTTAGGCTTCTGAATTTCAGAATCGTCATTATACATGCAAGACACAAGATCAAAATTCCTTAAGGGAAGAGGACCTCAACAAACTCCTAGAGGGCTAACATCTCACAGATTCTGGAATTAAAGACAAATTAGTAACATCAGCAGAACACGGGCCCCTGAAGACTCCTGAGTTTAGAGAAGAAAGGAAAACCAAATTCTTCAAAGGAGGCTGACAGCTGTATCATCCGGGCAGAGTGTGATCGATGCAAATTTAAAAGGTACAAATGTGGGGCGCCTGGGTGTCTCAGTTGGTTGAGTGTCTGACTCTTGACTTCGACTCTGGTCATGATCTCACGGTTTGGGGGACTGAGCCCCACGTTGGGCTCTGTGCTGGCAGCATGGAGCCTGCTTGGGACTCTCTCTGCCCCTGCCCCCGCTTGCACGCATGCTCTCTCTCTCTCTCTCTCTCTGTCTCTCTGTCTCTCTCTCTGTCTCTCTCTCTCAAAAATAAAATAAATAAACATTTAAAAATTAAAGAAATAAATAAAAGGTACAAATGTTATTGGAAGAGGCACCTCACAAAGAAGACACCCAAAATGGCCGTAAGTGTACAAAAAGGTGCTGCTGAGCTTTAACACGTCTCAAACACCAAGTGTTGGCAGACAAATAGAGCGACTAGAAAGCCCCAGCACTGCTGGTTGTGGGCAGGTGAAAAATCGGGGCCAACCACTTTGCCAAAGCTATTGCGTTGAATAAATGTGTAACTTTCGGCCCGGCGGTCCCGCTCCTTGGGACTATCCCCAACAGAAATGCAAACGTATGTTCCCCAAACACACGTACAAAGATGTTCACGGAAGTATTATTCACAGATAGTCTCAAAGCACAACCTACCCCCAAAAGCTCAACAAAAGAACAGATGAATCAGGTGTGGTATATCCACACAATGGAGTGTTCCACGGTAGGGACTGGGAAATACGGCTTTGTGTTTGTAACCCAGGCTGCTGTTTTTCGTGAATAAAGTTTTATCAGAACATAGCCGTCCATTGGTTTGAAGACTGTCTATGGCTGCTTTCACCCAATGGCAGCGGTGCCGAATGGCTGTGATAGAGATCAAATGGCCAAAGAAGTCTCCTGTATTTAGTATCTGGCCCTTTACAGAAAAAGTTTGCTGAGCCCTGCCCTACATTGAGGGGAAAACAACGTATAACTACCTACAATAATAAGGATGTATCTCCCGATGAGGAATTAAAAAAGAGTTGGTTCTATTTTTATAAAGTTGAAAGCAGGCAACACTACCCCATGACGTGGATGTGAGAAGTCGGGACAACTTACCCTTGGGACACATGGTGACAGGAGGGGATGTAAAACTTGATGGGTACTGACCGTGCTCTGCTTCTGGATCTGTATGCAGGTGACACGGATGCGTCCTCTCGGTGAAAATCCATCCCGCGGTGCACATATATGCACGCTTTTCTCTCTCCAATGGCTATTTCAGTGGAACGTCTTTTACAAACATCACTGGCGCTCCCTGTGTCCCATATAAAACTCCAAGCCCTCTGCCTTGCTCTCTCATGTGTTTTTGCCTTCACGCAGGTGGAGAGGTCCCCCGGCAGGCACTCCTCCCATTGTCTTTGATAGAATAACACAAACTCACTCTTCAAAACTCAGTTCAGTCGCCCCTCATCCAGGATGCTTTCCTACCACGTCCCAGCACTCACAGACAATCCGGGGGGGGAGAGAGAGAGAGAGAGAGAGAGCGAGCACACCTAGAGGGTGACACTGGATTTCTGGGTAATTTGGTACGTGGCATCTGAAGGCAAACTTAAGTTATTTTTGGAGAATAAAAGAAGTGTGACTGGCTGAATCTTGAGTGTTTGTCACCTGACAAGCCAGGTGGGCATCCCTAGAGAAGCTCAGTAGTTTGTAGTTTAGACCAATCTAAGTTTAACCCATCTAGAGTTGAGGGGAGAGTAGCTTGGTGTGCTGGAGAGAAGGTGGGACATACTTGGAAAAAAGACCTGGTTGGCAGTCAGGAGACAGGGAAGTTCAAGCAACCACGAGGCCAACCCTAACCGCCTTGAGCAAAGGGCAGAATTTGTCTTGCATAACAGAGAAACCCGGGATGGGAAGTGATGCGTTCAGTTAGGGCTCGATCCAGCCTTGGAAGTGACGCCCGTCATCAAGAATCTGCCTCCTCTCTCTTGGCTCCTTTCCATCCACCCCACCTCCTGGGTTTCACACTCTGACGGGTGGTCTCCCTGCAACCCCAGAAGCTCCATGTACATGTCTTTAAGCCCAACAGAAAGAACGAGTTTTTCCTTCACAACAATTCATGAGTGGTGGCAGGGCCACATCTCCTTTGCCTTGCTTGGGTCACGTGCCAACTAGCCCCTGGATGAATCCTTGTAATCTGGGGATGGAACGTGGAAGTCAAGAATTACCCCGGCAGCAGGGGATGAGGAGGAGTGGGTGCCATCCAGACCTTGCACGGCCTGAGGGTGAAGGAGGGATAGGCCCCCACAAAGGAAAGTCGAGGTGCCGTGACCAGTGGGGGAGGATCGGAGGCTGAGCAGGTCAGAACTACAGCCGTACCAGCAACTGCTTAATAACTGTGACCTGAAAGAATGACGTTTCCTGGGGCGCCTGGGTGGCTCAGTCGGTTGGGCGTCCGACTTCAGCTCAGGTCACTCTCGCGGTCCTTGAGTTCGAGCTACGCGTCGGGCTCTGGGCTGACGGCTCAGAGCCTGAAGCCTGCTTCCGATTCTGTGTCTCCCTCTCTCTCTGCCCCTCTCCCGTTCATGCTCTGTCTCTCTCTGTCTCAAAAAATAAATAAACGTTAAAAAAAAAATTAAAAAAAAAAAAAAAAGATGGACGCTTCTCTACTGTCTTGTCTTTGTGTCATTCCCCGGGGCTGGCGATGAGTGTCAGGTGCACAGGCCGCCCACCCTGCAGCCACTATGGAGCCCCAGGCTGTGTAAGGGTCCCTGTCAATCACAGCCGCTTGACCTCAAGGAGAATCATTATGCTTTTTTAAAACCATACAATGGAAACAAACAAGAATCAAGCCCCAGATTAATTCAAGCGTAAGAGTGGAACACATTTTGTGATCTGCAAGTTAAATGTGGATTCAGACCACATCCTCACTCCAGTTTAATTTTTTTTTTAATGTTTACTTAGTTTTGAGAGAGAGGGAGAGAGACAGGGCACGAGCCAGGGAGGAGCAGAGAGACAGGGAGACAGAATCCGAAGCAGGCCCAGGCCCTGAGCTGTCAGTGCAGAGCCCGACGCGGGGCTCAAACCCACGGACCGTGAGATCACGATCTGAGCCGAAGTCGGATGCCCAACCGACTGAGCCCCCCAGGAGCCCCGACCCTCACTCCGGTTTAAAAGTCACATCCTCCTGGGCTGAGGTGGGAAGGGACAGAGGGAGGGGGCAGGAGACTTGGCTTCATATTGTGGCTCTGACTAATCAGTGTGACCTTGGGCAGTCTGCTGACCTACCGCAGGCCTCCGCTTTCTCGCCTGTAAGATGGAATCATTGTTGTGAAGATTGCAGGCGTGACTGAAGTAGGCAGAGTTCAGCGGCAGAAACAGAAGAGCCGTCCTACCTGTTTCGAAGAGAAATCGGGAGAGGGTACTAGGTGCCTTCAGAAACCACGGGGAGTTCACGACGAGCGGTCCTGGGTTGGGTCTCCACCAGAAACACGGCAGAACCGGCCCACCAGGGGCCTCCGTGTGTCCGCCTCCGTCAGGAAAGTGGACACCCAGGGGCTGCCTCCGGAACCGCACGCTTCGGGAACACACAACAAAGGCCGGGGTCCTGGGAGCGAGAGGCCTTCACCGAAGGATCCTGACGCACCTGGCCCACCTCTCGGGCCAGTCCTGACTGACACCATCTAAACTCTCCCTAAAGCCCTCCTGGTGCCCGGCATCAGGCAGGGAAAGAAGGAGGCTGTCAGACGTGTGATGATTAAGGATTGTCCCTGAGCCCCAACCTGCCCTCTGTGCTCTCCCGCGACACTGGGCTGGGGCTCTGGACGCCACCTGTCTTCTCTGCCGGCCGGGAGGGGCTGGAGGATGGGGACGCACGGTCTCTCCCGTCTGCTTGCCTGTCCAGCACCGGCCTCCTGATGGTGTCAGCATCCAGCGGGGACGCGGTGGCCCCAGCAGGGTCACGGTGCCGCTCTGCGGCCGGCCGGAGCCCCGCTTCAGGCCCTTCGAAGTCTCGGCAGGTCCGGCCTTCCCTGGGACCCCCAGCCCTGGCGCGGCAGACGCTCCCCAAACTCACGCCCTCAGCGGCGGCTTCGTGTTCTCCCTTCGCCTCTGCAGTTCTTTAATACTTAGGTCACCGTCCTTTATATTAAGTGTATGAAGGCAGCTGGTGTGATTTGTCCCGACGGGCCTCTTGGCCACATGCAGGGCCTTTGGTGCCCAGCTCCTCCTTCAGGGGCCGTGGGACCCACCGGCAAGTGGCTTAATCTTAATCAGCCACAATTTCTTCATCTCTGTAAGAGGGAGAAAAACAGTCTCCCTCCACAGAGGTGGGGTGACAGTTCATCGCGTCAATGGATGTAAAGCAGTTAATATGGCACCCGACAAACGCTGAGCTCCCAACAAGCGTCCGTGGTGGCCCTGCACGCCAGGCCATCCCTGCTAGGGAGTCCTTACCAAGTGTGTAAAGACTTCTGGAAAGATACCTGGACGCCCCCGTGAAGACCCCTCAGGCAGACGCTGCTGGGCGCACAGGACAATCGTCACCCTCCTGTTCCTCCCGTGTGGGGCGGCCACCTCCTGGAACAGAAAATGGCAGGTGCTCCGTGTCAGGTCTCAGGCATGTGACCTGCCCTGGCCAGTGGAGAATGGGGGTCCCAGAGGCTCCTGAGAAATATTTTCCTCACTGAAGGGAGAGTGGGCTGCACTAAGAGAACATTCTGGGGCCTGGGTGGCTCAGTCAGTTGAGCATCCAACATCAGCTCGGGTCATGATCTCCCGGTCTGTGAGTTTGAGCCCCGCGTCGGGCTCTGCGCTGATGGCTTGGAGCCTGGAGCCTGCTTCGGATTCTGTGTCTCCCTCTCTCTCTCTCTGCCCCTCCCCTGCTTTGGATTCTGTGTCTCCCTCTCTCTCTCTCTGCCCCTCCCCTGCTCATGCTCTGTCTCTCAAAGATAAAGAAACGTTCAAAAAATTAAAAAAAAAAAAAAAAAAAAAGAACATTTTTGCTCCTACTTTGGGTCAGTGGTTCTCACCCGGGGGTGATTTTTGTCCCTCAGAGGACATCTGGAAATGTCTGGAGACATTTTTAGTGGCTGCAACTTGGGGGAGGGGTGCTGCTAGTGGGCAGAGGCCAGGGGTGCTGGTAAAGCACCCTTCAGTGCACACGACAGCCCCCCAGCAGAGAGTAGTCCACTCAGTATGTCCACAGTGCCGAGGAGAGAACACTGCCCTGGATACAGCTGTGTGAATAGATGACGTTGGGGATGGCGACAACCATTTGGGGACCGTGACGAAAGATTTGGAGAGTCAGAGGCGACCAGGGCCCCGACACGAATGAGCTGTTGATACAATGGCAGAGGCACCGCTCTTCAAACTCCTGGCTTAGTAACACAAAGGCCTCGTATTCAAATTATCGTTCATCGGATGTTCTGTTATTCACCATCCCAATATTCTGACCTCCCCATTTTAGCCCGCGTGCACGAATCCCCCACGGACAGCCACTGCTTCGATCCCTTGAATCCTCACCACAAACCCACGAGAGAGGTGAGGAGACGGAGCCTCAGCATCCCTGTGGGTAACTTGCTGAGACGGTGGAATGGAGACAAATGGGGGGGGGGTGCTCACATCTGTGTAGCACTTGGTGTCATTATGAGATGTTTCAAACATAAAGTGCAGACGGCAATCTAATCAACACCCACCGATACGCCGTCCACATTTAACGAGTGTGAAAACTTGCCAAAGGGGCTTCGAATGCTGAATTCCTGGCACGTTCCGTGTCTCCCAGTATTTATGCGCTTCTTCCCTTTAGGCGTCAGACCCTCGTGTTCCTGCTGGGAAGATGAGTGTTGGAGTAAGACTACAATTCCCAGCTGCTCCTGCAGCCGAGTGTGGCCACATCACTGAATACTGGCCAATGATAAATGCCGAGAAGGGACGTTTACAACATTTGGGTCATGTCGTTAAAGGATGTGCACACCCTTTCTCCTTTGCCGCTGGCTAACTCACAGGTAAAATGAAGACAGCTGGAGTACAGATGTGGTGGCAGGAGCTAGAGCAGCCATACTGGGCCATGAGATGGAAACTGTGTCTGGATGATGGAAGAATGAGAGAGAAGGGGCCTGGGTTTCAGATGATTAGGAAGCCGCCCTACTAGCCCCATATGCTTAAGCATCCTGCTGCCTGAGAAAGAAAGATAAGCTTCTATTACATTGTAGCCATTGCCATCTCGGGTCTCTATTTCGGTAGCTGAACCCCTTTCTGAATACGTGCAAGGTTCTAGTGTTTTCATATGAAGATTTCATCTGTTCCCCATAACCAGACAGGGTCTAGAACTAAGAAAATTCATTCAGTTGTTCATTCATCCAATAATTCTTTTGGGGTGTCGATAATGTGCCGGGCACTGCTTTATCGGATGTTAAGCATGGAGGGGCGCCCAGGGTTCTCCTACACTGGCTCAGTTTCTGAGACCTTGGTTTCATCCTCTCCCTGTTACCTCTCTAGCCTGCTTCTTTCCAACAGTTTAGGTCAGGCCAGTGTCCATTCCTGCTTAGTTTCTTACACCTGTCTTCCTGCCCCCCCTACTCCCATTATTCCTTGTTCTGGATCTTCTCAGGGCTCCCCACTGCCAGAGAGCAAGAAGTTCAGACTTCTGGGGGTGGACAAGGCCCCGCCCATTCTGGAAGCCTAATCTCTTGCCAGTCTGTTCGAGCCACAATGAACTAGGTGACATTTCTTTCGTGAGTTCACTCGGCTTAGGAGCTCACATTGCTTACTTCCCTAAGGCTCAGAGAAGTGGCACAGACTGGCTCGGAGTGACGCTTGAAATTGACTGAGGGTCCCCTGAGCCCAAGACACCAAACTGCTCTGAAGCCAGTTCAAAGTCTTAAGTCGCCCCAGTGCTCGGCCTCGGAGCCCTTACTGGCAGGGATGGGAGGTCTGACGTAGAATTCCACAAAGCAGGGTCTTGTGGGTGCCCTGCACCAAAATGCCAGTGGGGAGCATGTGGAAAACCTAACTTCTCGCCCACCCCAGAGCTACGGAACGGAAGGCCGTGAGGTGAGGCCCGACTGCTGGCATTTTCCACAAACTTCTCACGCGTCACTAAGGCTCGAGAACCTGCTGGGGCTCTGAAAATATGGCCTGCAGGTTGCACTGCTGGTGCCTTCTTTCCCATTTTCCACGTCTCTCCCGACGCCCCAACCAGAGCCCGCAATGAGGGGGTGAGGCCGTTGGTGCTGTTAAGAGCTCTGCACATCCCTCACCTTACCTTTTATAGGAGATTAATTAAAAAAAAATAAGACGCATTCAAACGACTCCGATGGCATTTTCTTTCACCTTGAAAATGTGACACTTTAAGCAGTTACCGTACCAAGGAGTAAAAATGCTTACCCCTTAGCGACAGAGAGAACTAGAAAGGGTTCTGGGGCCCACGCGTCTTGAAGTTCAAGGAGGGAGGCCCAAAGTCTGAGGCAGGGAGGGACCAGCCCAGGTCCAACACATCCCGGTTGAATCTTGACTCGTCCACTTCCTCTCTGTGGGGTCTTGGTCAAGTTCCTTCGATTCACCTGTAAAACAGGGATAATAACAATCTGCCTCTTAGTGAAAAGATCACGTGACTAGGGGGGGTGCACTGGGCACAGATATGGGAATAGCACTGGGGCAATTATTCCATTTGCTATTCCTAATATTATTTTCAACGTAAGATGGAATGTAGGGAATTTCTCAAAGCTCATCCAACCCTCCCAGAGTTAACCTCAAGGGATAGTCTCTGAAATCTGAAATCCTATTTTATTTCACAGTAGGTTAAAGCTTCATTGACCTTTTGCTCAGCATTATTACTGTAGGCAGGCGATGTGTTGCTCTTAATGTCTGTGATTTATCATTTCTAACAAGCCCCCTCTGCCTGGAGACGCTGCCCTTTCCCGCATTTTGGGGCACAGACAGCTTACTGCCTCTGGTGGAGAGATGCACCAATGTGAACCAGCACATTTCAACAGAGGGGGAAACCTTCCAAAACACGGGGGATAAAGTTAGACATGTCTTTAAAATAATATGACTCCAGGGGCGCCTGCCTGGCTCAGTTGGTTAAGCGTCAGACTCTTGATCTCGGCTCAGGTCGTGATCTCACGGTTTGTGGGTTCAAGCCCCGCATCGGACTCTGGGTTGACAGCATGGAGCCTGCTTGGGATTCTGTGTCTCCCTCTCCCTGCCCCTCCCCTGCTTGCTCTCTATTTCTCTCTCTCAAATAAATAAACTTAAAAAAAAAATGATACAACTGGATAAGGGAGAGTTGGGAGCGAAGAACCAGTTTTTCACTTAAAGGGACCCTCCCGCTTTGTCAGTCAAGACGTGGCAGTGGGGAAAGATCAACGCCACTTGATAAGCTATCAAATGACAGAAAGTGACCAACGAGGTCCTGCACATTCCCCTCCTCCCCAACATGGCGGCATGAGAGAACCAGTGAGCTACTGCTTCCTCAGAGGGCTCAGGGTGCATCTGGAAGTTTCCTCCCTTGAGGAAAGCAAGGGAGTGGTAGAGAGCGGGTTAGTAGACAGGAAGGGCTCACAGTGGAACAGGGTTAGTGTAGGGCCATCCACCAAAGACCAATGAGAACAGAGACACCAGCTATCACAGCCAACGTGGAAGAACACTGGGGGTGGGGGTGGGAACAGGTCTCCCTCTCGAGATCTCATCGTTTTTGTTTTGTTTTGTTTTACAATGTTTTAAAAATGTTATTTTGTTTTTGAAAGACAGAGTGTGAGCAGGGGAGGGCCAGAGAGAAAGGGAGACACAGAATCCAAAGCAAGGTCCAGGCTCCGAGCTGTCAGCACAGAGCCCAACGCGGGGCTCGAACTCACGGACGGCGAGATCATGACCTGAGCCGAAGTCAGGCGCTTAACCGACTGAGCCACCCAGGCGCCCCAGCACCTATGACCTATTTTTTTTTTTTTTTTTTTTTGAGATTTTTTTTTGCAGATCAGAGTTTGTGGTTGGAAAAATCGGACCCTCTACGGGAGCGTCCAAATTAATGCCAGGAAATAAGACCTTCCTTCTGCCAGGGGCCAGTGTTGTCCTGTGGCTGAGTCTCAACTTGCTTGCCTGTTTCTTCACCAGTGAAAGCCTGGGTCACCGCTCTGCTGTGTTTCAAGATTTGTTGTGGGGATCAAACAAGATACTACGTGTGGAAACACTGTGAAAACAGAAAGCTTCAGAGACGAGCAGCGTGGTGACAATGACGGTGACAGCAACGATGAGCCAGCGGTGGCGATGGGCGCTTCCAAAGCCAGGAGGGTGGCGGGTCTGCCTTCAACACGCTTGGCATTTAAGGGATAAGCAGAAGAGCTGGAAGGGTTCCACTTAGTCATGAAAGAGTCCCACCTCCTTGTGACAACACAGCCCTGGCAGGAAAGGAAAAGCAGATTCTCGCTTGATTGACGAGGCTCGTTTGAATGACAAAGCTGGACGAAGTCAGTAAACCTCTGAAGTCACATTTTGACATTTGGCCGTGACAGCCATGGCAGGGAAGGAAACTCACCAAGAAAGTGAAAGCCTGGCCTTGTCCCCAGGGCTTACGAGCTGCTGCCGTTGCTGGGGAGAGAGACCTTGCCATCGACACAGGAAGGAGCAGGTCCCGAGGGGTACCTGGCCCACGGCCAGAGCCCAACACTGTGACGTCAGGGCTTACGGGACCTTAAAATAAGAAAGCCACAATTCCTGCTTTTATTTGTTCAGCCACTGCTGTCTCCTGGGCGGGATTTTCCGTGCTGGGCAGTGTGGCCAGCAGGAAGGGTAAGGGCCAGGCCCCAACCTTCAAAAACGCACAGTTCAAAGTCAAGGATGTGGAGCACGCGGGAGTCCTTACCCGTGGCTGCTGCAGCGAGAAACTGGCACAGACACTTGGGGGAAAAAAAAAGTTAAACGTACGTGCCTCCTATGACCTAGAAATTCCCTCCTAGGCGCCTGCATGGCGGAAGTGTGTGCAGATTCTGCCAAAAGGCACGTGCAAGGGTCCTGGGGGCAGCAATTCATTATAACCCCGAGCAGCCGTCAGCAGAGCCGAGGTGAACAAGTCGCGGCACGCACGCACCGTACCCAACCGGGGGCGACTGTGTCCCACGGGGGCCGTTTGGTGGCGTCTGGAGATGTTTCTGACAGTCACAACCAGGGAATGCTACCAGCATCTAGCGGGTAGAGGTCACGGGCACTGCGAAACGCCCTGCAATGCGCAGGGCAGCCCTACAACAAAGACTGACCCTCCCCAAAATGTCAGTGGTGCTGAGGTTGAGAAATCCTATTGCACATCCCGAGAAGGAATGAACTACACCAGGGGAAGGATCAGCTGTGACTGCATATGCACCGTAGGGAAATACTCAAATGGACCATTGAGCAGAAAGAAGCCAGACACAGAGCTGCATGCGTGTATGACTCTGTTTGTATTCAGCTCAACCTCAGGCAGCGAAAACAGAGAGATTAGCCAACATGTGTTGAGGCCGTTTGTTGGACTGAAGTTTTCTTAGAAAGTCTATGTTTGGGGGAGAAAAGACCACCCACCGATAGGCCCCAGGAAGTTTTGGCGATGGTACCCGCTCTGTGATCACAGGTAAGTCTCGGAGCCTCTCTGGACCCGTGTACTCCCCTTCGCTCAATGAGAGGCCTGCTTAGCCCAAGAATTCTCTGGTCTGCGCTCATTCCTGTTGCAACAGGCACCTGTCGCTTTTGTCTACGCAGCTTCCATCGCCCCTTTGTCTGGTGATAGCACCTCACTGTTTCTTTGGAGAACCACTCGTCGCCCACCGCACACAGTCCTGGGGGGCTGTCAGTCTAGGTGCCCCGCCCTCCCTCGGCCGTGACCAAAGCTGAGCCCACCAGGCTTTCCCCTGGATGGTGCGTTAACCTGATCTGGGGCCAATTCATCCCTGGAGCAGTGCTCCACAGAGACTGGGGACTGTCATCCCCAGAGGTTCCTGGAGTTCTCCCATCCGTTCCTGGGTCTGGCTCGTCATCTTCCCGTCTATTCTGTGAGCGACCCATGTCCTTTATAAAGTCCCTGCGATGGACCCAATGTTTGTGTCCTCCTCCCCCCCAAATCCACAGGTTGAAACCCACATCCCGACGTAAGTGTAGGAGGTGGCGGGGCCTCTGGGAGGTGATTAGGTCATGTGCGTGGCACGCTCGTGAACGGAATGAGGAACCCTTGCAAGAAGAGGCCCCAGAATGCACTCTCTTTCTGCCAGGTGCGGACACAGGGAGAATCGGCCGGCTGCAGCCCGGAAGAGACTCTCGCCACAGCCCAGCCCCTCTGGCCCTGTGATCTCAGACTTCTGGCCTCCAGAAGTGCGAGAACTAAACGTCTCAGCCACGTAGGCTAGGGTTCTGTTACAGCAGCCGGAAGTGACTAAGAGGGCCCCGTGGCACTCCTGTCCCTTGCAACCCAAGAAGCCCGGCTGCTGCTTCCCAGCACAGGATGTAAATAGTCTGCACAGGTTGGCAGTAACTCCTGTTCTGAGATACGAATGCCCTCCTGTCACCCCAGACCTGCCCCCGGTGCCTCCTGGGCCCCCCGTGATCCTGCGGCTGAATGGCCGGTGCCTGGCACAGCCGAGGCCTCCGGGCCCTGCCCCCACCCCACAGTTGTCCTGTCACTGTGTCCTGTGTCCCTCCTGCACAAATGACTCCGCAGGCCGCCCCCGCCCGCACACCCCTCCCCTCCCCAGCTCAGCCTCGTCGACTGTAAAACAGGCGAAGCACACGCACCGCCCTGCCTCTTCCTCAGGGTGACGGAGGTGACAGGGCACCGGGAATTGTGAAAAACGCTCCCCGCACGTGAGGCATTCCTGCCACCGCCCCGAGATCGCACAGCACACAGGGGGCCAAACAAATTTCCCAGGAGAAAGCACCATCTCAAAATAAAAGAGCACCGCTAGGGGTTCTGAAAGGGACCCAAAAATGATAAACACGGCTTCCAAAAAGGCAGAGACTGAAAAAAAGCTCCCCTGCATTTCTAGGCCGGAGCTCGTGTTGGGCCGGGATCTCTGCGGGGGACTCACGTGGGGAGTCTGCCCGGCTCCGCTCTGTGTCCAGACCGGTGGGACAGCATCACTCGTACCTCCCGTCCCTCAGACGGTGACTCAGCTGGCTCTCCCAGGAAGCCGTATGAGGAGGGTGGGGGTTGAGAGGTGTGAGCTCCGGGAGCAAGAGGCAGAGGCTTCTGGTGGAGTCCCAGGGCCTGCAGGGCTGTGACCCCCTGCTTTGTCACCCGGCGGCCCTCCATCCTCCAGAGGGGACACACGTGGGCAGGAAATGCCTCAGCTCCTCCTGGACGCATGTCCCCGGACGAATCCTGGAGGCTCCACTTACTGGGTGTCTGGGGGCAGAGCCTGATGCACGAAGCAGGCAGCGTGGCCCCGGTGTGTTCACGAACCCATCTCCCCCTCCCGACAATCTTCTCCTTGCCCCCCACTCTGCGGGGAGGCTGGAGGTGTAAGAGCTTGCCCCAAGTCACAGGGCTAGGGGGTGGCAGGGCCGGGCCTCGCGTGCAGTCTCGGGGCTCCAGGGCCCAGCCTCTCGGCCACTCTGCCCTCCTGCCCCTCACAGGACAGTAGAGGTGTGGGGAGGCCACTGGGCAGAGGGGCATCTGACCCACAGGAAGTCCTAACGCGGGCTGCAGCCGGAGCCTGTCCTCCCGGAACCAAGCATCCCTGTTCTTCAGAAGGCACCTGCCAAGGCCTGGGCTTCTCTGGGACGAGGCAGACCCTCCCTACACAGACAGTTCTGATCCAGGAAGAGACTCAAGTCCTGTGGCGGGTGGGTATCACGAGTCCCCAGGGGCAGGGCCGGGCGATGCCCCCGGGAAGGCTGGCCAGCCCATTTCTTACCATTTCTAGCAAGGCCACAGGCCAACATCAAGGACACCAGCCCTTACTCCTTGTCCAGGGGAACGCAAACTCAAGAGAAGCCAAAAATGGCTATTTTCACGTGAAGTCTCTGATTTGTGAACATTAGGAATGGGTTTTTTATTAAAAAAAAAAAAAAAAAGTCAGCATGACATGGCTCAGGGACCCCCAATTGTCACCTCTTTCCAGCAAGGCTACGACCTGTTTCTCCGACGTTAGGGATTTATCTGATCGATCTGACCAAGCCTCCACCGCCTTGCCCCTTCTGTGAAGGGAGCGCACTGTGGGCACGTTCGGGGTTGGGGAAAATGAGAAGCAGTGAACATAACGTGCTCAGTATAGAGTAAGGCGTTGGTCTCAGCCTGCTCGGGTCACTGTAACAAACAGCCATAGACCGGTGGCTTCAGCAACAGAAACCCATTTCTGAGGACTGGAAGTCTGAGATCAACAGTCCGGCCAATTCAGCTCCCGGGGAGATCTCTCTTCTTGGCCTACAGATGGCTGTCTTCTCGGTAGGTGCTCAGAAAGAGAAAGAGAAACAGAAACAGAGATAGGGACAGAGATAGAGACAGAGACAGACAGAGGTAGAGAGAGAGAGAGACAGAGATCGCGTTCAGCAGTCTCATGGGACTGAGAACCACAGGTTGGAGGTCTCAGCTGCCAAAGCATCTGGAAGCGGGGGAAGCAAGATCCCTGATGGGCTGGCAGGTGAGTTCTACCAACCATTCAAGGGCGAGTTAATTCGTGACCCAGGCAAGTTCTCCAAAAACTAAACTAAACTAAACTAAACTAAACTAAACTAAACCAAGTGGAAGTTCCAAGCTTCTCGAATGAGGCTGGAGAGGGGAATGTTGTCAGGTGGGGACAGCGGGGAGCCAAGTCAGATGAGGGCACATGGGAGCAGGTAAGTCACAGGCAAACTACACAGGCGAGAGTACATGGGAAGCAAAGGGCTGGCCTCCAGTGACCTTCAAGATCAAGGTGAAGATGTGTAGGCTTGACACTGTGGGTGAGGGGGGCTGATGTGGGGTCCTGGCTAAGGGAATGTCGCAGCACACGTGAGGCCTTTCCTCCCATCCCATCAGGAGGGCTCTGCCCTTCTAAGGGAGCCCTGTCAGGGCCGGGTAACTACAGCCCATCATGCCCGAGAGAGACCCAGTCAGCATCTCTCACCTAAGAACTCCACTAAGAGAGGGGCGCCTGGGGGGCTCAGTCGGTTAAGCATCTGACTTCGTCACCATCTGACAGTCTGTAAGTTCGAGCCCCACGTTGGGCTCTGTGCTGACAGCTCAGAGCCTGGAGCCTGCTTTGGAGTCTGTGTCTCCCTCCCCCACCTGCTCGCTTGCTCTCTCAAAAATAAAATAAAACATTAAAAAAAAACTGTACTAAGAGATACCAAAAGTATAAACGGATTTGGGGTGTAAGTTTGTTTATTCTCTAAGCAAATAACTTACTGAGCACTTACCTACTCCAGACACTCTTCCAAGTGCTGGTTCACAGGGACGAATAACACAGACCAGATCCCTGTCCCCAGAGCTTACAGCACAGAGGTGGTGGATAATAAATGAGTAGATAAAAAATAGACAAAAATCCTTCCCATTAGCGGCACTTCTCTGAAGGGAATAAAACAATGATGAATGACCTGAGTGGTCACTTGTAACCCGATGGCCAGGAAAAACCTCTCTGAAGCCACGTCGTTTGAATTAAGACTTGAAAGAACAGAACGAGCCTGCCACGCAGAAAGATGAGGGAACAGCAAGTGCAAAGGCCCTGAGGTGGGAACCGTCTCCACATGTTCAACAAATGAAAGTAAGGGCAGTGTGACCGGAGAGAACGAACCAGAGGCGGATGATGACAGGAGGCTGTGGGGGCGGATCACGCTTGGCCATGCAGGCCCCGGTGAGCAGTGTGGGCGTTGATCTAAGTGCTCTGGGAAGATTCTGGAGGGTTTCGAGCAGGGGAATTCCACGAACAGACCTCTTCTACTTTAAAATGCTAACTTGAGGCACAGAGGAGAGTAAGAATAGAACCTGAGAAAATTCTGAAGCTCCTGCAGCTGTCTGCACAGCGACGGTGGCTTCAGCTGGCACAGTGGAGCGGAGACAGAATGAACTTGAGGTTGATTCTGGAGGCGGAATTTGCAGGAGGTGACAGTGAGTGAGTTTTGGCCTGAGCAGGTGCAGGGGTGGGGGGGGCCATGAAAAGCTGGGGGCATTGCCACATGGAGAATAGGGCTGCCACCAGTTTATCTCAAAGACCCCTGATGAAAGGAACTCTTTCCATCAATCCTATGCGGCTAGAAAGGTTGGAAGGACAAAAAGGGAGCCGGCATTTACCTACCCAGGCGCCGCTAGCCTGGCTCCGGGCGGGGCGCTGGGTGACAGCTGACTCCTCCCAGACATCTGTGGGAGAGAGTGGTTTGACGGATAGATACGCTGAGGCTCATCCAGGGAGTGTGGCCACTTTGGGGCCCCCACAGCCATTAGGGATTATAGCACAGTGAGTTTAGGATTATGAACTGGCTCCCAGTCCAATGGGAGTGGGTGAAACGTGGCCATGCGTGGGGTGGCTCGGTAGGTTAAGTGTCCGACTCTTGATTTCGGCTCGGGTCATGATCTCGTGGTTCGTGAGTTCGAGTCCCGCACTGGCGCTCTTTAAAAAAAAAAAATGAGTTTTGGGTGCTGGGTGGCTCAGTCGGTTGGGCGTCCGACTTCAGCTCAGGTCATGATCTCACGGTTCGTGGGTTGGAGCCCCGCTTTGGGCTCTGTGCTGATAGCTCAGAGCCTGGAGCCTGCTTCAGATTCTATGTCTCCCTCTCCCTCTGTGCCCCTCCCCCACTCATCCTCTGTGTCTCTTTCTCTCAAAAAATAAAATAAACGTTAAAAAAAAATGTGGCCACGCTTTTCAACTCTCTCTTCAGAGATGCTGGCTATGATGTAGATTCAAGAGCCACACTGCCTGGGGTGCCTGGGTGGCTCAGTCAGTTAAGCATCTGACTTCAGCTCAGGTCATGATCTCACAGCTCATAAGTTCGAGCCCCGCGTCGGGCCCTGTGCCAACAGCTCGGAGCCTGGAGCCTGCTTCTGATTCTGTGTCTCCCTCTCTCTCTGCCCCTCCCCTGCCCCTGCTCAGGCTCTGTCTGTCTCCCCTTCAAAAATAAATAAACATTAAAAAAATTAAAAAAAAAAAAGCCACACTGCCTGGGTTCAAACCCCAGCTGTGCCATGTACCTGCTGTGTGACTTTGAGCAAGTGACTTGCCCTCTCTGTGCTTTTATTTGCTAAATCCATTACCTGGATTATTTATCCCTCATAAATCTCTGGGGTATGGTGAATCATTATTCTCAGCCAGGTGTCCTAACTTGCTTGAAGCTCACCCGCCTTGTAAGTAACAGGGCTGCACTTTGGAGTCAGGGTCTCAGAGTCTGGATCTGTAGGTAGTGCACCACACTGCCTCAGTCATGGGTCCCGATCTTCAAAACAGCTGCTGCTTTCTGTCCCCGTGTTCCACACCCAGGAGACCAAACTGGGAATTTTCAGGGAAGACGGCTTAGCTCAGCAGGGCCCGCAACACTCCCTCGCCCAATAAACTGGACCCGGTTTGCACTTGTCATAAAGCTCAGGTATGATTCTAAAAACCAAACACATGTCCACGGCAACCTGGAGCTCCAGCACCACGCTCGCCGTGGGGGTGCCTACGGGTAAGAGAAAGTCGTTAGAAGTTTCATGGGTTTCCCCCCCCCCCGAATCAGGGCTATATGGGGCTTCAACTTTCAAGCGCCCATTTCTACCGCTCATGTCAACCACCTGCCACTTGGGGGCAATTTTAGAGAACCCCAGATGTATCTTTTCCTCTACCTTGACCTTCTCACTCAGGGACTCCTCCTGCTCTGTTCCTACTGCTTTCGTATCACTAAGACTGGAAGAAAGTCTAAAATGCAAAGATACACCCAGCAGTGTCTGCCCCAACCTAAGGTCGGGGGATGACAGGAAGCAGGCCAAGGGCAACGCTTGGTCCCCGGGGTACAGCGGAGACATTTCAGGCAGCAGTGGGACACCAACTTGGGAGGGAGCTCAACTAGTTCTGGAACATTCCTCTAGTCTGACGACACACTCCTTGGAAGGACTGGCACAATCCTCAAACGTCTATTCAAATTTAGATTGAATACTCTCCACGTATTCCACAGCAGTAGAAAAGGACCCACTTCTCAACTTTCAAGCAGGCATCTCGTTCAACCTTATTTTGCATGTTCCAGACAAACCTGGCAGGTAGATCGCTCAGAGTTCCAAGAAGTCCTCAAGAAGATCCCAGCATTACAATGATGAGCTCCTCTCACCTCCAGGGAAGGAGGTGAGAAGGGGGTGAAGGGGGAACCACTGGGCTTGCATTCTAGGTAGGCCGCCGTACCTTCTGCCTCAACCATCGGGGTCCTCCCTCCTCCCTGGTCCCCTGTTGTCATCTTCACAGCCAGAGGGACCCTGTAGAACCTGAGGCAGGTCACATTTCTCCCCTGCTCAGAGCCCTCCAGTGGCTTCCCAGCACACTTGGGAGTAAAACCCAACCTCTGGCCGGGGCCTGCAAAGGCCTTACTTGGCCTGGCCCCACTGCCTCCCAAGAGCCCCCACAGAACCCAGCAGAGATGGGGCTCTTGAAATAGCACCGTCGGGGACCACTGGGCATCCTCTGGGCTATCAAACACACGAACGATTCTGTCTGTGAACAACCTCAAACAGGATCAAAGCCATCCTGCCTTGCAGACGCCAGCAGAAATGCCCTCCTGCCAATGGGTAAATTATTCTTATAAATAATGTATTGGCCTGGGTCTGCCTGTACTAGTCCGGGAATAGGATTT
Source organism: Herpailurus yagouaroundi (assembly GCF_014898765.1). NCBI lineage: Eukaryota > Metazoa > Chordata > Mammalia > Carnivora > Felidae > Herpailurus > Herpailurus yagouaroundi. The sequence continues at coordinate 2,214,578 of NW_024412463.1, read as the reverse complement.
TAGAAGCATGTTTAGAGCGGAATCATGACTGAAGCATAGCATAAAGTTCAGCAATGGTGAGCTCTCCAAGGTCATAAATAAATACACCTGCTGTTGTTTCTTACTCCACAATTTATAGTTAGGAAGCAAGAAAGTCACCCAAAGCCAAACTTTCTACCAGCCAGACTAAATGGGCACTGGACCTGTTGTCCCACCACTCCTCTGGGCCAGGGGGCCCCTTGGGACATGAGTATCTGGATCTAGATTTCTCACAGGTAACACATACACCCCAGACGAGCAAAAAAGCTGCCAGGCCAACAAGCCTGACTATTTGGCACTAAACAAGGATGGGCAACCTGGATACAGGTTAGATCAGAGACGGCCAATAAGGGGAACGCGCACGGCAAATGCAACCTTCTGGAAGCATCTCTGGCGAAACGATAGGATCTCCTCCCAACACTTAGGAAAGACCTTTCTGATGAACAAGTCTGCCCGGGGCATGACAAGGGGAGCCCATCGTGCGTAACAGATTATCTATCCATTCAGTCATTCAGCAAATATGGAATGCCCACCATGGGCGAGGCCCGAGGGATGCAGGGTCAAACAAAGGAGATAAGGGCCATGCTCTTCTGGAATCTAGACTCTAAAGCTGCCCAGTGCGGAGCCATGAGTCATATGTGGCTCTCAAGCACTTAAAACGTGGCTGGGCCAGACTGAGATGTGCTATTAAGTGTAAAATGCACACCAGGTTTCGAAGACTTGGTACAAAAACCCCATAAAATATATCATTAATAACACATATTGATTATAAGTTGCAGTGACAATATTTTTGATACATTGGGTTAATAAAATATATTAGTAAGATCTGTCCCACCCATTTGCTTTTTACTTTTTTTTCAATGTGGCTACTAGAAAAATTTTAATTATATATATGGCTACGTTTGCACTTGGATTATCCTTCCACTGGACAGTACTGATCTAGAGTAGCTGAAAAACAGTAAGTAAGTAATCAAATATCATTTAAGGTGACCTCAGAAAGTGATAGGTGCTCCGGAGAAGATAAAGTAGGATATGGGATAAAGGGTGACGGGCAGAATGAGGGCATTTCTTTTTATTTTATTTTTTAACATTTATTCATCTTGGAGAGACAGAGACAGACAGAGCATGAGCGGGGAGGGGGCAGAGAGAGGGAGACACAGAATCTGAAACAGGCTCCAGGCTCTGAGCTGTCAGCACGGAGCCCGACGTGGGGCTCGAACTCACAGACTGCGAGATCATGACCTGAGCCGAAGTCAGACGCTCAATCGACTCAGCCACCCAGGCGCCCCCAAAATGAAGGCATTTAAGTGGAATGGTCAGTGTTATGGGCTGAACAGAGCCCCCCCCCCCAGTCATACATTGAAGTCCTAACCTGCAGTATTTTATAACATGATTATATTTGAAGTCAGTAATATATTTGGGGTCTTTAAAGAGATAATTAAATTAAAATGAGGTCACTAGAGTGGGCTGTAATCCAATATGATGCTGTCCTTATAAGAAGAGGAAATGATGGGGTTCCTGGGTGGCTCCGTTGGTTAAGTGTCCAACTCTTTTTTTTTTTTTTATGTTAATTCATTTCCTGAGAGAGAGAGACAGAGTGTGAGCAGGGGAGGGGCAGAGAGAGAGGGAGACACAGAATCCGAAGCAGGCTCCAGCCGTCAGCACAGAGCCCGACGCGGGGCTCCAACTCACAAACTGTGAGATCATGACCTGAGCCAAAGTTGGACACTTAACTGACTGAACCACCCAGGTGCCCCTACAATCCATATATTTCAGTGCAGACACACAATATTTAAATCTTTTGTCCATTTAAACAAAAGTCTTTATTTATTTTTGAGACAGAAAGTGTACAAGTGGAGGAGGGATGGAAAGACAGGGACAGAGTTTTCACTTTTATGTGGATCCTGAGAAACTTAACAGAAGACCATGGGGGAGGGGAAGGAAAAAAAAAGTTAGAGAGGGAGGGAGCCACACCGTAAGAGACTCTTAAAAACTAAGAACAAACTGAGGGCTGATGCGGGGTGGGGGATGGGCATTAAGGAGGGTACCTGTTGGGATGAGCTCTGGGTGTTGTATAGAAACCAATTTGACAATAAATTTCATATTTAAAAAAAAAGAAAAAAGAAAGAAGAAAGAGAGGGACAGAGGATCGGAAGTGATCTCCATGGTGACAGCAGACAGCCCCGTGCAGGGCTTGAACCCACGAACTTCGAGATCATGACCTGAGCCGAAGTCGGATGCTTAACTGACTGAGCCACCAGGTGCCCCAAGTGTCCAACTCTTGATCTGTCAGCTCAGGTCATGATCTCGTGGTTCACGGGATCGAGCCCTGCATCCGGCTCTGGGCTGACATTGCAGAGCCTGATTGGGATTCTCTCTCTCCTTCTCTCTCTGCCCCTTTCCCTTTCTCTAAACATTAATAAACATTTTTTTAAATAAGAAAATGTAAAAAAAAAAAAAAAAAAAAAAAAAGAGGCTATGAGGACACAGACACACACGGGGTGGAGAAACCCAATGGCATCTGTGGGTACCCACAGTTTACCTGATCTCGGACCTCCAGCCTCCAGAACCACGAGAAATAAATTTCTGTGGTTTAAGCCCCCCAGTCTGTGGTGCCTTGCTACAAGAGCCCTAGCAGACAAACACAGTCGGGAATAGACTTTCCCAGGAGGTGGCATTGGAGTCGACTGATGACAATGGCCCATCTCACCGACATCTCCGGGAGGACTATCCCAGGTACAGGAAACAGCAAGTGCAGATGCCTGCGGGGACAGGCAGGGACAGGACTCTGTAGCTGGCTCCTGGTGAAGGAGGGGCAACATGGGAGGTGGGGCACTGGTGGTCAGGTTGGAGCAACCAGCCCTCCGCCCCACTCCTAGTGCAGGATATTGTACCTCTCTTCATTTAAGGCCTCCGCTAAGCAGTATTCTCCAGGATGCCTTCAGGAAGGTCTGTATCTTGGAACCCATTTATAGCACTTTCCACGGAGTCTGTCGACCCTGCCGCAAGCCAAATGCATCCAGGCGGTCCTGCTTCCCAAGATCAGCTGGTGAATCACTTCAGCAGAAGGCCCCAGGGCCTCCAGGAACTGGGGTCTGTCAGTGAGGACACTCATGGGTATTTTTAGCATCATCTGTCCTGGGGACCCGAAAAAGATCTTGAAGGGTGGAAAAGGACAGTCCAAGAGCTACAGTAATAGGGCTGGTCTGAGGTGGTGACGACCACGTGTAGGGGAGGGGGTAGAGGTTTATTTATTTAAAAAATTAACATTTAAGTACCTGCTCCGTTAATCCATTCTCCTTTAAAGTCATAGAACAGTCACGGTTTCTAGGCTCCTCCCTAGATGACCATTGTTACTGTTATATGCTTATTTAAAAAAAAAAAAAAAGATGTACAGGTCTGATAACCAAAGACTAACGACACTGATTCCCTATTTGGGGTGGGGAGTGGGGACGGGGGGGAGTCTGATGGAAAGGACAGCCGAGGGAGCGCTGCCTACTGACAATACCATTTTATATAGTTTAGTCTTTTGGAATGTTGGTAATCATCAGCAAGACGAAAATAAAATAATTTATTTTCAATAAAAAAAGAAATTCAATAATATTATATCAACAAGAACAGGGGGAAATCCCTAAAGTTGCATAAAAGTGGAAACAAAGGAAACGAGCTGCATTTGGAGGAATTGCACAGCCACATGGAGGTTACCAACCGAAGTACCTTCTATAACTAGCACCCAGGCTATCAACCTTCAGTTTGGTGATCCTAAAGGACTGTACGTGAATCTTGGACTCTGTAGAGCAGACATGCTGTTGCAGTGGTTTGGGTATAACAATTCTGAAATGATTTTGCATGTGTTGTAGGATTGAGCAAATGCATAAATATTTGGGTTGTGCTGAAAGCCCGGGTTCCCACTGCGGGAGAAGGGAGACAGCAACGTGGAACCCGAAAAGGCAAGGAAGAGCCCTGTGGTACCAGGCTGGTGTTAAAGACATCAGTACAAAGTCACACAGACACGCACACACACGCACAGGCACACGTATATGCTCTCTCCACTGGGAGGTCAAGAGGCAGTGACACCCCAGCGGCAGTGAGCACATCCTCCACTCCATCTTGGTTTCTAAATACCATTCCCCACGGAAAGCAACCGGGGCTCCTTGAGAAATGGCTGAATCCAGGGTCAGGACAGGAGAAGTACAAGGTGAGCCTGAACTAGCCAGCTGTGCAAAAAGCGAGGAAATGTTCCAAAAATGGCAGGATATTATCAAAGGGACCCAGATGGAAGACAGAGGTAGTTCATTTAGGTGCCGGTTCCCAGACGAGACCACCGGGCCATTCTTGCTAGAAGACGCCCCTGGGTCTACAGAACTCTGTTTTTTCCCAAACCTCATTTACTAGTCTTTCCTTCTACCCTCTGAGCACCTTTATAGTGTTCTCTCCTTGTGCCCTCTGAGCACCTCCATAGTGTTCTATCCTGTGCAAAGCCTTTTGCTGTTGCCTATAGCCAAAGGACCCTGTCTGACTGCCAAGTCTCTTTTCCCCCGTTCAGCAACTTTATGGTCTTATCCAGAAACATACAGGAGGTCCAGTGAGGATCTCCCTGGCACTCTTTGACCAACACACTCTCCTCCATCGTCCATCCTGGGAGAATTAGGTAGATCACGTTCCTAAGGAGCCTTGAGGCTCCTTAGGAACCACAGCTACCAGAAGCCAACAACAGCAGCCCCACCCTCCAGAATCACTCAGGGGAGTAAATGTTCCATTCGTGTTTCAGTGGGGGTGCTGGTTCCTATTAGCAAGAACACGGTTTAATGTGCCCAGGGGACGCCGAACAACACATGTGCCTCTCTCTGGCCGGTTTCATCGCAATCAGGAGGTGGGTAACGTTTTAGACTCAGTTCGCTCTCCCCAAATTGCCTGTAAAACAACGGGAGAAGATGGAAGTAATTTCCAGCTGCTGCTGAGTGCAAACATCCCACTGGGTGCAGGGTCCAGAGATGGAGGGAGGGGTGCCTCCTCCTGGCTTCCTCACTAATTGGCCGGGTGAGATGGGGCCAGCCACCTGACCTCCCTGCACCTCGGTTCCCCACCCAGGATGTAGGGGCGGCCAAACCTGCCTGATCAGCTGTGGAAAGCCAAATCGGTAATAAAACCCAGGAGCACAGTCTGAGAAGACACTGTGAAACATCAGAGGAGGAAGCCACACATTTACTTCCTGCTTGCTCTCACCACTTTTCCCCAGAAAGTAGAAAACACGCATGTCCTGGGAAGGCAGCAAACTCGCTCAACTTATTTCACATGAGATACAGAGGCCTAGGGCGCCCGGGTGGCTCAGCCGGTTAGGCATCTGACTCTTGACTTCGACTCAGCTCATGATCTCACGGTTCGTGAGTTCAAGTCCCATGTTGGGCTCTGTGCTAACAGCACGGAGTCTGCTTGGAATTCTCTCTCTCTCCCTCTCTCTCTGCCCCTCCCCCACTCGCACGCATACACATGCTCTCTCTCTCTCTCTCAAAATAAATAAGTAAACATTAAAAAATAAAAAAGAATAATGACCCCAAACACAAGGTGTCCAAATCCTAATCCCCAAAACCTGTGACTGTGTTACTTCATAGGGCAAAGGGGACTCTGCAGATGAGATCAAGTTAAGGATCTTGAGATTGGGAGACGATCCTGGATTGCCTGGGTTGTAAGAGGGTAGGAGGCAGGTGGGTCAGAGACAGAAGACGCGACGGCAGAAGCGGAGGTAGCGATGTGGGGCCACAGGCCAAGGATGCGGGCGGCCTCTAGAAGCTGGGACAGGCGGGGAAACGGATTCTTCCCTGGAGCCTCCAGAAGGAACATAGCATGGATGACCCGTTTCAGATTCTGACCTCCACAGCGAGGTAACAGATTTGTGTTGTGTTAAGTCACAAAGTTTGTGCTACTTTGTTACAGCAGCACCTGCCGGCTCACCTGGAAGGAAATGGATTCTGAGAAATTGCCCTGTGGCCTCAGAGCCGCTGGGAAAGCTGGTGCCACACCAATTATGTGGGGGTGATGTGGCAGACAGGGGGCTGCAGAGGCGCGCGCGCGCGCGTGTGTGTGTGTGTGTGTGTGAGAGAGAGAGAGAGACAGACAGACAGACAGACAGACAGACTTAGAGACGGCAGCAAGGAGCTCTGTGCATTTCTGCACACGGCCACCAGCCTCCTTCCTTCCGCTCTTGCTTTGTGAGGGAAGAGTGAGCCCCCCCCAGGATTGGGCTCCGACTCACATTCTGTTTGGGCTACACGCTGTTTTTTTCCAATTATAACTTCTAATAACAGGAACCATAACGACAACTAGAATCTATTGAGCTCTAACTGGGGACCAGGCGCTGTTCTAAGCTTCCTACCTGTTCTCCCATCCGATTCTTAAAGCCGCCGCATCAGTTATAGGCTGTGACTACCCATGAGAACATCAGTGTTCCTTCACAAAGGAAATTGCTCCTGCAAAGTTCACTTCTCTACCACCCGTACCTCGACTGCTGCCTGCAGTATGGCCAGGGTGTGATACAGACTTGCTGAATGAATGAATGAATGAATGAATGAATGGTGTGGCCTGCAAATAAGCAGGTGGATACCACAAGTCAATGACCATTCCCAGCCCCTGTGAGTCTGTGGTACAATGCGAGGGACAGAATATACTTGGGGGTGAGGGTGATGGCGGTGTTAGAAGCAAGTAAGTAGCCAGGGGGGACAGCACGGGAGAAGGCAGTTTGGGGAAGAAAAGCAGAAAGAACTGGAAATTATGGGAAAGGTGCTGTGGCCAGAGAGTTAAAGTGACTGGTGAGGGGGACGGTGCCAAGGCCAGAGGGACTCACGCCTGTTTCCTGTGGCTTCTGTAACAAATCGCCACGCCTGGGTGACTTAAAACAACAAAAGCGTACTCTCTCCCGATTCTGGAGACCGGAAATCCGAAACCAGGGGGCTGCCCTACTCCCTCCAAAGGATTTCGGGGAGGATCCTTCCTTGCCTCTTCCAGTTTCTGGGGACTCATAGTAATCCTTGGGTTTTGTGGCCACGTTGCCCCCATCCCCCCCATGCCTTCACACAGCCATCTTCCCTCTGCGAACTATTCTTGTAAAGACACCAGTCATTGGATTTAGGGCGTGATCCAGAAAAACATTACCTCAGCTCTTGACTCAATGACATCTGCAAAGACCCTCTCCCCATTAAGGTCACTCACGGGACCCGGAGGTTACGACTTGGACCTATTTCCTTGGGGGGTATGATTCAAGCCCCCTCCAGACATCTTCCCACAATGTTTCCAAAGCCAACCTTTCTAGAAGCCACAGGCCCCGCGAAGTCCCCCACTGTCACCGAGATTGAACAAACAAGAAGCAACAGTGTATGCATGGCGACAGGCGCTAGAAATGTCACTCGAAATGTTAAACAGCCTCCTTCCTGTGTCTGGGTGGTATATTTAGGCCAGTGGGAATGCAATTCAGTCAAGGCCCCCCAAACCCATATGTTCCCTTCCCCTGGTTTCTGTAGTTGTGTTTCGGTTGGTGAACACTACAGCCAAAATCAGGATCCCGAAATAAGAATCTAGAATATTTGAGTAAAACGATCTTTGAGTTGGAAGGCATCCCCTATCAGCGTTCGGCCTCTGTCTCCTGTGACCTGTTCGTGGTCACCTAGGAGTCTGCTCTCTGGCTCTCCCTGACCCCGGGACCCCCTGACCAGGCGAGTCCCCACGTGGGGGCCTCCTCGGCGAGCAGGAGGGAGGCATGACTTCGCTGAGAAAAGCACCCAGCCTGTTCTGAATGGTATTCTCAATCACTCACCATCTTTTTCCAGCCTCTGCTAGATTTAGACTTCCTTTTCTCTCTTTCTTCTAAAGGGCCATGCATTATGGATGAGGGCTATTTCTTATTCAGCAGCTGAGAATCACTCTTCTATCAAAAACAGCTCTGTGATGCGTCCTCGGATAGCAAGGCCCACCCCTGAACTTGGAGAGTTTCCCGGCCTGAGCCTCTGAAGGGGCCCGTCGGGCAACGCTCTGGGGTGACACATTTGAAAGGTAAAACGCACAGGCCGGCACAGTCCTCAGTACGAACGCACGAAGCACGCCTGCTAGACAGACGGTAGCCCCAAACGTCATGGGACCCCTGGAGTCAGCGGAGAGAACTGGGGGTGAGTTCAAGCCTTCAGACAAGCAGTCTCTTTCCCGGGGGGACTGCAGTGTTGACGTGTTTGCCCCCTCCTTTGACTTTATTCACCCAAGCCTGCTCTAAGCCAGAGAGGAACAAAACAAAACAAAACAAAACAAAACAAAACAAAACAAAACAAAAGAGATGCTGGTCAAAGGGGACAAACCTTTAGTCACAAGGTGAATAGGTTCTGGGAGCACCTGGTGGCTCAGTCAGTTCAACATCCGACTCTTGATTTCAGCTCGGGTCACGATCTCACGGTTTGTGAGTTCGAGCCCCACGTCAGGCTCTGTGCTGACAGTGCGGAGCCTGCTTGGGATTCTCTCTCTCCCTCTCTCTCTGCCCCTCCCCCTGCTTGCGCACTCTTGTTGATCATGCCTCAATAAAGCTGGGAGGGCGAGTGCCAAAAATAAAAGAGGAAAAAAATCAGGGTACAAACTTTTTTTTTTCCAATATATGAAATTTATTGTCAAATTGGTTTCCATACAACACCCAGTGCTCATCCCAAAAGGTGCCCTCCTCAATACCCATCACCCACCCTCCCCTCCCTCCCACCCCCATCAACCCTCAATTTATTCTCAGTTTTTAAGAGTCTCTTATGCTTTGTCTCTCTCCCACTCTAACCTCTTTTTCTTTTTTTCCTTCCCCTCCCAGGGTACAAACTTAATTTAGTACGATCCTCACTACAGACACATAGAAATAAAGGCTGATAAAACTCACCCCCAAATATTAGCAAAACTAAAAAAAAGGGGGGGGGGGTTGCCACATCATTTAATTATTTAACATTATTAAGGGAACTAGTGCGGGAAAGAAATAGTCCAAAGATTACTAATAGTAATTACAGTGGTAGTTTTCTTCTTTCTACTTCTAAAATGTCTATTACTATCAGATATTAGCTAGTTTTACTAGATAACCAGTCCCTTAAAACCTGCTTTCAAACACCACTCATGGAGACACGCAGACAAGGAAGCAGGCACAAATTGTTAAATCGTTGCACTGTGAATTTTTTCTAGTCACAGTAAGAAATTCACAATACTAACATGGCCAGTACTTGCCAGGCGCTAACGATGTCTCAGATGCCATTCTACATGTTTTTCAGGAATGACCTTTTTTAATTCCCTATGAGATAGATGTGCTATCATCCCTTTTATTTATTTATTCACTTACTGTTATTTATTTTTTTAAATTTACATCCAAGTCAGTTAGCACATAGTGCAATGATTTCAAGAGTAGATTCCTTAGTGCCCCTGACCCATTCAGCCCATCCCCCCTCCCACAGCCCCTCCAGGAACCCTCTGTTTGTTCTCCAGATTTAACAGTCTCTTCTGTTTTGTCCCCCTCCCTGTTTTTCTATTCTTTTTGCTTCCCTTCCCTTATGTTCATCTATTTTGTCTCTTAAAGTCCTCATATGAGTGAAGTCATTTGGTATTTATATTTCTCTGACTAATTTCGCTTAGCATGATACCCTCTCGTTCCATCCACGTAGTTGCAAACGGCAAGATTTCATTATGTTTGATTGCCGAGTAATACTCCATTGTATATGCAGACGACATCTTTCTCCATTCATCCATCGACGGACATTTGGGCTCTTTCCATACTTTGGCTGTTGTTGATGGTGCTGCTATAAACATCGAGGTGCACGTGTCCCTTCAAAACAGCACTCCCGTATCCCTTGGGTAAATACCTACTAGTGCAATTGCTGGGTCATGGGATAGTTTTATTTTTAAATTTTTGAGGAACCTCCAGACTGTTTTCCAGAGTGGCTACACCAGTTTGCACTCCCACCAACACTGCAAAAGAGATCCTCTTTCTCCGCATCCTCACCAGCATCTGTTGTTGCCTGAGCTGTTAATGTGAGCCATTCTGACAGGTATGCGGTGGTATCTCATTGTGGTTTTGACTTGTAGCTTCCTGATGATGAGTGAAGTTGAGCATTTTTTCATGTGTCAGTTGGCCATCTGGATGTCTTCTTTGGAGAAATGTCTATTCATGTCTTTTGCCCATTTCTTCACTGGATTATTTGTTTTTTGGGTGCTGAGTTTGATAAGTTCATTATAGATTTATCTATATCTGATATGTCTTTATCTTTATCTGATATGTCATTGCAAATATCTTCTCCCATTCTGTCGGTTGCCTTTTAGTTTTGCTGATTGTTTCCTTCACTGTACAGAAGCCTTTTATCTTGATGAGGTCCCAATAGTTCATTTTTGCTTTTGTTTCCCTTGCCTCCAGAGACACGTTGAGTAAGGAGTTGCTGTGGCCAAGATCAAAGAGGTTTTGCCTGCTTTCTCCTCCAGGATTTTGATGGCTTCCTGTCGTACGTTTAGATCTTTCATCCATTTTGAGCTTATTTTTGTGTATGGTGTCAGAAAGTGGTAAAAGTTCATTTTTCTGCATGTCACTGTCCAGTTTTCCCAACACTACTTGCTGAAGAGACTGTCTTTATTCCATTGGATATTCTTTCCTGCTTTGTCAAAGATGAGTTGACCATGCATTTGTGGGTCCATTTCTGGGTTCTCTATTCTGTTCCACTGATCTGAGAGTCTGTTCTTATGCCAGTAGCATACTGTCTTGATGATTACAACTTTGTCGCACAGCTTGAAGTCCGGGACAGTGATGCCTCCCGCTTTGGTTTTCTTTTTCAAGATTGCTTTGGCTATTTGGGGTCTTTTCTGGTTCCATACAAATTCTAGGATTGTTTGTTCTAGCTCTGTGAAGGATGCTGGTGTTATTTTGCAACTATCATCCCTTTAAAGATGAGGGAACTGAGGCACAGAGGTTGAGTGACTTGGCCAAGGTCACACAGTTAGTATGGACTGGAACTTGGATTTGAAACCAAAGGCTCTCAGTTGACATCCCTTACTGCTTCTCTGTGGAAAAGTTCAATGCACATCAATACCAATTAGATAACATATGTTCTCATCACTATCTAGAATACCACGCAGCCATTAAAAACACAGGGTAGTCCTCTATAAACTGACATAGAAAGTCTTCCAACATACAGTATTAAAGAAGGTCTCTGGGGGATGTCCATGGTTGAACTGAAGTCTCCTATGGCAATTCCTGATTTTTCTTATCAGAAGGGAAACAAAATCAGTCCACATTGAGGATTATCCTTAAACAATGTTGCAAACACTTAATATTTTCCAAAAGGCATTTACACATATCACCACACACGGAGTGTGAAATGCTTGCAGCCCCTGTGAGGAATGTCCCCCTCCCCAGAGACTGTGGCATCTTGCTGTTCAATGTCAGTGTTAAGAAAGAGAGTCCTGGGGCGCCTGGGTGGCGCAGTCGGTTAAGCGTCCGACTTCAGCCAGGTCACGAACTCGCGGTCCGTGAGTTCAAGCCCCGCGTCGGGCTCTGGGCTGATGGCTCAGAGCCTGGAGCCTGTTTCCAATTCTGTGTCTCCCTCTCTCTCTGCCCCTCCCCCGTTCGTGCTCTGTCTCTCTCTGTCCCAAAAATAAATAAACGTTGAAAAAAAAAAAATTTAAAAAAAAAAGAAAGAGAGTCCTATTCATGGAATGGGCCTCAACTTGGTCACTGCCATTGTGATTGCCTGTTACTGTGGTCACCATGGCCACCCAGGGGAAGTAATGATTAAAAAAAAAAAAAAAAAAAAAAAACAGGTAGAGGCACCCGGGTCGCTCAGGCAGTTAAGCATCTGACTCTTGACTTCGGCTCAGGTCATGGTCTCACAGTTCCTGGGTTCAAGCCTCACCGACAGCACAGAGTCTGCTTGGGATTCTCTTTCTTTCCCTCTCTTTCTGTCCCTTCCTTGCTCTAGATCTCTCAAAATAAATAAATAAACTTAAAAAAAAAAGGAGGGGGGGCTTTCAGAGTCCAAGGCAGGTCCCCTCCAAGCCACAGCATCATCCTTCACCTTCAGGGAGACGGCTTTCCAGCGCACGAGCTCAGGGGCGCCACCTGCAGGAGGGGGCTCTGAGCTTCTGCGTCATCACGGCCCTCTGAACACTCATGAACCATCCCATCCATCAGTTACGAAGTGCAGACAACTCCCTCCAAAGTCCAAGCACCCTCCTTGCCCTGGAAGCTCCCCAAGAAATAGGATTCCTCTTTTGTGGCGGTTTTCATACTGCCCAGCATATATGCTATATTCTGTTTTGTTAATATGTCTCCGTCGCTACCAGGATGTGAACTCCGTTCTGGCAGGGTTTTAGGCTTGTTCACTGCTGAATCCCCAGCATCCAAAGCTATTTCTAGCATGTGAAAAATGCTCGGTCCATATGTGTGAAATGCACAAATGAAGCAGCTTCAAGCTGCACCCTTAAGGGGAAGGGGCGTGCCCTCGCCTCCCTCCTTTTCCGTTTCCACTGGCCGGAACGCTGACGTGTTAACTGAGCACCTGAATTGTGCAGATGAAGACACCTTTACGGATGGTGGAGCCCTAGGGCACCAGGCACCTGGCTCCCTGCACCGAGCCGCACGAACCAGCATGAACTGCACCTGTGATACTATGGGGACAAGAGCTGAGAACGAACGTGTGTCGGCCAAGCCGCTCCTGCTTTGGCCTCTGATGCAGAGGGCTAACCCCCAGCAAACAATTGCAGCATCCCGTGAGAAGTGAGCTCTGAGGAGAGGCACCGGGTTCTGCTTGGATGGGCATCGGGGAACTCACCCCTGATAAGAACATGGTGACCGGGTCTTGACAAGTGGACAAAAGGAAGTGACGACGACCCTAGCAGAGCGCACAAGCCATGCAGAGGTCTAGAAGGACAAGGGCCCCAGCATGCGCAGGGGACAGCAGGTCCGTGCGTGTGCTGGGCTGTCAGGCCGGGGGCGGGGGTAGGGGGGGCGGGGAGATATGTGGTGGATGCAGGCAGGGTCTTTTGAAGCTCCGAGTGTGCTCAGTTCCAGGGCAAATGTTCTTTCTGGCTCAGGCTTCTCTGGCCTGCGTGAAAAGTTCCATGGGTTGTGCCTTGCATGGAAAACCAGTGAGCTCTGGGATTTGGGTCGGAGGCCAAAAATGCTGGACTGGTCTCACCTGGGCCAGACTTGGTTACCAGAGAAGGACTAGAGGCCAAATCACCAGACCCCTCCGTCAGCAGGGCTTTGCCCCAGGCCTGGAGAGGATCGGGGACATCCTAACACCACGTATCGCTTCTGTCTCCCTCTGACTTCCAAACCCACCTTTGGCTGGTCTCTGACCTCCCACTGCCATTCAGATGTGTAAAGTGCATTCAGACCCTCAGCTAACCACGTGCCCAAACTTTGGCTCAGAAAGTACAACCATTCCACGTATAATCTCCAAAATGAATCTGACGTTGTTAGAGTGGTTCGCACCCAAGCTGGAGCCAACAGCCCAGGAAGACCCTATATTCTGCCCCTGAAAACCAAGGACCAAAATGACCCAGGGAGATGTCACATGACAGCTGTGCCCCAAAGCATCCTTTGTCCTTCTAAAATGCGCTTTTCAATGTATGCTCTGGGGGAGAGTTGGCTTGGTTCCTGAAACTCTGCTCTAATTGTATATAATTTTTATAAATATAGTAATCAGGACTCACTATGCCTCACAATTTAAATAGAATTGCATTTTTATGGGAACACGAGAATTTGACGGAAAGTGTGCCAGCGCCCTTGAATCCACAGACCTCACTCCTAACGGGAAATCGGCAGTTAAGATGCTCCCAGAAACCACTGCCTTCTTGGTGGCCACTTGGGAGCAGGAAAATAACAGAAGAAAGTCCTGTCTTAGCTCTTACCAACCATACAAATCCAAACTCAGAGAAAGGAAGTTACAAGAGAGCACCCTATGGTCTCCATTTTTTTTTTTTTTTTTTTTTTTTTGCCTTTTAATGGATTTTGTTTTTCTCCAAAAATTAGAAAGAAAAACCTCTTTCAAAGTCAGCAGACATATTTTTTCATCGTCATCTCTGGAGGAGAGTGAACCATCCCAGGTGGTCTCTGGGGGATTTCAGTGCCCCTCACGACACAGCCCCTAGGCGTGCTTGGGGTCTCCACCCTGCCCCCTTCTCTCCAGACTCAGAAGAAGCAAACACAGAAGCAAGCTTAATTTTTTTATGTTTCCTCACTGAGTCAGAATAACCTGGAGATGACCCCCATGGGGGGCTGGGGTGAGCAGGGGGGCCTGTGGTTCAGGGAGGCAGTTTAACAGAGAAACCCATTCAGAGGCTTGAAAAAAAAAATGTCCCTTCTTTTTTCTTTTTCTGTTGCTTCACGACTCCCATCTGTAGCAACAAGCTGCTTTGTTTCATTAAAAATACCCTGAAAGCAGAGAAGTCCGGATTAATTACCTCCTTACCCTAGACTGTCAAAGAAATCAGGGCACCAAGATCGCTGAGAGATGCTGATTACCAATGGCTCCTGTCTTACCCCAATCAGGCAAACGGTGAAGGGATGAATTGCACCTTGTGGGGAAGGTTCATGACAAAGTTATCAACATCTGATACACAGGCAAGAGGGTGACTCAAAATCACACCAGAAGAGTTCTGCCCAGGGATCAGCTCTCGCTCTTGGACAGTGGTTTTTGAAACGTGCTCCCTGGTCCAACGGCACCAGCACCACCTGGGAACTTGTTAGAAAAACAAATTTTTGGGCCACCCCAGACCTGCTGAATCAGAAATGGGGTGGGGCCAGCAAGCTGGGTTTTAATAAGCCCTGTGTTGGGGGATGCTGATGTTGACCCAAGTTTGAGAACCAGTGGTCGAGGGGAGATGTAGCTTCGTTGGACTGTCTGGGTTTTTTCTTGATGGAAGCCAAGATTCTGGCTACATATGATGGGTCCTTAACTGTGTGATTCTGATGTTAAGCCCCGAAAGGGAGGGCCTCAGGCCCTTCGCCAAGAAGAGTTCTTGGCTTTGCTCGAGAAAGAATTCAAGAGCAAGCCGTTTAGAGAAAAGGACAAAGATTTATTAAGTATAAATTATTGGGGCGCCTGGGTGGCGCAGTCGGTTGAGCGTCCGACTTCAGCCAGGTCACGATCTCGCGGTCCCAGAGTTCGAGCCCCGCGTCAGGCTCTGGGCTGATGGCTCAGAGCCTGGAGCCTGTTTCCGATTCTGTGTCTCCCTCTCTCTCTGCCCCTCCCCCGTTCATGCTCTGTCTCTCTCTGTCCCAAAAATAAATAAACGTTGAAAAAAAAAAAAAGTTTAAAAAAAAAGTATAAATTATTATTTATTAAGTAAGAAATGAGCTACTTCATAGACCAAGTAGTGGACTTTTCTCCCAGGTGAGTAAGAGAACCCTCTTTTGCCTCTAACAAAGGATTTTATGTTGTTGTTGTTGTTGTTGTTGTTGTCGTTGTTGTTTTAATTAGCTAACTGTATAGGAAGGGACTCACCCTTAAACTTTGGGTTTAACATTTACATTGGGTGGTTGGTTTTTCCATTGTCTTAGCGTTGTGGAACCACTCACAGGGAGAAATTTTCAAAAATGTCCAGCCTCTGTGGCTTTTGTTGTTGGAGGGAGTGTGGTCTTGTGATTCCCCATGAGTCGGACCTTGTAACTCTTTTTAAGACCTGCTGGTAAAGTGTCAGCCTAAGACTGAAATGGCTTTACTTTGGTCAACTTGTCTCCCTAGTCCCCTTTCCCTCCTGCCTCAATTCCATTAGGTGAAATTCCAAAACAGGAAAGATGGATCAAGGGTGCAAAAATGTTCCATGTCTCATCGATACAGGTGTATACGTATGTAAAATCATCAAGCCACACACTTAAGATTTATGTACTTAAAAAATATGAAAACATAAAATTCCATGGGTGATCCTGATGCCCCGTTGAGACTGGGAAAAGACACCTACTATGTTACTCAAAGAAAAACTGTTTTAACCTGAATCCTGCTAATTAAGAACTAGAACTTTCAATAGCTCACACTGCTTTGTTCTGAAATCATCATATGCAAAATTTGAGCTTTGTAAAATAGATGATTTGGTTGGTGATTATTTACTTTGCAGAAGTGTTCACAACAGGGGTTCTTTAAATGCCAGGTTCCCTTAGGTACATTTGAAAAATGGGATCTGGGGTGCCTGGGTGGCTCAGTCGGTTAGGCAGCCGACTTCGGCTCGGGTCATGATCTCATGGGTTTGTGCATGGGTCCGGGTTCCAGCTCTGTGCTGACAACTCGGGAGCCTGGAGCCTGCTTCAGATTCTGTGTCTCCCTCTCTCTCTGCCCCTCCTCGCTTGCACTCTGTCTCTCTCTCTCTCTCAAAAATAAATAAACATCAAAAAAATTATTAAAAAAAAAAAAAGAAAAATGGGATCTAAGTTGCCGAAAGGCTATGTCTTCACAAATCTTAATAAATGTTAATAGATGCACAAAGTGATGGTGATTTATGGATTTGGGGGTTAGGGGGAAGGGGTGGAAGGAGGGAATCCAGCGTTAATTCTCTGGAGAAAGGCCAGGGCTCCCCAGAGCAACAGGAAATTACTTTCCCCAAATGCTCTGGGTATTGAGTGTTGTTTCATGTGGGTGGAGGGAACCCCCTCAAAGACGGATAGTGCCCAGTGTGGAAGGTGAACGAGGGTATAAAGGCAGAATGTTTCCAACTTCAACATGCATCGGAATCACCTGTGATCTTGTTAAAATGCAGGTGCTGGGCGGGGTCTGAGATTCTGCATTTTCTACAAGCTCCCCTCCCCCCTCCAGTCCCCCTTCCCGGAAGCCAAGGCTGCTGGTCTGTGCTCCACACTCTGAGAAGCAAGCACATAAGAGAAATAACTTCTATGGCTTATCTCACTTCACCTGTACAACCGTGCTCTAAATATATGTTATTATCCTTATTTATAGATAAGGTCATTGAGGCACAGAAGAGCTAAGTCACCTGCCTAGCAGGTGGGGTTTGAACTCAGGTCTGTTGGGCCCTTGCCTTGCTGCCCACACATTCAGGATAGAGCCGAGCTTGAGCAGACAGGGCCTTTCTTCTTCACCCTGCCACCCCCATCCCTGCTCCCACTCCCCCACCCCAAAACTCTGAAGGTACACAGTCAGCTAGCTGCCAGCCAGCCAGACTCTGTCTCCAATTATACTCAATTACAACTGGAAGACTATTCTTGGAGAAACGAATATAGATGAGGACTGTAGTAACATCTCCTCCCCTCCCTGCCACCCTTTCCGTCCTTACTGAGGCTAAAATGCCAAAAAGAATACCAGTAATTAGGACCTGGCAAGAGGCCAAGGTGCAGAACTTACTCTTATCCTTCTAGGCATGACCTTGGGCCCCATCATCCGCTTTAGTCTTTAGGTATGTTTCCCGTGGAACCTTGGAATGCTTCCCCTTCCCCCCACAGCCCACTTTGCAAATTACACAGCGGGGGCGGGGGGAGGTCATGAAAAAACTTCTTTAAAAACCGATTACACCTACAGATCATCCCTCTACCTTCCCTCCAGTACTCACAGCAAGTATTTTAAAACGTGAGCTTCTGGGGTTGCCAAGGGCTCCCAACAGTGAAGAGAGGTTGGAAACATGGAATGATTTAAGTCCCAAGTCAGAGGAGCCTCTGAGGCCACGGTGGCCTCCGGCCATCCCTGTCTCTCCCTGAAATCTCTAATGGCAGATATACAAGTGCAGGTGGCCATAGATCTCATGCAGATGCCTACTTCACTGACCGTGCTGGGAATCCAGAGGCCCGTCTTCCGCTGGGCATGGCTCTATGCAACCACACTGGTCAATGTTTAGAAAAAGACACAATTCCTCCTGCTCCCCCTCTCCTACTCCTGCACAAACACCAAGTAGCTATATTAACTTCAGACAAAGCTGACTTCGGAACAAAGACTGTTCTAGGGATCAAGAGGGGCATTACATGGGGAGCCTGGGTGGCGCAGTCAGTTAAGCGTCCGGCTTCAGCCAGGTCATGATCTCGCGGTCCGTGAGTTCGAGCCCCGCGTCGGGCTCTGGGCTGATGGCTCGGAGCCTGGAGCCTGTTTCCGATTCTGTGTCTCCCTCTCTCTCTGCCCCTCCCCCGTTCATGCTCTGTCTCTCTCTGTCCCAAAAATAAATAAACGTTGAAAAAAAAAATTTAAAAAAAAAAAAAAAAAAGAGGGGCATTACATAATGATAAAAGCACCCATTCTCCAAGAAGACCCAGCCATTCTCTGTGTGTACGTACCTAACAACAGAGCATCAAAATGCACGAGGCGAAAAGTAATAGCGCTGAAAGGAGAAATAGACAAAGCCACAAATGTAGTCGGACACTTTGACGCTTCTTGGTAATTGTTGAACAAGTAGGCAGACAATCATTTTGGGTACAGAAGACCGAAACAATACTACCAACCAGCTAGACCTAATGGACGTTTTGCTACACTCTCCCCAGCAACAGAGGAACACATATTCATCTGAAGCGTGGATGGAACATTTACCAAGATACATCGTAATCTGGTCCACAAAAACAAAACAAAAAACCTTAACACATTTAAAAGAACAGCAATCATACAAGTCATGTTCTTAGATCATAAAAAAAAAAAAAATTAACGAGCACCCACATAGAGAAAGATGGATGGAACATCCCCAAATGTTTGAAAATTAAACAACGTGCTTCTAAACAACTCATTGAGACTCAAAGAGGAAATCTCAAGGGAAACTTAAAAATATTTGTGCTGAATGAAAATGAAAATAAAACATACCAACATTCATGGAATGCAGCCAAAGCTGTGTTTAGATGGAAAGTTATAGCATTACATTTATTCGAAACAAAGAAAAATCTAAAATCAGCATCCAAAGCTTCCACTCGAGAAACTAGAGAAGGAAGAGTAATTAAACCCCAAAGCAAGCAGAAGGAAAGAAGTAGTAAGGATTAAAGCAAAAACCAATTAAGTTAAAAACAGAAAAACAATAGAGAAGAGTGCAAAACCAAAAGCCCGTTCTTTGAAAAAAATCAGTAAAATAGATAAACCACTAAAGAAAGTGAACAACAACAAAAGAGAGAGAAAGAAAGAAAAGAAGGAAGGAAGGAAGGAAGGAAGGAAGGAAGGAAGGAAGGAAGGAAGGAAGGAAGGAAGCTCCACACTCACGTGGTTTTACTGGCAAATTCTTCTAAACATTTAAGGAAGAAATAACACCAATTTTGCGCAATTTCCTCCAGAAAACAGGAGAAGAGAAAATATTTCCCAACTCATTTAATGACGCCAGGATTGCCCTATACCCAAACCAGATAAAGACATTATAAGAACACAGGTGAAAAAAAAAATCTTCAATAAAATGGCAGCATATATAACCCAACAATCTGTAAAGCGTAAAGTGTGTAAGAAGGATACCATGACCAGTAGGGTTTATCCTAGGAATGCAAGGCATTCAAAAACCAACTGAAAAATGTTAACTAAAATTTAAATTAAAAAAAAAAATAGAAAAAAAATCAACTGAAAAAAATCAACTGATGTAATTCACTATATTAACAAACTAAATAAGAAAAAATATGATCATTGCAATAGATACAGAGAAGGCCTTCAACAAAATTCCACATTTGCTCAGGATCAAAACTCTCAGCAAACAAGGAATAGAAGGGAACTTAACCTAATAAAGGGCATCTACAAAAATCCTACAACTAACAGCACACTCAGTGATAAGAGAACACTTTCCCCCTCAGATCAGCATCTAGGCAAGGACTGCCTCTCTCACCGCTTCTCTTAGCCATCATGTTGGAAGTCTGGACAGGTTGGAACCAGTGAAGTTAAGAAAAAAAGATAAAAGGCATACAGATTGGAATATATTCCTATTTATACCCAACATGTTCATCTATGTAGAAAACCTGACTAAATCTGTAACAGATGCCCAGAATAAACTCCTGGAACAAGTTCAATATGCAAGAGTAAATCAATTAGAACTTGAAATTCCAAAAATACTATTTACAATAGATACTTAAGTATGAACCTGACAAAATGTGTGAAGCCTCTATATGCCAAAAGCTATTAAAACACTGAGGAAAGAAATAAAAGATCTCAATAAATAGAGAGATATATTGTGTTCATGGGTTGGAAGTCTCAGTATCATTAAGAGGTTAATTACAGTTTGATCTATGAAGTCTGCAATCCAAATAAAAATCCCAGAAAACTCATTTTTAAGTATTGACAAGCTAATTCTAAAATTTATATAAAAAGGGAAAATGGCCCGGAACAGCCAAAATCATTCTGAAAAAGGAGAACGGAGTTGGAGGAATCTCGCCGCTTGGTCTCAAGACTTACCACAAAGCTACAATAATTAAGATGATATAGTATTGTTGAAAGGGTGGATACATAGATCAATAGAACAGAATAGAGAGCCCAGAAATTGACCCACATAAATACAGTCAACTGAGTTTCTGACAAAGACACAAAAGCAATTCAATGGAGAAATTCTCATTCAGAGAAGGGGCCTCCGTCCCTGGGATTGATGAGGGACCCAGAAATGCACCCAGGCTTGAATTATCCTCGACTTGGGATGGAATGACCCACCTAGGAAGCCAAGAAACCATTTCTCAAAGAGTCAGCACATCCTCCTGTCTGGAGGTTTTTCCTATGTCAAATACACATTCGCCCAGCCATTTCCTCATTCACTCATTTGCTAAATATATATGTTCTTACTGATCACATTATGTCTGCCATGTTCTCTGTGCTGGGGATACAAAAATAAATCAGACACCTTCGCCGTCCCAGAGGAGGTTATGGTCTAGGAGGAACTGTCATAGACACTTGTGTTTTCTAGAGCTTCTAGACCAACTCTTTCTGAATCTCTCTCGAGTTCAGAGGAATTCCTCCCTTTCTTTGGCTCAAGCCAGACACTTACTTTCCCAGCATCCCTCGCACCCAGGGCATAGTCATGTGACACAGGCCTCACAAATCAGACACTGTACTGCGACCCTTTAATTCAGAAGTGAGCCACGGAAGACACAGACACCCAAAGAATCTCCTTTCAGGGAGGGTGTCGGGCTTTCCGGGCAGCGGGGGCTGTGGTATTTAGTGAAATTTTAGCTTTATTCCTGGCTGCAGTCTCCAAGCTAATTCTGGTGGTCTTCCCGGAGATTCTGTGAATTATCTAAACTCCTTTTAATAAATCTTCCTTCTATTTATTTATTTTTTTAAATGTTTTATTTACTCTTGAGAGAGAGAGAGAGAGACAGACAGAGCATGAGTGGGGGAGGAGCAGAGCGAGAGAGGGACACAGAATCAATCCGAAGCAGGCTCCAGGCTCTGAGCCCGACATGGGGCTCAAACCCACAAGCAGCGAGATCATGACCTGAGCCGAAGTCGGATGCTCAACCGACCGAGCCACCCAGGTGCCCAGTCTTCCTTCCATTTAAATGTCTAGAAAGGATTCTGTCATTTGCAACGAAGAACTCAGGCTGATAAAGGGGCAAAGACAGGAAAACGGTTAACTGGAAAACAACAGGGATGGGACGTAGGGGGATATAAGGGTATCCAGGGTCTGTGGTCTCAGCCATGAGAAGAACAGACAACTAGGACAGTGACATTGCAGGCTGATAAGGTAAACCCTGTGAGGCTCTTAGCATGGGTCAGAGGACAGAATAGTCCCCTTGTCCACAGGGGATACATTCCAGGACTCCTGGTGGATGCCTTTAAACCACAGATAATACCAAACCCTGTACGTACTACATTTTCCCCTATACGTACATACTTATGATAGAAGTTCATGTATAAGTTAGGCACAGTAAGAGTGTAACAACAATATCAGTAAAGTAGAACAGTTATAACAATAGACTGGAATAAAGTTACGTCCCTCTCTCTCTCCGTCTCTCTCTCGTGATAATGTGAGCTGATACGATGCCTACCTGACGAGATGAAGTGGGATGAATGCTGTAGGCACGGGACGTAGCACCAGGCTACTGTTTACCTCCTGACACCACGTCAGAAGGAGGATCGTCGGCTCCCAGGCGTGGTTAACCACAGGTAACTGACACTATAGGGGAAATACTCCAGGTGAAGAAAACAGCCCACCCACAAGGCTCAGCAGCAGAGCGGCTGTGAGCACAGTCCTTAGGGTCACAGTCCTGGATCAAAATCTGACTCTGCTGGGATGCCTGGGTGGCTCAGTCGATTGAGCTTCCGACTTCAGCTCAGGTCAGGGTCTCGTGGTTCGTGAGTTCGAGCCCCGCGTCAGGTTCTGTGCTGACCAACAGCTCAGGGCCTGGAGCTTGCTTCGGATTCTGTATCTCTCTCTCTCTCTCTCTCTCCCTCCCCTGCTCATGCTCTGCCTCTCTCTGTCTCTCAAAGATAAATGTTAAAAAAAATCTGACTCTGCTACTATTTAGCTGTGTGGTGTTAGCTCAATTAGTCAACCTCTCTGAGCCTTAGCTTTCTTTCTTTTCTTTGAAATGGGGGCAATAATACCTAACTCAGATGAGGCTTGTGATAATAGAATAGTCTTTGTAAATACATACTAAGCATGATAAAGACTTATTAAATGGCAGTTATGATCAGCATTGTCCTCAACCCAGCCGGCCGTGCTGGGGAAAGTCAGGAAAGGAATCTCAAAGGAGAGGGCATTTAAGCTGGACATTAAAGAATCAGAACCACACAAGAACATACCACACAACTAATGCACCTGTTATGCTGAATTATCTGGGAAACGGACTGGTATATTGGTGAAGCAGGACTAAACCTTACCTCAAACATACAATATGAATCTCTTTTTTAAAGTTTATTTATTTATTTTGAGAGAGAGAGAGCACGAGCAGGGGAGGGGCAGAGAGAGAGGGGGAGAGAGGGAGAATCCCAAGCAGGCTCTGCACTGTCAGCACAGAGCCTGATACGGGGCTCGAACTCACGAACCGTGAGATCGTGACCTGAGCTGAAATCAAGAGCTGGACGCCGAGGGGGCGCCTGGGTGGCTCAGTCGGTTAAGCGTCCGACTTCGGCTCAGGTCATGATCTCGCGATCTGTGAGTTCGAGCCCCGCGTCGGGCTCTGTGCTGACTGCTCAGAGCCTGGAGCCTGTTTCGGATTCTGTGTCTCCCTCTCTCTCTGCCCCTCCCCCGTTCATGCTCTGTCCCTCTCTGTCTCAAAAATAAACATTAAAAAAAAAAATTTAAAGAGCTGGACGCCCAACCGACGGAGCCACCCAGGCGCCCCCATAAAAATACAACATGAATCTTGAAAGCAATATGCTGAATGAAAGAAACCAGATGCATAAGTGTCTATTCTGTGTGATCGCACTTGTGTAAAACTGTAAAACAGGCAAAGCGGATCCACAGCGACAGAAAGAGCATCAGATGCTGCCAGGGAAGGAGGCTGGGGGCGGGGAATTGACTGCCAAGGGGCATGAGTGACAGAAAAAAAAATGCCTGGGGTGCTGGAAAATTCTACATCTTGACGGTGGTGGCGGTTACACAGGTGCGTGCATTTGTCAAAACCCAAACCGTGGAGGTAAAATGGGTCCGTTGTACATAAATTACACCTCAATGAAGTTTATTTAAATGACAAGCAATATAAGGCATTTGGAACACAGGAGCCTTGATAAAACCCAGAATCCTCTTGCTTCTGTCCCTTGACAACCCGTCCCAACCGCCAGGAGTTCCTTTTTCCACTTCTGCCCCTTCTCTCTCTCTCTCTCTCTCTCTCTCTCTCTCTCTCTCTCTCTCTGCAAATTGATGGCTCCAAGCAACATGGTTCCCAGAGCATCATCACAGCTTGTTAACTTACAGTCACTCAGACAAATTTCTTTCCCTCCCATCCAATTTTGAATTAAGTCAGGAAAAGAAAGATTGGCCAAACATTACTAAACAGAGTTGGAATTTATGACAGCGGCTAATTTTTCCAGAAGCCTCTGCTAACATCTCCCCTCTGACTCAACGAAGCTCTCGATCTCCGTCTGGCTGCTCCCACCGTCTTCCCCGGCTGCTCTAATCGCGGTTCTCCCGCGCAAGTGCTTTTGGAGGGCGCCTTCTGCGTGCCAGATGGTGGAGTCTGGGGATACAGCGGTGAGCGACGGGGTGGTCCCTGCCTTCACGGGGTCGGGTGAGAACCCAGACAAGTTAAAACAGATCACGAGACAGGATGGAGGAGCTCTGAGGGAGGACAGCACAGAGCACTGGAGGAACGTGGAGGAGATGGGAGGGGGGGAGGGAGAAGAGGAACCGAGAAAGGCATCTGGAGGAAGTGACCCTTGGAATGAGTTTAGGAGGAGGGACAGGCGCTCAACAGGTCCTGCTTTTTTAGTACTTTTTCATAACCATTCCCTGTGGACCATACCCAGGTTCTGGGCTCAGCTTTTCGCACGTTTTAATGATCAGTGATCATTTCAATGATAACAACCACCTTCCATCTTCCAGACGGAAGTAACGAGGACTCAGAGGTAAAACGACTTGCTCAAGGTCACCCAGATCAAAAATAATAGTAATTACAGCTAACGGTCCATATCGCCTTCTCTTGGCCGGCTCAGAGTTCTTTCACGGCTCGGTTATTTCACTGAATCCTTTTGACAGTCCTACAAAGCAGATATTGCTAGTAGAGCTTTTTATACCTGAAGGCACTGAGGCTCAGAGAGGTTAAGTGACCCACCCTGAGTCACACAGCTAAGAAGCAATGGACCCAGGATACAACCCCTCATTGTCCAACTCCGAATCACATGTTCTCACCCATGACACTATGCTGCCAGACTTGCTCCAGGGGCCTCGTTGTCAGGACTGTGAAAAGCACAGTCTCCCGTGAGAGTGATGTGCAGGGTGAAGAAGGTCGATTCTGTACGACTCTTAGCATGTGTCTGGCACACCGCGAGCACCCCGTAATGTTGGCTGCTGTTATTAAAGAATGATGCTCAGGCATTCAAAAGTGACCTGTCCTTCCAACATGCTTGCCAGGCATAGCTTGGGCACTGGGGACGCAGCGGTGGAAGAGACAAGGGTCCCAGAGTCCGCAGAGCTTGCTGCTTACAAAGTACACACAATCCTATCTATTTTTTTAATTTATTCTTATCTGTTTGAGAGAGAGCGTGCAAAGCAGGACAGGGGCAGAGAGAGACAGAGAGAGAGAGAGAGAGAGAGAGAGAGAGAGAGAGAGAGAGAGAGAATACCAAGCTGACAGCATGGAGCTGGAAGTAGGGGCCCATCTCACAAACTGTGAGATCGTGACCTGAACCGAAATTAAGAGCTGGACCCTTGGGGCGCCTGGGTGGTTCCGTCGGTTAAGCATCCAACTTCAGCTCAGGTCATGATCTTGCAGTTCGTGAGTTCAAGCCCTGCGTTGGGCTTTGTGCTGACAGCTCAGAGCCTGGAGCCTGCTTCAGGCTGTGTCTCCGTCCCTCTTTGTCCCTCCCCTGCTCTCTCTCTCTCAAAAATTAAAAATTAAAAATATTAAAACATTGGACGCTTAACCTAGTGCGCCACCCAGGCGCCCCACAATCCTAGTTAAAAAATGCTTTCATCCGAAGGGTGACCCAACACACACAACAGGAGATACAATTGTATTTATAGTACAATCTCAGGTTATGTTTTAGGGGAAAACAAAACAAAACAAAACCTTAGCAGAGGAAGCAAGGCAGGGAAAAGAAATGCTCCGTAGGAGTTGGCTTTGGGTTTTTCCCCTTTAATTCCTTCCCCTACTTTACAATTCTAAGGGGAAAATGTCCAAAAGGTGAGAAATGGTGATGGTCCAGGAGCAAGGGCGACAGCAGCTGTGGGGGCACCCCTATTTCTGCCTCCCTGACCCTCCTGAACCCCCAGCCCTGCTACCTTGGAGGCGCAGAGGGTCCCGCTTCCCCCTCCAGAACCCCGTCTCTGGCATCATAAGCGTGAGTCCACGGACCCTCCTTGCGTTCCACCCCTGCTTCCCCCTTCCCTTGAGTTTTGAGTTTTCTCCCCCTCTTGACATTCAATTTCATCCAGAAAAATAATGAGACAAGGGTTCTAAATTGGAACGAATAAATGACATTGCGATTCATTATTTAATCTGCTCTCAGACTTGAGTGAACACTTTCAGGGGTAATTACCGCACGACTCCAAATCCATTTCTAAGAAGCAGTCGCCGGTGGCGTGTGCAGAAGGTAACGGAACAAGTCAATATCTATGCAGCAACATTTCCCAAGAATGTCCGGCCTGAAGAAATCTCACCCCGTGATGATGGAACCGTTCAATTGTTTTTTGGTGTGCACGGGCACACACACACACACACACCACACACACACACACACACACACACACACACACACACACACAGATTGTGGCCCTCCATCAGTCTAACTCCTAGGGCAATAGGGGGACAGAGTGGGGAGCAGCATTCTAACAAGGGCCCCCAAAACTAGAGAGAGAGAGAGAGCCCAGGGAGGTCACATGTTCATAGACGTGCAAGCTACTTTTGTTCTGAAGGAGTTCAGCTACTCAGGAAACATTTTTTTTCGATTATCTACACAGCAGGTGCATAGCATGTTTCAAAAACATGACACAATTCCAGTTCCATCCACGTTGCTGCAAATGGCAGGATTTCATTCTTTCTCATTGCCAAGTAGTATTCCATTGTATATATAAACCACATGTTCTTTATCCATTCAGCAGTTGATGGACATTTAAAACTGGAAGGTATTACGCTGAGTGAAATAAGTCAGTCAGAGAAAGATACCGTATGTTTTCACTCATATGTGGAACTTGAGAAACTTAACCATGGGGGAGGGGAGGAGGAAAAAACCAGTTACACACAGAGAGGGAGAGAGGCAACCCGTCTCAGACCCTTTCCCACAGAGGCCAAACTGAGGGCGGACGGGGGGGCCGCCCCCCCCCCGAGGGGAGAGTGGGTGAGGGGCATCGAGGAGGGCGCTTGTTGGGATGAGCACTGGCTGTTGTATGTAAGCAATGAACCACAGGAATCTTCCGCCAAAACCAAGAGCACACTGGATACACTATATGTTAGCCAACTTGACAATAAATCATATTTCAGGGGCGCCTGGGTGGCTCAGTCGGTTGAGCGTCCGACTTTGGCTCAGGTCATGATCTCGTGGTTTGTGAGTTCGAGCCCCGCGTCAGGCTCTGTGCTGACTGCTCAGAGCCTGGAGCCTGCTTCCGATTCTGTGTCTCCCTCTCTCTCTCTCTCTCTCTCTCTCTGCTCCTCCCCCGGTCATGCTCTGTCTCCCTCTTTTTCAAAAATAAA
Organism: Herpailurus yagouaroundi; assembly: GCF_014898765.1. NCBI lineage: Eukaryota > Metazoa > Chordata > Mammalia > Carnivora > Felidae > Herpailurus > Herpailurus yagouaroundi. Next base: position 2,187,352 of record NW_024412463.1, on the reverse strand, counting down.
TAGGGGCGCCTGGGTGGCTCAGTCAGTTAAGCGTCCGACTTCGGCTCAGGTCATGATTTTGCAGTCCATGAGTTCGAGCCCCGTGTCAGGCTCTGTGCTGACAGCTCAGAGCCTGGAGCCTGTTTCAGATTCTGGGTCTCCCTCTCTCTGACCCTCCCCCGTTCATGCTGTCTCTCTCTCTGTCAAAAACAAATAAACATTAAAAAAATTTTAAATTATATTTCAAAAAAAAGACAAAAAAAAACCCATGACACAAAAGCACTAAGCATAAAAGAAAAACTGGGTAAACTCATCAAAATTATGACCTTCTGCTCATCAAAAGACTCCATTAAGGAAGTAAAACAGTAAGCCACAAACTGGGAGACAGTATTCACCATACGTGTGTCTGACAAAGGACTTAAATCCAGAATAGACAATGAACACTGGCAACTAAATAGGAAGACAAAAGCCAATCTTAAAATGAACAAAAGATTCGAACAGACAGTTCAAAAAGGAGGCACAAACATGGCCAGGGAACACATGAAAAGATGCCCAGCATCTTAGTCATCAGGGATGCCTTAGTCATCAGGGAAACGCAAAGTAAAACCACAACGAGCTACTCCCCCATATCCGCAGAAATAGCACAAGTTAAAATGTAAGACAACCTGATGATAGCAGGTGTCGGAGAAGATGTGGGACAACTGGAACTCTCACACATGGCTGGCAAAAACGTAAAGTGGCAAACAGGTCAGCACTTTATTATAAAGGTAAGTAGGGGGAGGGGAAGGAGAAAAAAAAAGAGAGGGAGAGAGCCAAAGCATAAGAGACTCTTAAAAACTGAGAATAAACTGAGGGTTGATGGGGGGTTGGAGGGAGGGGAGGGTGGGTGAGGGGCACGGAGGAGGGCACCTGTTGGGATGAGCACTGGGTGTCATATGGAAACCAATTTGACAATAAATTTCATATTAAAAAAATTAAAAAAAAATAAATAAAGGCAAGTATATATCTATTATATGACCAAGCAGTTCCACTCTTAAGTATTTAGCAAGAGATTGAAAAATTAAAAGACTCGTACATGAATGTTCACAGTAGCTTTACTCATTAATACCCAATAACCGGAAACAATCTGAATGTCAATCAATAAATAAATGGAGAAATAATTGGAAGTATAGTCATCCAGTGGAATACTATGTGGCAAATAAAAAAAAGGAACAAAATACTGATATAAGCAGTAACACGGATGATACTGCAAAACAAAATGCCAAGCTAAAGAATAAAGAAGCTAGACAGAGAGGCGCCTGGGTGGCTCAGTCGGTTAAGCACCCGACTCTCCGTTTCAGCTCAGGTCACGATCTCACAGCTTGCGGGTTCGAGCCCCACATCAGGCTCTGTGTTGGCAGTGCGGAGCCTGCCTGGGACTCTCTCCCTCTCTCTCTCTCAAATTAAACAAACACTTTAAGAAAATAAAGAAGCCAGATATAAATGAGCCCAAACACTGTGAATCCATCTATGTCATGTTTGAGAAGAGGCAAGACTAACATATGGTGATAGAAAATGAATCAGGGGGCACCTGAGTGGCTTCATCAGCTAAGCATCTGACTCTTGATCTCAGCTCAGGTCTTGATTTCAGGGTCATGAGTCCAAGCCCTCCACTGGGCTCCTCGCTGGGAATGAAGACTACTTAAAAAAAAAAAAAAAAAAAGAATCGGGATCACTGGAGTGGGGCAGGGGTTGGAGGCTGCCTACAAAGTGATACTACTGAAGTGACAGAAATGCTCTGTATCTTTTTTTTTTTTTTTTAATTTACATCCAAGTTAGTTAGCATCTAGTGCAACAATGATTTCAGGAGTAGATTCCTTAGTGCCCCTGACCCATTCAGCCCATCACCCCTCCCACCACTCCTCCCGTAACCCTCAGTTTGTTCTCCATATTTAGGAGTCTCTTCTGTTTTGTCCCCCTCCCTGTTTTTATATTATTTTTGTTTCCCTTCCCTTATGTTCATCTGTTTTGTCTCTTAAAGTCCTCATATGAGTGAAGTCATATGATTTTTGTCTTTCTCTGACTAATTTCGCTTAGCATGATACCCTCCAGTTCCATCCACATAGTTGCCAATGGCAAGATTTCATTCTTTTTGATTGCCGGGTAATACTCCATTGTATATATATCCCACATCTTCTTTGTCCATTCATCCATCGATGGACATTTGGGCTCTTTCCATACTTTGGCTATTGTCGATCGTGCTGCTATAAACATTGGGGTGTATGTGTCCCTTCAAAACAGCACACCTGTATCCCGTGGAGAAATGCCTAGACTACCCTACGACCCAGAAATGCTCTATATCCTGATTGAGGTGGAAGTTACAAGAGTATTTACATTTGTCTAAACTCATCAGAATGTATGCTTTAAATGTGTGCTTTTTATGATCAAGCATCATATCTGATTAAGTGAATTAAGCCTGAAAGGAAGGACCATTCCCTCCAATTCTAAAACCTTATAAATTCTAAGACTCATCTAGCAGTCTCCCATGAGAAAATTAATGAAGCAGCCCGCATACACAGACCGACACTTCCCGAGAGCACTCCAGCCCTTGTCTGTATCTCGCTGCTCTGTGAACATGCATTAAGTGTCCTGCGTGCATTGCATGTCAGGGAGCAATGTAGCAAATAGTTAAGAGCACGGCTTTGGGGACAGAGGGTTCTGAATCCAAGTCCTACTTATGGCAATGCCGGTGGCAAAGCCCACAAAGTCTCCCGGAGTCCACTGGAGGCATTTGCAGGTATGGGTAGCTGTACCTTCTTTTATGGCCACGTGACTTCCCAGAATAAAGACTACTTTTCCCAGTTTCCTTGCAGCTCGGGGTGGCCATGAGTCATCCCATTGGTCAGAATTGAGGGAGAAGTACACAGCTGTGAAGCCTCTTCCAGGAGCCCTTACTATGCGTGTCTCCCCCCCACCCCCGGCTCTCTCCTGCCCTCCTTCCTCTGTACCTGGAACCTGGATGCTGCCATATTGGATCACGAGGCCACACGCTGCAGAGCAACGCGACAGGGGGCGTCAGATCACCACCACCAGGCAGCCACCGTGCCTCCCAGCCCTGGCCACGTGCACCTGCACTGTTATGGGGGAGAAGAAAGCACCCCCTTTATTCATTTTCGATCTCTGTCAACTTCAAACCAAACCAACCTTAACCGAAGTGAGCCTGCCTTGACAAAGTTGTACACTTAACACGTGACAACGTCACAAGAGGGCTCCACAAACTGTTTAAGGAATGGAAAGCGGCTCCGCGTGTCTGGAATAGGGCATTTGAGGGGGCAAGTGGGGAGCACAGGAGGAGAAAGGCAGCTGGGAAATGGGCAGAGATGAGGCCACCCAGGACACCGCAGGCTGCGTGAAGGGTTTGGGTGATGGTGCAAAAAAACCATGGGAAGCCACCGAGGGAATTGAGCCCGGCAGTAGCAGACCGGCTGGGCGTTCTAGACCAATCTCCCATCTGCTTCAGGGAGGATCAACTGTAGGAAGCCAACTGTGGAGGCGGGTGGGCTCCCCCAGGCCGTCCCTTATCTCCCACGTGTTGTTATGGCTGATGAGAGAACTTTCTATCGTTTCTTAGGGACACAGACATCTCAAACCCAAATGCCTCACAGAGGCCCCAGTGGAGGAAGCAGGCAGGACGTGGGACCACAAGGGACGGGGGCATTTGCAGCTCGAGAGCACGCACTCCGCACAGGCCGTGACCACGCGCAGCCCCTGCCTATCCGTCAACTGCCGCCGGGTGAAAACAGTCCCGGAGCCCCCCGGGGCTTCTAAGTTCTCAGGAGAGGCTCCAAAGGTGGATTTTGGGGTGGGAACCCAATTTCCCTTTTAGGCAAGACCCTTCCTGCGAAGATGGAGACAAGCTTGTCCTGAGGCGGAAGCTGAACAGCAGGCTTCCAGTTCCTTGCTCCTGCTCCTCGCTCGGTGGGGGG
>NW_024412463.1:2136331-2183308 GCF_014898765.1 Herpailurus yagouaroundi | reverse complement strand
AAATGCAAATTCTACAACAGGCAGAAGGCAGAGGGCTCTGTCTTTGAGGCTGGTGGCTCCAGGGTGCTAATTAGCTTGCAGGAAGAGCTGGCACCCCCTTCTAAACTTCACTTTCTTTCTTGTCTGGGGTGGACGAGAGGATTTTAAAACAAATGCAAGGGAGAAGTTGAGATTTCCCTCTGAAATGCCAGGGATCCTCAGAAATCCCCAAGGACGGGCCACCCGCTCCATGCAAGGCTTGGTCCCCCGCACAGGGATCTCGCCCGGCCTCACCCACGCTCTCTCGTCCTGAAAGTTCATCCTCACAGAACTTGGGTCAGTAGGAATCATGCTTCCCTTTTCCCTCATCCTGGTCCCCGAAGGCTGGAGACGAGAGGCTGTTCCGCTTCGTAGATACTTCATAATCACTGACAACTGCCTTTGGGGCCTGCCTGCTGCAGCCACTGTCGAAAAACCCTCTTCTTCCGGAACTTACTATGATAAAACACAGAAACGTGGACTCTAGGGAGACTTTGATCCGGCCCAGCAGGCAGATGAAGTGGCATGCACACGCCCATGGGTGTAGACGGTGAGCTGCAGCCCACAGACCAAACCCGGCCCACCACCTGATTTTGTCAATAAAGTTTTATTGGAACATGGCCATGCTCATTTGTTCCTCTGTCACCCATGGCTGTTTTCCTTCTAGAACTGCGGGGCTGAGTAGTTAGTTGGAGCAGAGACTGTATGGCCCACGAAGCCCAAGATACTTATTAGCTGGCCTTTTGTGACACAAGGTTGCCCACTTGCGAGAAGAGAACCAGCAGATACTGAGGGCCTGCCGCGTGCTGGGCGGCCGTGTTAGTGGCAACACACATCAGATCGCTTCATCCTCAAACATTTCTTCAGAGGGAAGATGTATCGTCCCCCATTTTAGGAAAAAAAGAGGCTCAGCGAGGCTCTCCAACTTACTCAGGGATCCCAAGGGGATCCGCCCACCTGTGTGGGGTTCAAATTAAGCCCGGGGTCTCCCCCCAACATGTGTGGGTCTTCATGGAGGCGGAAATGCCCCTGGTAGTTCGCAGGGGCATTTGTGGGACACTATTGGTACTCAGAGGGTGAGGGACACAGGACACAGTCCTGAAGGAGAGAGAACCACCCCGTGTACTGTCAGCACCACCGTCCGTGGCAGCTGAGTCACCAAATAACACACCTGTACCAGTGTTTGTGGCTGTCACATTCACACAGCGAGCCTTGCACGGCCCTAGTTTTCTATAAAGTAATAAGTGCCAAAGAGGTCCAGTTGAGTATTTACAAGATAAAAGAATGTACGCCCACTTCGTCTGATTAAGTCATAAAGAGCATTTGCTTAAGTACATAATATCATGTAAATTACTTTCCTTTTATTTCTTTCCTTCGTGTTTTGGCATTGCCTTATTCATTTATTTATTTATTTTTTGAGACAGAGAGAGACAGAGCATGAACAGGGGAGGGGCAGAGAGAGAGGGAGACACAGAATCGGAAACAGGCTCCAGGCTCTGAGCCGTCAGCCCAGAGCCCGATGCGGGGCTCGAACTCACGGACCGAGAGATCGTGACCTGAGCTGAAGTCGGACGTTCAACTGACTGAGCCACCCAGGCGCCCCGGGCATTGCGTTATTTTAAAAAATATGCGTATACAGAAGTTATATTATCTGTGAGTAGCAGTTTAGGATGGCAAAGGGGATGTTACAAAATAGTTGCTCTCAAGAGAGCATGTTAGGGGGGCCTGGGGGCTCAACCGGTTGAGGGTCCGACTCCTGATTTCGGCTCACGTCATGGTCTCGTGGTTTGTGAGATCAAGCCCCCAGGTGGGGCTCTGCACTGACATCATGGAGCCTGCTTGGGATTCGCTCGCCCTCTCGCTGCCTCTCTCTCTCTATCCCTCTTCCTCTCTCTCTCTCTCAATATAAACATTTTTTTAAAAAAAGAGCATGTCAAGTCTGGCAGCTGAAAACACGCCCCGCAGGACGCGCAGATAATTAAGATACCGTCACGCCCCATCTTTCTCTGTCATGCTCTATCATGTCCCGGCACACTCCATCATGTACCACCGGGCTCCCGCAGTGAAGACCGCCATCACCTGGCAGCCATGGGGCTGGGAGCAAGTTGCAGACTTCTCTGCTCTTCCTCATCTGTTAAAGGAGGAGCTTATATCGCCTCTTTCATCGCGGTTTGTGAGTGCGCGTGACAGTGGTGAGTGGGGCTCTTTGGAAGGATCCCCAAGTAACCAACAGTAGGAAAGAGCCATTCTGCCCACGAACACAAGCATCACTCAAGATGCCCAGGGCTACATTCTTGGGGGGGTAGGGGCGGTAGAATGTGGGGCAAATTTCAACCAGTCTCTTAAGAATTATTCGTTGAGCAACCATACACCCCACTGGGGAGCCGGCAGTGATCCCGCAGAGCTGACACTCCAGCGGGTGACCAGATGATAAACAAATCAGGCAGATCGATTCAACATGCGGCAATGCCACGAATGAGGCAAATCAACAAAGTGACGCCCTAGGAAATAAACTGCAGAGGGGGATATTATTGACAGAAAGGTTGAGAGGTCTTTCCAAGGAGTGACATTTAAGCTCTAGGACAAAGAAGATGCGGGCATGTGAAAGGCTGGGACAGAGCATCCCAGGCTGAAACAGCAAGTGCAAAGGTCCTGAGGTGGGAAAGTGGTTTGGTGTTGAAGTGAGCAGAGTGCTGACGGCACACGGCCTTGTCATTCCCAGCAGGGAACTGCATTTTAGCCTCAGAGCAACGGGAGGCAGGAAAGGCAGGAAAAGTAAAAAGAGATTTGGGGGGTTCAGAGAACAGCCTTCAAGGAGCAGGGGTGCATCCTGAGGAAATGCAGTGGGAAATGAGATGAAGTCAGGCCAGGTCATTGATACTTTATGCCCGCGGAACCAGACTCCACTGCGTTTTAGCAGCGCAGGGAATGTGGTATCTCAGTATCACTGCAACAGGACGGACAGGGGCAGGGAGAGACTGCAGCCAGGGAGGCTGGGGCGAGGCTTCTGTTAGATCAGCCACGAATGGATGGAGGGCTGAGTGAGGGGGGCTGGCGGGCAGGATGGAGGAGAAGCCAGGGGGCAAAGCCTGACAGAAGTGCATGAAAGGGTCCGGGGGAAGGAAGCCCGGGGCAGATTCGATTGCTCCGCAGAGGGGAAGGTCCCAGGTGCCCGGGGAGGGCATGAGGGACAGACTCAAACACATACACCAAATGTGCTCAGGAAACACAGAACATGTTGGGATAAAAGAAATATGTACGTATATTTGAAAATTCTTTTAATGTTTATTTATTTTTGAGAGAGAGAGACAGAATGTGAGTGGGTTGGGGCAGAGAGAGAGGGAGACACAGAATCCGAAGCAGGCTCCAGGCTCTGAGCTGTCAGCACAGAGCCCAATGTGGGGCTCGAACTCATGAGCCGTGAGATCATGACCTGAGCCGAAGTCAGATGCTCAACCGACTAAGCCACCCAGGCGCCCCAAGTATATATATTTTTAATCTCTCAGTCACTTAAAAGCATCATTTAGTGATGGGGGAAGGCTCTTGGAAATGTTGACCAGGATGCCGTGTAATGTTAGCAAAAGTCCCGGGCAATTCCTTTCTCCGGGTCAAATGCCTGACTAAGTGAAACGCCCGCCAGGTCCCTTGTTCTGTTGCACCGCCCTTCCATCCTGACAATGACCGACGGTCTGGTGGCTATTCTCTCCTCATCCTCCTCCCCCATCCCTTCCCGCCCACCCGCCCACCCTGGCTCTCCATTCAGACCCACATCCTCCTCCAGCTACCACCCTGTTTCTCTGCCCCCTTTACAGATAAGCACCTTTACGAGGGGGGCTCTGTGTACCACTTCCCCAACCTCCCCGCCCAGCCTCCCGAGCCCTCTCTGACTAGGTGTCCTGGCACGCCCCCCGCGGAGGCAGCTCCTGCCCAGGTCACCGGTGGCTGTGGCTGACTGTGGCCCCTCCAGCAGGTACTCTCACTTCGAACCCCACTCGGCCACACCCTGGCACGCTCAGGCACGCCGTCTACCCAGAATCCCTTGCTGCACTAGCTTCCGGACACAGCCTCTCCCTCCCCTGCACACTCCTTCTCCCCCCCACCCTGCCCCACCTCCCTGGCCACTCCTGCTGAGTCTCCTTTGCTGCCTCCTTCTTCTCCCTGCAACATCTAAACATCAGTGGGTTTCCAGGGCCAGGTCCCCAGACCTCTTCCTAGGGACTGTCCCCCAGCACTCTCTCATTAAATTGCCTACCCCGGTGCCCCCCAAATGCCTACCCCCGGGGCCAGGCCTCTGCCCTGAATCACAGAGCCACAAATCTAACTGCCATTTGACATCTCCACTTGGATGTCTCAAGGATCTCAAGCTCTTGACCTTGACCTACCTCCTCCCTGACCTTGATCCAACCTTGATCCTGGGGAGTCTTTCACCTCCGGAAACGGCGGCTCCAGACGCTCACGTCAGAATGTCGCAAGTCATCCCCAGTCATCCTTGCCACTTCTCTCCTGTCCCGCATCCAACCCTGTCCCCAGGTGTGTGACCAGTACCGGCAGACGAGAACCCCACCCGGTTTCCCCAGGGGTGAGACCTCAATGCAGGCCCATCTGTGCAGGAGTGAGAAGACTGTGGTCAAGTCCTAGGACCTCCCACTGCTTCCTTGCTATGTGACTCTGAGCACCCGGCATCTCTGAGCCTTGGTTCTCCCATTCGTAGAATGAGACGCCCACACGGGGCCTGGCTTGGTCAGCAGGGGGGCTGTGACAGCCCAGGGAGACGTTGCAACCACACTGCCAAGTCGCACCACGTGACCATTTCGGTTATGGCCGCATCTGCTTCTGCGCTTGGAACCCACAGGGACAGCTGTGCTGCATGATGCTGTCGCGTGGTCTTGTCATCAGGAGTTTCCCCAACACCGAGCTCTTTGCGGCCACAAAGTTTTGCTACACAGAAGACGTGGAACACAGGCCACCCCCAACCCCGCCTCTCTGGATAATTCCCCGACAGCCTCCCCCACATGAAACCTCTGTGAAATTCCATCTTCTGAAAACTGCAAACAGGTCGTGCGAGAAATGACCAGGGGTTCGAAAAAGCCAGACTATTTGCCATTTCTTCCTTTTCAAAGGTCTCTCGGGAGGTGATTAGCAACAACTGATAGGGGAGGAAAGGGCAGAAACGAAGCCCCAAGGCTTTCCCAACTTTCCTCAACAAGCTGTGACTTAGAACAAGGGCTCAGACCTGGGCGGCCAGCAAAGTATGATGAATAACACTGCTCACGTGAGTCCTGTGCTATCCATTAAGACCCTGCCGGTGCCCCGACAGCAGGGCTTGACGTACCGGAGGTGCTTTCATATTCCCCGCAGGGCAGGGCGCTGCACGATTCCGTGAGTGGCTAAGCTGCCCCACTCACTTGCTACTTGTGCACAGACTGCTCCACAGAATGCTGTGGACACAGCCACTGGCAGCTGACAGCTGAGCTCACAGCTCAGCCACTCTGACGACGAACGTAATAAAGGTTAACTCAACACCTACTAGGTGCTAAGCGCCATGTTAAGTGCTTACCCTGCCTTAGCTTCTTTGACCCTTTCAGGCAAGGATACCAGCAGCCCGTTTCACGGATGGGGAGACAGAAGCTTGGAGGAGTGTAGTCAGACAGGGGCCCAAGGGCACGTGGCTGCCGTGACTCGATCCCCGGCCATTTGTTTCCAAAAGTCACGCCACTTTCAAGCCGCCTGCCGGGGGATTTCAGACTCAAGTGCTCTCTGGGACAGGCAGGTAAAGTAAATGCAGGCCGGCGGGGACAGTGGTGCCTGGGAACACACGCTTATCTAAGGGGACAGCAGCTACTTGGGAGATACACGTGATACGGATGAATCTCAAATGCATCACCTCAGTGAAAGAAACCAGCGTCAAAAGGCTACGTAATGCATAACTCGATTTACACGACATCTTGCAAAGGCAAAACTATAGGGACAGAAAACAGATCAGCAGCTGCAAGGGGCTGAGGCTGGGGAGGGCTTGACCATGAAGAGGCAGCAGGAAGAAATCTGGGAGACCAATGGAGACGCTCTGTGTCTCCACTGTGGTGGTGGTTATACACCTGGACGTTTGTCAAAGCTCCCAGAACTGTATGCTAGAAACAGGTGAGTTTTACTGTACGTGAATGATCTTCAACAAAATGAGGCAAAAACCAACTAGAGTTGAGGGGTGGGCCCTAGTGTGTGATCTCTGCCCTGAACTGCCCTGGAAAAGCTGTAACAGATGACCAGTCATGGGGACACGGGACAGTCCATGGGTGTGGCTGGAAAAAAAGCGAGGAGGAGAAGGAAGTGACTGGTTGGCCTGGAACCTCACCCTGACCCACCACTTATTGGTGGGCTGACCCTGGGCAAGTGGCCTCCTCTCTCTGAGCCCCTGTCCTCTCTCTGTAAAATTGGGATGATGATACCTTCCTTTATATGGCTGTTATCAAAATTAAGCAAGGGGCACCTGGGTGGCTCAGTAGGTTAAGCTTCCAAATTCAGGTCCAAGCTCAGGTCATGATCTCTCAGTTCGTGGGTTCGAGCCCCACATCGGGCTCTGTGCTAACAGCTCAGAGCCTGGAGCCTGTTTCCGATTCTGTGTCTCCTTCTCTCTCTGCCCCTCCCCCACTCACACTGTGTCTCCCTCTGTTTCTCTCTGTCCCTCAAAAATAAATAAATGTTAAAAAAAATTGTTTTTAATTAAACAAGATTCTAGAGGTAATGCTTCTAGAGAGGATGCTCCATAAGTCCTCCTGTCCTTTAGGAGTCACATGGACTGAGCAATCATTCCTCTCGGTGGCCAGCTCTCCCAAGGGTTCCTCCTAGGTCCCCTTAACCGGCTGGCCAAGCTGGGAAAAAGCAAACTGTGACTTGCTCTTTCTAGACAGGAGAACCCCTAGAACATCCACCTGTACAGCCCAGGATGGGATCCTTAGCCCACCCCCCTCACCACATTATCACAGCTGAGTTTATCAGAGCAGCTGGGTATGGGAGGTACCACGAAGGCAGAGCAGCATGGTGGTTAAGAGCAGGGACTCTTGGGGCGCCTGGGTGGCGCAGTCGGTTAAGCGTCCGACTTCAGCCAGGTCACGATCTCGCGGTCCGTGAGTTCGAGCCCCGCGTCGGGCTCTGGGCTGATGGCTCAGAGCCTGGAGCCTGTTTCCGATTCTGTGTCTCCCTCTCTCTCTGCCCCTCCCCCGTTCATGCTCTGTCTCTCTCTGTCCCAAAAATAAATAACCGTTGAAAAAAAAAAAATTTAAACCATAAAAGACGCTAAAAAAGAGCAGGGACTCTTCAGCCAAAGGGCGGTGAGTTCAAGTCTTGGCTCTGCTGCTTCTTCGCTAGAAGACCTTGAATAGGTTACTTAAGCTCCCTGAGCTTTGGTTCCCTGTCTGTAAAACAAGGCTACAAATAGCACCTGTTCTCAGGCTTATGGACAGGATGGAGTGAGACTCCCCCGCAGCACCCCAGCACCCCGTAGGACTTAACTAGACATTGCCTGGGGCGCCCGGGTGGCTCAGTTGATTAAGCGTTCCACTTCGACTCAAGTCATGATCTCACGATTCATGAGTTCGAGCCCAGGGCCGGGCTCTGTGCTGACAGCCTGGTGCCTGCTTCAGATTCCGTGTCTCCCTCTCTCTCTCCCCTCCCCCGCTCACACTCTGTCTCTCAAAACTCAATAGACGTTAAAAAAGAATAACTAAACATCACCTGCTTGCCTAGACCTAAGCCCACTGGGCATTACTCTCCTCGAAGATCCTCCCTTGATGAGTATTTGTACGGATTAAATAAAGTAAGTTCTCAGTGAGGCACCTGGTGCTTAATTGATGCTTAATAAATTGCAGCTCTCAGTATTACTGCCATTGTTCCTACTGTTGAAAGATCAAACCGGAGACATCAGGGCAGGCACAGAGGCATACATAGGGGACAGTGGATACTTGAATCCAAAATGCCAGCAACACGGTTACCAGAGAAACTGAAAGTATCTGGGCCCCATTGTCTCAGACACGAACCAGAAGAGACCCAGAGGACTCTTCAAACACCGAGAAGAAACAAAGCATTGATCTACCCAGGATCCAAAGGACAAGACTTTGGGCAAAGACCAAATCCCTCACCAGAGGTCACCAAGTGAGGCAGGACTAGAACCCAGAAAAGGATCCGATCCTCCCAGCTCCTCCCAGATCGTCATAGCGGGCCACCCGCTTCATGAAGGGGATCCATAATCAAAGGAGGGAGGATAATTGAGCAGCAGCACAAAGGGAGCCTGGAAGAGAAGACTGAGTATCAGCGACCCTGACCGCCAGGAGGGAGATCCTTTCAGACTCTGAGAAGTGTTGCTCTCCTCAGCTGTTCAGAAGCTATGTGTTTTGTTCCCCGGGACACCCAGCAGGAGCTGATCGGGACAATGGAACCAGTATACATTCTTTTCTTGCCAGAGCAACATTATGCAAACTTGGGGACAGGGTTCTAAAGTCCTTCATGGGATTAGGACGATGGACGGACTTGGACTTACTTCTACTCAGAGTATGGCTGGATTTCCTCCTTCTGGACCAGAGCGGGGCCTGGGGTGTCTCCCTCATTTCCTTCTCCTGCCTGAGGATGTTTCTGTCTCCGCAATCACTGAGCCCCTGGCACTGTGTGCACACACGCGCACGCGCGCGCACACACACACACACACACACACACACACGGAAGGCTGCCCGGGCCACGGGGGCTCTGTCCAACACTTTCCTCATTTATCAGGGGGGGAAGACAAAAGAATATTTGGATTTAAACCACGCTCCTTCCTGACCATCTGAAAATATTCCTTCTCCTTGTTTGCCAGTCTCCTGAGCCACCCCGGGGAAAGCCAAGCATCTCCCTCTGTCCTCCCGCCTTGGCTCCCCCCCCCCCCCCACTCATCATTCACATGCCATCCGAGAGCCTCCTCCTCCGAGAAGTCCTTGGCCATGTCACCACAGATCCTCCTCTTTCCTTCAATGAGCAGTTTAAAAATATCTTAAGAAATTAAAAAACCCATTTTATGGTGCCAGAAGCTATGTTTACAGCCACAAACAAGACACTCCGCGGCCCACAGGGTGCTCTCTGGGAATTGTATACACCACACCCAATGCGGCCCCTCGCCCCACACGTGTGTCCCACTCCAGCGAGTCTGAGTGGGTAAGCAGCAGAGTAAGGCACCCGCTCTGTCTCCTCCTACCTGTGCAGCTTCGAGCAGCTCACTAAGCCTCCCTGACCCTCTCTTCCTTGCCTGAAAATGGGAATGATGGGAACTACCACTTGGGATTATTGTAACTGGGGGTTAATGCAGGTCAAACACCCAAATCACCACCTGGGACACTGTAAGCACTCAGTAAGTATTCTGTTGTCCTAACACATGTTGGATACGCTATTAATATTTTCATCATTCATTTCAACTGAATATTACACGACTGCCTTCATTCATCTTGTCAACTCCTTATGGGCAGTAATGTTTCTCTGTCCCCCACAATCCCTGCTGGCAGAAAACAGAGCCACTGGGAACACCATACGTGTTGATGGTCATGAACTTGATTAAAGATTAAAGATTAACAGCTGCAAACATTTTCCTTACAATAGCGGCCAACCTTTTTCATGCGAGCAGCTTATTGTGTGGCTATTTATCTGTGGACATCATGTCATGGAGCCCTCGAGGCAGTCCCAGGTGCTCCAGACTCCCAAGTCCAGGGCCACCAGAACACCTCTTCCCTTCCCCTGCCACAGCCTTCACCACCTGGCCTCTTACCCTCTGGGATTTTGTGTCTCGGCTTCCCCAGCTCCTTAAGAGGTTAAGACCATAGGCTCTGGAGTCAGATGGACCTGGTCAGAACCCAGCTCGTGTTCTTCGCCAGCCGTGAACAAGTCAGGTTATCTGCGACCAGACAGGCTGTCCAAGGGCCTTTGCCAAAGGCTACTGAAGGTCGAAGGCTTGAACATACTGGTGGGCCTGGCTCGCAGAAGACTGTGTCCTACTGCATGGCCCTCATGAGTAGTGTCACCAGTGTCAGGACTGTGTTTCAGGGACAATGGGCTCTCCCATGTTGACACAGGCCCCAGGTGAGAGGTGTATGTGTGTGCGTGTGTGTGAGAATATTTGGGAAGTGCCGACAGAGAAGGCCAGGGTTGCAAGTCCCCATGCCTGCAGTGAACAGAGGCAGCCAGAGTAAATTAGCAAACCCACCGCCTGCTGATTCCAACACATTCAGCCATATGACTGCTCAGCTCACTGCTCCTTCTGATTGGACTAAAGGTGGGCACTGACTCGGGGCACCTGGGTGGCTCAGTCGGTGAAGCATCCGACTTCGGCTCAGGTCATGATTTCACGGTCCGTGAGTTCGAGCCCCGCGTCGGGCTCTGTGCTGACGGCTCAGAGCCTGGATGGAGCCTGCTTCGGATTCTGTGTCTCCATCTCTCTTTCTCTGCCCCTCCCCCATCCTCTCAAAAATAATAAATAAACAAAAAAATTATAAGTACTCAGGGCACCTGGGCGGCTCGGTCGGTTGAGCGTCCGATTTCGGCTCAGTCATGCTCTCGCGGTCTGTGGGTTCGAGCCCCGCGTCGGGCTCTGTGCCGACAGCTCGGAACCTGGAGCCTGCTTCGGATTCTGTGTCTCCCTCTCTCTTTCTGCCCCTCCCCTGCTCACACTCTGTCTCTCAAAAATGAATAAATGTTAAAAAAAAATTTTTTTAAATACCCTTCAGGCATGAGGAGACGGGAATTAAATAAATCCCTTAAATGGAAAATTACACAGCGCTTAAAAGAAATGAGGACACTCAAGCTGTACGGACATGGAAGGGTGGAAAACGCACAGTGAAAATGAAAAGCAGGTTACTAATCCATACATACAGCACGATTTCACTCTCATCTTTGAAGAGATATATAAAGCAATGAACTACATATAGCAACATGAATAAATCTCAAAACTGAAGGCTGAGTGAAAAAAAAAAACAGAATGAGACTTATAAGACAAAGCCATTCCTATGAATTAAAAGCACCTTCACACTAGAACTACACTAAGTATTTCACAATATACTTACACCTCCAACTACCTAAATCACACCCGTGATGCCCACGGCAGGGATGGGGTGGCGGTGAGCAGGGTGAGTGCATGAGATCAACAGTGCAGTAGGAAACAGACACGAATTTAAAAAATAAAAATGGGACACCTGGGTGACTCAGTTGGTTAAGCGTCAGACTTCAGCTCAGGTCACAATCTCAAGGTCCATGAGTTCGAGCCCCGCGTCGGGCTCTCTGCTGAGAGCTCGGAGCCTGGAACCCGCTTCAGATTCTGTGTCCCCCTCTCCCTCTGCCCCTCCCCTGCTTGTGCCGTGTCTCTCTCAAACAATAAATAAACATTAATAAAAATAAAAATGAAGGGCTTCCCATGACAAAATGACAGCGTTGCCTGGCAGAACTTTAAGGAAGCTCAGTGAGCCCTGCCTCTGTGTAATCCCCTCCCCTTGAGGGCAGACAGGACCTGTGACTGGCCTCCAGCCAACAGCATGTGACAAAGGCGAAGAAAGAGTGTCTCCCCCGTGAGACCGCACCAAACAGCAAACATGACCCATAGCCGGTCCCCCGGCTGCGAGGCTATGGGAGGCCCCCTCTTGGCAGACCGGAGTGAGAGCTACTCCTGCTGGCTCTGAAGACATGAGCTGCCAAGCCGTGACAGCCCTGTCACGCGTCATGACAGGGCCCCGTGGCAAGGAGCTGGGGAGGCCGCCAGGAGCTGCGGGGGACCTCTTCCCACAACGGAAGTGGTGCCTCAGTCTTACAGCCACGAGGAGCTGAGTTCTGCCAATGGGCTCTTGCGGTTCAGAAGAGGGCCCAAGTTCCAGAAAGCCACGGAGCGCTGCCCACACTGACTGCAGCCTGGGGAGCCAGGCCAAACTCCGGGCCCCGTACAAAACTAGAGGTCGTGCGTTGACGCTGATGGAAGTGAAATCTGAGGTAATTCAATAGCCGGCAACACATAACTAATACAGCAGGCCACGGCTCGGGGAATATGAGGAGTTCGACCGCCTGCTCCGAGGTGAAAGAGAAATTAAAAGTAAATGTACACGTTAGGATACACATTAAAAACGTTCCTTAGGGGCGCCTGGGTGGCTCAGTCGGTTGAGCGTCCGACTTCAGCTCAGGTCACGATCTCGCGATCCGTGGGTTCGAGCCCCGCGTCGGGCTCTGGGCTGATGGCTCGGAGCCTGGAGCCTGTTTCCGATTCTGTGTCTCCCTCTCTCTCTGCCTCTCCCCCGTTCATGCTCTGTCTCTCTCTGTCCCAAAAATAAATAAACGTTGAAAAAAAAAAAAAAGAAAAGAAAAGAAAAGAAATCAGGGGGCACCTGGGTGGCGCAGTCGGTTAAGTGTCCGACTTCAGCCAGGTCACAATCTCGCGGTCTGTGGGTTCGAGCCCCGTGGGGCTCTGGGCTGACGGCTCAGAGCCTGGAGCCTGTTTCCGATTCTGTGTCTCCCTCTCTCTCTGCCCCTCCCCCGTTCATGCTCTGTCTCTCTCTGTCCCAAAAATAAATTAACGTTGAAAAAAAAAATTAAAAAAAAAAAAAAAAAAAAAACGTTCCTTAGGGGCACGTGGGCGGCTCGGTCGGTTGAGCCTCCGACTCGATTTCCGCTCAGGTCATGATCTCACGGCTCATGAGTTCGAGCCTCGCGTCAGGCGCCCTGCGGGATTTTTCTCTCTCTCTCTCTCTCTCTCCCTCTCTCTGCCCCTCCCCTGCTCCTGCTCTCTCTCTCCCTTAAAACAAATAAAGTACTTAAAAAGTGTTAAAAGAATGTTCTTTTTTTTTAACAGAACTTTTATTTTTATTTTAGATTCTTATTTCCATCATTTTTTAATTTATATATATGTATAGAAATATATATACATGTTTTATAGCCCAACATTTTTTATTTTAGATTTTTATTTACATCATTTTAAAATTTACATATATGTAAATATATACAAAAAATTAAATATATATATATATATTTACATAAATGTATATATATAAAAATTTAAATTCAACTTAGTTACCATACAGTGTCATCTTGGTTTCAGGAGTAGAACCCAGTGATTCATCTCTCCCTTTTTTTTCTTTTTTTAATTGACATCCAACTTAGTTAGCATATAGTGCAACAATGATTTCAGGAGTAGATTCCTTAATGCCCCTTACCTGCTGAGCCCATCCCCCTCCCAGAACCCCTCCAGCAACCCTCTGTTTGTTCTCTATATTTGTCTCTTAGAACTTTAATTTTTTTTTTTGAGAGAGAGAGAGAGACAGAGCACGAGCAGGGGAGGGGCAGAGAGAGAGGAAGACAGAATCCAAAGCAGGCTTCAGGCTCTGAGCTGTCAGCACAGAGACTGATGTGGGGCTTGAACTCACAAACAGCAAGATCATGGCCTGAGCCGAAGTCTGATGCTTAAACAACTGAGCCACCCAAGTTGGATGTTTAACTGACTGAGTGGAATGAGTGGCCAAAGCTGGGTTCGAAATTCCCATAAAGGCTTTCCTAATGCAGAACACAAGAGAACTTCTGACCTTATCTATCACAATCTTTGATCTGGAAGACAGTCTCCCATGACCACTGTTCCTCCTGCGGTTTGGGGGAGGGATTATATCTGACCCACACTGCCTTATCTCACCCCGAACTGATTTTACATGAATTTTGTGAAGACTCTTTTCTGGGGACCTTGGGATGGTATTTAAACCAAGTAGCATTTACTGAATACTTCCTATGTGCCAGGAACCGCGACAGATCCTTCACCTACATTAACTCATTTGGTCCTTAGGGCAACAGCACTATGGGAAGTAACACTATCTTTGTTTCATAGAAGAAAAGACTGAGTGAGGCTCAGAGAGTTTTGACATGCCCATGGTCTGACATGACTGATGGGACTGACAGAGCCAGGATTCAAACCCACATTTCCCTGACTCCCAAACCCACATCATCCCTGCTTTATGAGGAAACCACTGTTTTCGTTCACAAATCAGTATAAACTCATTTCATTCTGTTTTTCAAATAGTCTTTTCTCTGGTTGTTCAAAGCTCTTTGAATTCTATTCCTGTCTTCCAGGATATTAACACTGCCTCTTCTGTATCAACCATGTGTTTCTAAAGCATATTCTCAAATCCTTCACCCAAGTTGCCAACAAACACATCAAGCAGAACAGTTCCCAAACGTTTTTGGAGAGTCACTTACTATCCAGTCGAGATTCTCAAATGACCTGTTTATTCACCTCTCCATCACTTCATTACATTTATGGACCACTTGCTGCACCTGAACTAGGAGGTGTCAGGAGCCCTTGGATACAAGGATCTCACAGCCCAGCTGAGCAACACAGTGCGGTTAGGGCCACACTTACCTACAGAGTCAGTAAAAAGGACAGGGAAAATGTTCACTGTAACATTATCTGCAACAGTAAACCCTCTAAATATCCTACCAGTAAACTACAATTGCCTGTCTGATGGAGTGTGGAACAGTCATCGTTAATACATTTTTGTTGGCATTTAAAACATGAGAAAGGGGCACCTGCGTGGCTCAGTCGGTCAAACATCCGGCCTTAAATTTTGGCTCGGGTCATAATCTCATGGTTCATGGGTTTGAGCCCCACACGGTTCATGGGTTTGAGCCCCCCATGGTTCATGGGTTTGAGCTTGGGATTCTCTGTCTCCCCCCCCTCTCTGTGCCCCTCCCCTGTTCTCTCTCTTCTCAAAACTAACTAAATAAAACATTAGGAGTGCCTGGGTGGCTCAGTCAGTTAAGCATCTGACTTCGGCTCAGGTCATGATCTCAACGGTTCACGGGTTTGAGCCCCGCATCAGACTCTGTGCTGACAGCTCAGAGCCTGGAGCCTGTTTTGGATTCTGTGTCTCCCTCTCTCTCTGCCCCTCCCCTACTCACACTCTGTCTCTCAAAAATAAACGTTAAAAAAAAAGTTTTTAATAATGGTATTGTGGTTATGTTTTTGTTTTTTCTGAAAGTCCTTATCTTTTAGAGATACTTAAGGAAATCGTATGATGCCTGATATTTGCTTCAAAATAATATGGGGGAGGGGCGCCTGGGTGGCTCAGTTGGTTAAGCCTCCAAATTCAGCTCAGGTCGTAATCTCATAGTTCATGGGTTCGAGCCCCACATCGGGCTCTGTGCTGACAGCTCAGAGTCTGGAGCTCGCTTCAGATTCTGTGCGTGTCTCTCTCCCTGCCCCTCCCCCTCACTCTCTCTCTCTCTCTCTCTCTCTCTCTCTCTCAAAAATAAATGTTTAAAAAAATTGTTAATAATAATAAAACATGGGAAAAAATACCAAATAATGTTAAGGTGCCTGTATTGTCTACATAGTATGTTTATAGACAACCTCCATCTTAAGATTTAATTAAGATTGAACAATGGTCAAAAGTCACAAATGTTACAGGCAGACTATGAAAATAAAAGAAAATATACAAAGTAAATAAATGCCTTTACAAACATCAAATACATAAACCTAACACATGTAAAAACTGTGTGGTCAGTGAAACTTTGCGGAGATCGTCAGATGTGTAGGTGGGCTGGACAAACTGGGAATTAATATATCAATTCAACAGAGTGTGGATCAAAGACATCTTCTTTTTCAGACCAATTTCCCCAAAGCAAGTATTCTTCCATGTTCCAAAGAACTTTCATTCGCATTCATTGCATTCAAAGTTAGCATCAGCCTTCTCTAAAATTATCATGACGGGTCCACAGATCACACTCCTGAGCAGCAAAGTTCTCTAGAAGGCACAGCCTTTGGCCTTAACATTGTAATAACAATCACACACCAGTTATAATGATAATGAGGTCTTCTCTGACCAGGCCTTTATTTTTTTTTTAACGTTTTAACTTTATTTATTTATTTTGAGAGAGAGACAGCGCACAAGCAGGGGAGGGGAAGAGAGAAGGAGAGACAGAATCCCAAGCAGGCTCTGCACCATCGGCTCACAGCCTGATGAGGGGCTCGAACCCCACACACTTTGAGATCGGGACCTGAGCCAACATCAACAATCAGACACTTAACAGGCTGTGCCACCCAAGCTCCCCCGATCACATCTTTAAAATCTCAATATCCCCAACTCCTTACCCCTTACACAAGGAATTCTGTTGTGTCCCCATCGCCATCTGTCACACCACCATTTTTCATTGCATCCAAGATCCTATTTGCTCCGAGACACAGCATTATTTTAGGCACCACTAAAAATGAAAAAAAAAAAAAAATGTTGCCAATTAAATGGCATGATGCTTTAATACTAG
This sequence comes from Herpailurus yagouaroundi, assembly GCF_014898765.1. NCBI lineage: Eukaryota > Metazoa > Chordata > Mammalia > Carnivora > Felidae > Herpailurus > Herpailurus yagouaroundi. The sequence goes on along the minus strand of NW_024412463.1, from coordinate 2,167,000 downwards.
TCCTGAATCTGTTACAAAAATCAGTGACACCAGCCTCTCAACGTTTTAACATTTCTTTCCCCCGGGGTGCCGGGTGGCTCAGTCGGTTAAGCATCTGACTCTTGATTTTGGCTCAGGTCATGATCCCAGGGTCATGGGATCGAGCCCCATGTCAGGGTCTGCACTGACAGCATGCAGCCCGCTTGGGATTCTCTCTCTCTCAGTCTCAAAATAAACAAATACATACATGCATACATTTTTTTTTAATAAAAAATAATAAAAAACATAAAATGTCTTTCCTCTTTCCAGGGATATTTGGTCACTTCCTCTGTCTTTGCTAGTGCTGACGGGCACATGGTAGGAGGTCCCTGGTTAATTTCAGCGACCAGCTGCAATACAGTTGCACTTTCCTTGAGTATTTCCCTTGTTTACGTCTATGGAGCTCTTGGGTATTGCTTTACAATAAAAAATGGAATTACGATTATCACTTCAAGTGATGTCTGTTTGTGTCACTCACATCCAATACCCTGTTGTTCTCCTCTCATACCCTTCTGCATACGTAACAGAGATGCTGAATCCAACAGAATGTAATGTTATGATATTTTAAATGGAGATTAAGCTCAGCACATGTCGTTCCAACGGTGCACATAACTCGGCAGAAGGGACAGCCATCAGAACAGCTATGATGATGTTTATGTATGAACATACAATGACAACCACATATGACAGCTGTCTCCCCGAGAGCAAGCACGGCAGAGCAGTTCCATTGACTGCAAAATACAATGTATCCCGGTTTCCGAGGTATTAACATGGGGAGGGGATCACAATTTAGAATTTATGAAATGAGGCCTTTACTTTACTTGCTCTTCAGCCCCCCAAAACCGCGAGAGGGAAATCTCGTTGAGGGCAGACATTCTCTCTCCTGTTCTCTGCTATATTTGCAAAGTGGAGAACAGCGCCTGGGACAGATCCATCGATCAATCGCTCAAACGATCAATATTTGCTGAATGAATGATTCGGTTCTGCCTCAGACGTGGCCCAATATACAGACTGTATACACACATTCCACTCCTACCGCATGAGACTTACTTACACTAATTTGGCACAGAGCTACTTCATTTGGGGCGTCACATGTAAACCTGAACCAAAATAAAAACTTGAACGTACATCTATAACTTGGAAGCATTTTTTTAAAGGACTCGTTTGGACCCAAATCACAATCATCCACCAACATCTGTTGACTACAGTGGCCCTTCTATTCAGAAAACCATGCTGGGTTCTCGGGGTGCAAAGAAACACAAGGCAAGCAGGAGAGTTAGGGAGTGCACAAACACAAGGACGCGCACTCGTCCTGTTTGTGAAGCACTGACCCAAGTCAGGAGCAAACACACCAGTGGTCCTTGCTTCTGTCTCCAGCCCCACACCCCAGATGAAGGATCCTGCAGGCGCCCAGTGGCAACTTGGAGAGGGGGAGTGGGGGTGATGTCCGATACTGACCAGACCTGGCTGTAATTTCTAGAACCCTCCTCTTCTTAAAAACAAGGTCAAGTCTCTGTTGCTCAAATAGAGTCACAGCCCGTTCCATTTCTATCTCACCTCTTCCCTTATCCATCTGCATTTAATTTTTTTTATTTACATTTATTTATTTTTGATAGAGACAGAGCTCAAGTGGGGGAGGGGCAGAGATAGGAGACACAGAATCCGAAGCAGGCTCCAGGCTCCGAGCTGTCAGCACAGAGCCCGACGCGGGGCTCGAACTCACAAACTGCAAGATCACGACCTGAGCCGAAGTCGGACGCTTAACCGACTGAGCCACCCAGGCGCTCCTCATTTGCATTTTTTAATTACAGAAATCACACATGCTCGTAAGTCTGTAATGAATTCAAAATAAAAAGTTAAAAAGTGAAACATATTCACTGAATTTAAAATTTTAAATCAAACACATGGACAAATTTAAATTTTATTTAATGTTTATTTATTTTTGAGGGAGAGAGAGAGAGAGAGACAGAGCACAAGCAGGGGAGGAACAGAGAGAGGGAGACACAGAATCCAGAGCAGGCTCCAGGCTCTGAGCTGTCAGCACAGAGCCCAACGTGGGGCTCAAACTCACAAACTGTGAGATCATGACCTGAGCTGAAGTCGGACACTTAACCAACGGAGCCACCCAGGCGCCTCACATGCAGACAAACTTAAAGTGAGGGTTTCCCACCCATTATTCAAAGGCAAACACTGGTTACAACTTGCTATATGCCCTACGAGACTTTTTTCTACATTTCTACCCAGTTGCAAACGCACCAATTCTCCTTTTATAGAATGGACCACACTCTAGAGTAAGCTTTCTCCATTCATTGAGGACACTGCATCTGTATCCATGCTCATAGCTCTGTCTATACTGTATCTACTCACATCTACAGCCACACCCAAAGCTAATTCATTCTTTTTAAAAGCTGAATGTTCTCTTGTATGAATGCACCCTGAGTTTATTCAAGCACATCTTTCTTACAGGTCATTTCCACACAAGACCATAAACACGCACACGTGTTGCCTCTTTGTGAAAATTTCTGTATTTCTGTATCTCCTGTGAGAAATTCTAAAATTTTTGTAAATTCAGTAAGGCAAAATGACGTGTGCGTTTTAAGGTGATGAGACTGATAAAACCGTCCTCCAGAAAAACTGCACCGACATACCTCCATTCTTCCCGATGCACTCAAATATTAACTGAGCATCTTCTATGCACTAGTCTCTTTTCTAAGTGCTGGGAATATAGCTGTGAACAAGACAAAGTCCCCGCCCTTGGGGAGCTTACAGTCTCAAGAAGGAAGCTAGGTAATCAACAGATACAAAAGCTATGATGTGTCACATGACAAGAGATACAGGAAAATCAAGCAGGGAAAGGGATGGAATAGGGAAGAATGAGTGGGGACCATTTTATTTTTTTTTTTAAATATAGTTTGTTGTCAAATTGGCTTACATACAACACCCAGTGCTCATCCCAACAAGTGCCCTCCTCAGTGCCCATCACCCATTTTCGAGTGGGGACCATTTTAGATAAAGTAGTCAGGAAACTTCTCTGAGAGGTGAAGGAAGGGAGGTGATGGATATGAGGGAGAACATTCCAGACAAAGGGAATAGCACTCCTGCCAAAAACGTAAGACTCTGTTTACCCAAGCCCTCACTAATACGGCTAATACTATTCTCATTCTCATTCTCCCTCTCCCTCTCTCTCTCTCTTTCCCCTTCTGTCTCTCTCCCAATTGTTGGCAATCTGAGGTAAAACAGATATATTTTATTTGAGATAAAACATCTTTCCCCATGTTTCGTGATCATTTATAATTCTGTGGATTGCCTGTTGTAGGACGGGTGCTCATTTTTCTGTAGTGGGGTTTGACTTTTCCTTATAAATTTGTAAGAGGGTTTCATTTTGAGGATATTGAAACTTGTCAGTTAGAGAACAAATATTTCCCAGATCTACAATTTTCCTCTAACTGGATTCTCATGCCTTTTCCCACAGAGAAGTTTAAAAGTCAATTGTTTATGATTTGGGACTTTGTGGCCTTTATTTTTTTTTTTTTAATGTTTATTTATTTTTGAGAGAGAGAGAGTGCAAGCAGGGGAGAGGCAGAGAGACAGGGAGGCACAGAATCCGAGGCAGGTTCCAGGCTCCAAGCTGTCAACATGGAGCCCGATTGCAGGGTTTGAACTCATGAACCACGAGATCATGACCTGAGCTGAAGTCGGACACTCAAGTGACTGAGCCACCAGGTGCCCTAAGGGATTTTGTGGCTTTTAAAATGGGCTTCCCCAACCCCAAACTATATGAATACTTTCTAAATTGTTTACTACTTTTGTGTTTTAATATGTTTAAGACTGGAACTTTCTGGGGGGGGAGGTGGAGGGGTAAGGGGATATATGGTATGAGGCAGGCAATCTCTCTTTCTCCCCAGCTGAGATCTCAAGTATTCTGGCACCATTTATTGAACACCAGTTTGGTGGTCGAGACCGTGAACTCTGGAGCTGGACCGTCTCGGCTAGAAAATGTCTCCACCCATCACCGGCTATGGGACGTCAGGGGTGTCTCCTAACCTCTGCGCCTCAGATTTCTCACCTGTCCAATGGGAATGATACCAGCATGTGCTTCTTCAAGTTGTCCTGAGGATTAAGTGAGAGTACAGGAAAACACCTAGCATAGTGCACGACAAATGCAAGTTATTGGTTCCTCCCCTAACTGTGGGTGCCACTGTGAGTGTGCCCTAAGCTCCCACGAGCCTACATGAGCTCTCACTCTGGTCCCTTCCTCAGCCACGACCAGGCCGCTTACACTGTCCTTGCCTCGTGGGTTGCTTTGTTGGTTTGGGTTTGGTTTTGATATTTGAAATTGTATCTTCCTTCCTTCACTTTTTTTTCAAGATTTTTTTTCAAGATTTCAAACCTTTTTTCAAGATTTCTTAGCCAGGTCGCATTTTGACTTGTTATTGTCCATAAACTGATCAGGGTTTTATTTGGGGGAAATGGTCATAGTTGTTCTACTGATTCTCCCCATCCGGGTGCAGAGCAGGCCTCTGCGTTTGCCCTCTCCTTCCGTGTCTTCCCCGGGACATGAGGGCGCTCTCTGCACAAGGTCCTTCAGTTGCCTGTTTGATTTATTCCCAGGCCTTTCAGAGGTCCAGATCCTGCTGTACGTGAGATCTTTTCCATTTCAGTTTGTAACCTGGACGCTGTCGGCCCATTGAAAAGCCCCTGATGTAAGTTATGCCCACCCCCCTTCCCAGTTCCCATGGTGCTTCTACTCATCTGACCCCTTTTTCTCTTGCTAACTCCTTACGATTCTATAACGACCTAGAGCGTGCAAGAAATTTCTAAGTATGCTCTCTCATCAATTCTCACAACAACCCCAAGTGGTCAGCAGAGCATAGTTTTGGTTTTTGTCTTCATTGTGCAAATGTGGAAGGCGAGGGCTCAGAGAAGGTATGTAACCTCCCCAAGGTCATGGTCCCTGTGGTGATGGAGTCGGGACTTGAACTCAGGACCATCTGACTCCAAAGCACTGCCCTCATTCATTAGGGCTTCGTCATTCTGCTGTTACCCTGCAGTTCCCTGGCCCCCAAGCCGCCTCTCTGTCCCTCAAACATGCCGTGTTGACTGCCTCATTAGCATGTGAGGCCCCTAAGGGAGAGCCCTGGTCTATTTCACCACCTTTCACGGTGCCTGGGGCAGCGCCCAGCCAGGGCCACCTTCAAGGGCATGTGACCTGCGCAGTCACACAGACCCTGCGTTCAGAAGTCCCCCACACTTGCTTCAATTTGCTGCCCCCTTCTAAATACTCTTAACCATCTGATCATTGACTTTATGACTTCTAAGTGGAGTCTGACGGGACAACGGAGCATGTGCACAGGCAGAGGAGATAACACGCAGTCCGTGTGCCCCCTCCTTCTTCACGCAGAGGATTCAAAATGCGCCTTGGACACAGGCTTGCAGCAGACTCAGGATGCACAGTGGATCGGTGAGGCCCAAAGTGAGCACAGGGTACGGGCTAAATCTAAGCAGTAAGCCAGAGAAGGAGCCCGCTTCATGGCTGTATACCTGAACTAGGCTAAGAGAGCTTCTGCCAAAAAAGAAAAATAAATAACCATGCAAGGTGACAGATGTGTTAATTAACTCAGCTGTGGTGATCATTTCACAACCTATACGTCTATCAAATCATCGCGCTGCACACTTTAAACACAGACAGTTTCATTTGCCAATTACACCTCCATGAAGCTGGGGAGAAACTTGCTTCGAACCCAGAAAGAACACAATGACACTCCAAGAAACCTGAACGATCCGGGAGCCCTACTGTCCCCGTCTCCATGTGTCTGAGAACTCTCGTGTTAGCCGTTTGCGCTGAAGAAGATGCCGCGGAAGGAGAAGGAAAGAGGAGATCACCCACAGCCCCACGTCCTTTCTGTCCTTCCTTCCTCACCAGTGAAATGGAGGCAGACAGTGTTGGCACAATGTGCCCGGATCAAGAAGCGAAGTAAGAGCAGCTGAGTTTGGGGGCGCCTGGGTGGCTCAGTCGGTTAAGTGTCAGACTTCGGCTCAGGTCACGATCTCATGGTTCATGGGTGCGAGCCCCGCATCGGGCTCCATGCTGACAGCTCAGAGCCTGGAGCCTGCTTCGGATTCTGCGTCTCCCTCTCTCTCTGCCACTCCCCAACTCACACTCTGTCTGTCTGTCTCTCTCTCAAAAATAAATAAATGTTAAAAAAAAAAAAAAAAGAAAAGCAGTTGGGGCACCTGGGTGGCTCAGCCGGTTAAGCAGCCGACTTTGGCTCAGGTCATGACCTCACGGTTCGTGAGTTCGAGCCCCACATCAGGCTCTGCGCTGACAGCTCAGAGCCTGGAGCCTGCTTTGGTTTGTATGTCCCTCTCTCTCTGTCCCTCCCCCGCTCACGCTCTGTCTGCCTCTCTCGCTCTCAAAAATAAACGTTAAAAAAAATTTTTTTTTTTAAAAAGCAGTTAAGTTCATTTTGTGCAGGTTCCCAGTCTTGGGGCACGAACAAAACATCTATCCAGGTATAAGCTATAGATTTTGGTAATTCCACGAATGAATTAAATGCTTATATCTGCATTCTAAACAGGCACTGCACAATATAAAGGTGAACAATCAAAATCACACTAATTATTTAGAATTCAATTTTGCTTTACTTAGAACGACATTACATAGCAAGTACAAAACACTATGAGAGAGAGAGAGAGAGAAGGAATAAGCTCTGTATTTCAGGCTGAATCCGTCCTGGCACAGAGCAGGTACCCCACAAATGTCTGGATGAATCAACAGATGCTCCGATCATCGACCCCGATGAAGTGCCGTGTCAGGAGGAGATGGCACAAGAGAGGTGAACCTGTACCAATCAAGCGAGTGAGAGATGCATGGCCGTTCACCCAGCCCCACTCCTACTGACTGTGCACAAATCCACGTGGGGCTGGACCTGGTCCAACAAGAAGCCATTCTCCTTGCAAATGCCTGCAGGCGAAGAGGAGCAGCTCATAGGGCCCAGGCACTTGGACATAAGGAACACCTTCCAGTCGGATTCTATGAACATCGGCCCTAAACTCTCTGTGGCACCGGGCATTTTCCTGCCTCTTATTCCCAGACACACCCTTCTGCAAACAGCTTCACATCTGCTCGGCCAGGACGGGGATTTTTCCTGTGTGTCTCCCAAAAGTAATGGTTAAAGCTGCAAGGTGGTATCTCCTAAGTTCTCTGAGGAGCCAGAGGGAGGAGCCCAGGGAGGAGCCTGGGAAGGCGCCCGGGTTTCTTAGTTCCAGACCTTCTGCATCTTTAACTACAGTCCCTGTTATCTGTTGACTTTCTAGCTGGGAAGTGCTCCGGCCGGTGATTTATGGCTTATCTTTACTTAAAAGACAAATGTAAAGGAAAGAGCCTGTGTCCAGCCTCCTTCCTGGGGGTGTTTCTGTCCAGACCCAGTGGATCAGTGGTCCCTGCAACCTCCGTCCCTCCACCCAGCACCGCGTGGTCATGGGCTCCCGTACCTTTCCGTCTTTGCAAGTTAAGGCTTCGGCCTCTCCGATCTCATGCCCCACAGCTGTGCTATTTAGTTCCTGGCCTTTCTCATTAGCTAGACTCCTTCCACTACCCCTGGCCGTTCTAGTTGCCCCTGAACTCGGCATGAAGCTTGGTCAGCCAGCATGGGCCTCTTGCTACCCTCCTAGCCGTGCCTTCTTGCACACCCATGGCGAGGACCACCCACGTGTGCCCTGATGTGTGCACGCACATGAACGAGATTTCCTGTCGGTCGCAGCTGTCACCAGCGGGGACTATGGGGCTGCCTCGCCCTCTGAATGCGTTATTTTGTTCCTCAGAGTCACCCTGTGAAGGGAGGAACAGTCATCCCCATTTCACAGAAGACCAGACTGAGGCACAAGGAAGCCAGGAAACTGCTCCTGGGTGAGGGGCCGGCCCTCTAACTCCAAAGTCCACCCCCACCCCCCACATGCGCAGTTCTAAGCAAAGAATGACGCTGATTGAGTATCCTCGTGAGCCAGGCGTGTGACCTCGTTAGCCACATGTCCTCCTGGCCTCCTCAATCATGACATGCTCTCCACGGTGTCCTTTTGTTCTCGTTCTTTACCGAGTGACATTTACCAGACACAGATGGAAGAATCTCCATCTTTCTCTCTTGCTAGGATTTCCCTTCTACCCTGTAGGACTATATCTGAATTAAATTCTCTGCAGCACGATCCCTGAGCCAGAAGTGCATGGGGATCTCCCCAGTAGGGATCCCTGGAGCCCCAGATCTACTGAGTGGGGGCCTCTGGCAATGAGCCCAGGGATCTTCATTTTAAAGCACATCCGTGTCACTGTCACAAGCTGGTGCGTTTTGGGGAACCCCAAATTCTTTACCTTTACTGTAAGAATTAGCTGAGATCTTATTGAAATGCAGGTTCGGGGTGCCTGGGGGGCTCAGTCACTTAAGGGTCTGACTTCGGCTCAGGTCATGATCTCACGGTCTGTGGGTTCGAGCCCCACATCAGGCTCTGGGCTGACAGCTTGGAGCCTGGAGCCTGCAATGGATTCTGTCCCTCTCTCTCTCTCTCTCCGCCCCTCCCCCGCTCATGCTCTGTCTCGCACTGTCTCTCAAAAATAAATAAATGTTAAAAAAGAAAGAAATACAGGTTCTGGTTCAGCAGGTAGGGCCTGAGAGCCTGCATTTCTTATAAGCCCCCAGGTGATGCTGATATTGTGTCGATGTCCACAGACCACGGAGTACTGAGGGTTTAAGTCCGTGGTTCTCAGCCCTGTACCAACATCAGAATCACATGGGGAGCTTTTAGAGCTAAACTGCCCAGACTCTACCCCCAGGAATCACGGAATGGGCCTAAAATCAAATCAGCATCCCCCAGCTCAGTTGTTGATTGGAGTTGCCCTGCCCTGGCTTGCAAAGCCCTATTGTTAAGTTTTCAGGAATTTTGTGAGCCAGTTGGTAAACAGATCCACTATTAACCATTATATTATATAAACTCAAAATTAAATTTTAAAAAGGTAATAAATACTCAAAACACATCACTTGATAATTATCTTACTACATTTAACTATTGTACTTCAAAAAAATTGTTTTTAATGTGTATTTATTTCTCGGAGAGAGACAGAGTGCGAGCGGGGGAGGGACAGAGGGACACACAGAATCCGAAGCAGATTCTCAGACGCTTAACTGACTGAGCCACCCAGGCGGCCCTAACTTCTGTACTTCTGTGCTCTTGAGGTCTTGATGCCTGTCATACCTGTTCGGTGGAAATACTCTGTCATGATATGCTAGTGTATTTCTTCTCCAAGGTCAACACTGTCAGCCACCATAAGAGCATTTACATCTAAGAAATTTGCAAATGCTGCAAATCAGGATTTACTTTCCCAGAAAACTGTCAGGGCACCTGCATTCCCCAAATACCTGCAAGCACTATAATGCCCTGGGGGGCTTGATAAAAATGCATTCGGCCAGAGACCACTTGAGACTTCTGAATCCAACTCTCTGGGTGTGGGCTGGAAGATCTGGGAATGTTTTAAAAAAAATGTGACCCAGGCGATTTCTTATCTCCAGTAAAATTGCCTTAGAATATCAGTGAAATCTTCTCATTTGGGAAAATTCAAATAGGATGAAGACTATTCTCACTGGCACCCTCTCCTTGTTAAGAATTCATTTCTGGTTGGGGCGCCTGGGTGGCGCAGTCGGTTAAGCGTCCGACTTCAGCCAGGTCACAATCTCGCGCTCCGGGAGTTCGAGCCCCGCGTCGGGCTCTGGGCTGATGGCTCGGAGCCTGGAGCCTGTTTCCGATTCTGTGTCTCCCTCTCTCTCTGCCCCTCCCCCGTTCATGCTCTGTCTCTCTCTGTCCCAAAAATAAATAAACGTTGAAGAATTCATTTCTGGTGCATTTTGAAAAGGCTTTTGATCTGGGGTCCTGTCAGTTGCTGTGCCACGCAACTTCTGGGCAGAGCATTTCACCCCAGACCCCAACAGAAAGGTTCATCAGGAAGCTCAACACGGCCTTGTCCCCTAAGTGTCCTGGCTTCTGACCCCACACCCCAGAGCATCTGCCTCTGATTTTTCCCTGGTGGGGTGCCCAGAATTTTACATGCTCAGCTGTCTCATCAGACTTAGGTCCAAGTTCAAAGTTCAGACCCTTTTGCTCATGGTTGGAGAGAATCAAGGCTCAAGAAACTAAATGACTAGGGCATAAAGAAAGTTCTACCAGATTGTGTGGTCTAAAGCTTTACTGAGATCTGCCAACGTTCGCCCGTCTCTGGGGTCACGGAACTGGGCAAATGTGACCCTTAGGGGAATTGATCCTACCGCCCAGAGTTCTGATTGACAGTTATTAACCTCAATATTTCCCTCATGTTAGGTAGGAACTCACGTGTATTTCCTCATTGTTCCTCCAGGAACTCTACAAGCACGTATTCCTGTCACCAGGGTCCAAATGAGGGAACAGTTTAAGAAACTTGTCTGGGTTGATGGCACTTCTGATGTCCTCATCTCTAACCACGTGTTTGTTTTCTCCAGCTGCATAACAAATCATCACAAACTTAGCAGCTTAAAACAACACAAACGTTATGTCACGGTCTCCATCCGCATGCCAGGAGTCCAGAAAAGAATTCCCAGGTCCTCTGCTCAGGATCTCGCCAGAATGAAATCTAGGTGTTGGCCAGAGACGCAGTTCTCAGCTGAGTTTCTGCCAAAGACAAGTACTGCTTAAATTATTATTTACTTGATTTTTCTTTAAACTCACTTTATAAAAACTCAGGCTTGTCCTAGCCATAATGTCTATTTGAAAGTACCAGCTTTGATGGTCAAGTTCTTTTTTTTCCCTAATGACGTATTAAAATAAGCATATCGTTCTTAACAAAAGTTTTAAGGGTTCTATCTAAAAATCAACTTATGCACCAACTGCAGCACATTCTAGAACTTCTCGTCATGCCCCAATCCGGACTTCCTGACACCACAGCAGGCACTAACAGGTCCCGGGCACCTGACAAATGATTTCTCTGGCCAACCAGCCACACAGAAGCTGCCAAGTCCAGCCGGCCAGACCCAGGCAAGTGCGGACCTGCAGACAGGTGAATATTTTTTCATACAAAGGCCTCCACATATTATCAGCACCAGAAATGAACTTGCACAGCAGATCCCAGCGTTCGCAGATGTTTTGAGAGCTTTGGAAAGCATCTTCCAACACCACATATCATTTTATCTCCACCAACCGTGAGGTAATTACCATCCTCACTTTACGGGTGAGGAAACTGGGGACGGGGCAAGTGGCAGGTTGAAATGCAAACACAGGTCGTCGGATGCATTCAGCAATGTGTTCCGTGGCAGAGTCGCTCTTTCCCAAACAACCCGCTGGTTTTCTCCAAGTGATCATTTTCCTTTCTTTCTTACAGCTGAGAACATGGCTGATAGGGATGAAGACTACACCTCCCAGCCTCTCTTGCAGCCAGGCATAGCCGTGTGACTATGTGGTGGCCAGGTGGGATGGGAATGGAAGAAATGTGTGCAACTACTGGGAAAAGTCCTTCAAGACTCTTGCTCTTTCTCCTTTCTGTTGGCTGGAACGTAGCCATGATGGCAGGAGCTTCAACAGCCCTCTTGAGAAATGAGGTGATCTTGGAAAATGGACACCAAGCACAACGAAGCAACAAGCTAGAGGGACTCACAGTCCCCGAGGATGTTTTGGAGCAGAACTGAACAGCCTCCCTCTGGACTGCTACATGAAAGGGAAACAAACCTTTGCCTGGCTTAACCCACTCTTATTTAGGTCCGTGTTATTTATAGCCAAACCTTTCTATAACTAATATAAGGTCACAGCAAGGAAGGGAAACGCCAAGGTTTCACTGTCCCCAGTTCACAGATCGAGGCCTTGTTTTCTTGGAAACCGAACACCTGGCTGGGGGGCTATGGCAACAGGAGAGATGGCTGAGTCATGGCCCACAGGTGGTACTTTGTAAACACTTCTATACTTCGGTGGAGCCTGGACCAGAGTCCTCGTACCTGCCACCTACAAGCAATCTGGTGCCACAGATCCATTCCTTCTGACAGCTCCTCTTAATAATGTTTCCTGTAAGCCAGCTCCTCGGCAGAAATTTAAAAAAAGAAAATCAAAGCAGCCCCACCAAGCGTGCCAGGCACTGACAGATATCAGATCAAAGCCAGCTGGGCTGGCAAAATTCTGACACCTTCTTCCCTGAGTTCTTCGAGCATTTGGGAAATGGCAAATGACTGTAATAGAGGGGAATCAAAACTTCATTAGGGAGTGGAGGGAAAATGAGCCCAAGCTAAATAATACCCACCCAGAGATGGTGGGGAGAGGAGGAGGAGGTTTGGCAGGAATACACTGGGCGAGCACAGAAGGTGTTGTTGGCCAGAGAAAGAAGAGAATTGTCGTTTCTGGAAGCATCTCCAATGTTGACCTAACGGCATCAGGTCTATAGCACTGGCCCAGCCCCTGGAGTCCCACCATGATATTTTCTCACTTCTCAAATTGGGATTTCACACATCAGTAACAACTGGAGGTGGAATCCTTCCCAAGAGCAGCTGCCTCCAGCCTTAACTCCCCACTGGATTCTCCCCAAGTGGCTTCCAATGGCGCTGCGAATACACAATTTCTGGAGTATTGATTTTCTCCATTCTCCGTTGGCTCCAACAAGGGAGACAAGATACTGCTGGCCCGGCAGAAGGAAAAACAATTAACTGGATGTCAGTATCCAGAATTGGAGAAATAATGGTAACTACCACTATTTACTTGTTGCCTATGAGGTGTCAGACATTGTGCTAATTGATGTAAATCTTTAGTCTAGTGAAAATGGCTAATATTTACGGAGTATTTGCTATATGTTAAGCACTCACAAAAACTCTGAGAAGTAGGTACTGTTCTTGCCTCTATGTTACAGATTAAAAAGAATGTCTGAGGCACAGAAGTGGGGATGTGACTTTCTCAAAGCCACATAGCCAAGAAGCTGAAAGCTAGCACTGACCCAATACAAAGCATCTTCTGTCGCCTGAAGTGTGGAAAACACGAACAGGCACAGGATAAACGGGAGGCTGAGAGCCTAAGACATTTGCACACCCCCATCTCCGTCAATCCCCCTACTCAGCTGTATCTTTCTCTATAGCACTTATCACCATGTTACAAATTGTTTACTGTCACATCCTTCCTTCGCGCATCAGCTCCACGAAGGCAAAGATCTCTTTATGATTTGCTATGTTCCCAGGTCCGAAAACAGTGCTGAGCACACAATAAATGCTCGGGAAATGTTGGAGCAAGGAAGGGTTGGAGGGGGTGAGGGAGGGGAAGGAAGGAGGGGAGAAGTGGAGGAGGAATGTTCAGCAGCATGGAACACTGGAGAAAAAGCAGCTGTGAGCACAGAGTCACGGCGGAAGGAAAGGATAGGCAAATGGGCTACAGAATGACTCTGGGCCCAGGCTCGGGAAGGGTTACGAGGAAAAGCTGGAACACTGACTGGAAATAAAAGCCCACAAAACCACACTGAAGATGATAAGAAGAAATTGACCACTGGCTTTAGTCTGGGGGAGACAAGAGGGAGGGGTGGGAACAGCAGCAAACTAGAAAACCCAGGCTCTTTTCAAGGGGATCTGGGGTGGAGGGGTGGTCACACTTAACTCTGACCGGTTCTTGCCACATAAGCCTCCAAACCAGATTTTGGTGAAACAGTCCACCTATTCATGTGGGTGTCAGACTCCAAGTTGTGACCACTGTTATTGTTATTCAGTGTCATAGGAAGGGGAGCGTAGCTTGGTTGGACTAGCTCTCCTACACAGAATTATAACATCTGGACAACATATCTTTAAAAACAACTACTTGAAAGTTCTGGAGAGCAACCAGAAGTCGGTGGAAAGCTGAAGAGACCTTACCCTTTGAAGGCGGGGAATTGGATGTGAGGGATTTGCACATTTGTGACTTTTTGCCTGAGGGCACTCACCAAACTTCAGGCAGCTCAGAGTGACAACAAGCTGCAGCTTACTGGCTTTAAGTATCAAAAGTCAGAGTTCAGGGCTGGAAAAGCAGCCAGAAATTTAGGAAGGGAATCCTGGAAGGGAAAGAGCTATAGCTAGAATGAGCCCCAACATCTGCATATAAAATGCACCCAAATAATTGGCTGAGTATAAACTATATTTTCAGAGGGAGGGGAACATAGGAACTACAGAAGAAAAAAAAAAATCAGGTAGAAATAGAAAGAACTGAGCAGAGTTTTCAGCTCCTGTTGACCATGAGGGACATATGGTTTGGGGTATCAGTCCATCCAAATTAACTGCCTGCTACCACAAAAATCACTCTTCAGCGGAACACAACAGAATCCAAAATCTTTATAACATATCATACACAATGTCCAACAGTTAATCATAAGTCACCAGACAGGCAAGGAGGCAGAAAAATGTGATCTATCATCAAGAAAAAATAAAGCCAACAGACAATGATCCTGGGTGTTGAAAGAATTTCACACAAGAAGTTTAAGGCAGCTATTATAAATGTGTTTAAGGATTTAAAGAAAATATGTACATAAGGAATGAATAGATGACAAATCTCAGTAGAGATAGAGAAACCAAAGCAAAACAAAACAAAATATCAAATATAGATTGTAAAGCTGAAAATAAAATAATACCTAAAATGAAAATTTCACTAGATGAATATAACATCCGATTAAAGGCAAAAGAGCCACTGAGTTGAAATCTCAGTCAATAGGAATGATCCACTCTGAAGAAGAGAGAGACAAAAGATTGACAAAAAGTGAACAGAACCTCAAAGACCTGTGCGACCATAGCACGTGGCCTAATAGACATGAAATTTGAAGCCTAGAAGGAGAGAAGAGGGAATATAGGTGGGGAAAAAATAGTGGAAGAAAAAAGCCCAAGACTTTCCAAATTTGCTAAAAGACATTAACATACAAGTCCAAGAAGCTTGGCATACCCCAGACAAGATAAATACAATGAAAACTACACATAGATATATTACAATCATATTCCTGAAATTCCAATATAAAGAGAAAATCTTGGAAGCAGCCGGGGCGGGGGGCGGACAGATTATATAGAGAGATAATCATATGAATGACGGCTGACTTCTCATGAGAAACAATGAGTGTCATAAGAGGATGGAACATACATCTTCACAATGTTGGAAGAAAAAAGACCCATCAACCCATAATTCTTTATCAAATAAAATTATCCTTCAAAAAGGAAGGCAAAATAAAGACATTTCAAATAGACAAAGGTTGAGAAAACTCATCCCCAATAAACTTGTACAATAAGAACTGCTAGGGGCGCCTGGGTGGCTCAGTCTGTTAAGCATCTGACTCTTGATTTCAGCTCAGGTCATATCTCATGGTTGGTGGGATCGAGCCCTGCATCAGGCTCTGCACGGACAGCATGGACCCTACTTGGGATTCTCTGTCTCTCTCTCTTCCCCTCCCCCCTCTTTCTCTCTCAAATAAACATTAAAAAACAAAAACAAAAACAAAAAAACCTGAACTGCTAAAGGGAGTTTTTCATGCTGAAAGGAAATGACACCAAATGGTAATCATTCAAACCTACAGGAAAAAATGCAGATCACCAAAAACGGTATATGTCCCAAACTATCCTGCCGGAATGATCTCATGAAAGATGTGAACGACTAGCCAGATGAGTGAGGACTGTGTGTGCGAGACTCTCCACCAAAGAAGCGATAGAGGGTTAGCCTTCTCTAACATCTGCCTCCCAGCTGCGAAAGCCAGGGCGTGTCAAGAAGAGGGGGGAGAACTCCATGAAGGGCTTCCTCTCTCCCTTCACTTTCTGATCCTGCAGACAAGCAGAGGTTGTGTGATCCAGGCCATGCTGAAGACCCATGTGGTGTGTCCACAGCCCCTGAGCAGTAGGGGTGAGCTGGCTTAGGAAGTTTCATGGCCTCCTGCTGCCTCTGTGCCTATAAGCGGGTAGAAAGTCTCCCAAGATCAAGGCAAGGCGTTGTGAATAGGGACCCTGTAACAGGGAAAAACTCAGCATTTCCCTTGCTGCTGCGACCTACAGGCTAGAAGCTTCTGCTTAGCCTCACACATAGGCATGTTAATCATTGAATGAATTTTGCCTACAGCTAAGATTTGCAAAACCACTTTACTCAAAACCTACCTCACCTGAGGAGGTAAGGATGTCACCAGAGGGCTTATCATCATAATTCCTTTAATACTGAGCAATGGGGGTGCCTGGGTGGCTCAGTCGGTTGAGCATCCAACTCTTGATTTTGGCTCAGGTCATGAGCCCGTGGTCATGGGATTGAGCCCCACATAAGGTTTCATGCTGATCAAGGAGGCTGCTTAAGATTCATTCCCTCTCTCTCTCTCCTCGTCCTCCTCCTCCTCTGCTCCTCTCCCCCGCTCATGTTCTCTCTCTCTCGCTAATAAAAAATTAAAAGGCTGAGAAATGATCATAACTCAAAGGGGATTGAAACCATGCCCCATAGGGTTAATGAGGTTGAAATTAGAAAAAAGTTTAAAGCTTGTTTTTCAGAGAACTGTTACCCCGAATTGGCTATTGTGTCTTTTCAGACCCCACTAACTAATCCAGCAGCTACCTCTGCAGAAACCTGACTCAAGGTCAACTGATTCGGTTCCGGCCTGGGAACAAACAAGGCCCTGCCTTCCTCGCCGGAGAGAACAAGCCCAAGGCCCAGTTAACACCAGCTCTGAGAACATGCCCATGGACCCTTCTCCCTGTCCTGAGATAACCTGCTGACATCAGGGGCTGGATTTCACCTCGTCTGGATGTTAAGTCCCCACCCCAAAGTAAACGTGGTACGCACGTGACGTGTGTGTTTGCTCAATATGCATACTCCAGCTTTCCTCATGAACAGTCATAAACTTCCCTGCTGTTTTCACTAATACATAATCATGTAATCTCAACCCCTCTGATTATAGAACCTTGTTCCCTCCTCCTTCAGGGAGGCAGATGTGAGCCTCACCCTCTCATCTCCTGGTTTGGCTGCCTCTGGAACGAACCTTCCCCCAATGAACCCTTCCTTGCGGCACATGCTGTGTCTCAGTGAATGACTTAGCTGTACGAACTTGGGTTCAGTTACAACCCCGTAAAAGGCAAACCGTTAGCTCTAAGGAAAAAGGCCCAAAGAGCACAAGAGACTGGAGTTAGAGCTCGGAATCTTCTAGACTCTCTGAGATGGTTCTTCTGCTTCTCCCTAGATGCAAAACTAAGTCAAGAGGGAAGGACTCATGAGGGAAATGGGTGGCCTCAGCCTCGTCCACTTTGCCGTGCTGTTGTGAGCATGCAATGTGCAACTGCTCAGCAGAAGTGTCTGAAGCTCTTTAAAAAACAAAGCATTATGGGGGCACCTGGGCGGCTCAGCCAGTTGAGCCCCTGATTCCTGGTTGCGGCTCAGGTCATGATCTCACAGTTCATAGGTTCGAGCCCCATGTCGGGCTCTGAGCTGACAGCGTGGATCCTGCTTGGGATTCTCTCTCTCTCCCTCTCTCTGTCCCTCCCCACCCCAAAATAAATAAATAAACTTTTTTTAAAAAAGCATTATATGAAGAAAGTCCCTTCCTCTACACACACTCCACTATTCTCAGGGCGTAAAAATCCAAGGCTTAAAACATAGTATTGGTGAGGATGTTGAGAAATTGGATGACTCAAGCTTTGCTGGTGGGATTGTAATATGGTGGGGCTACTGCAGCCGACAGTACGGCTGTCCCTCAAATCGGTCAACGTAGAATTAGCATAGGATGCAGCAACTCCGCTTCTGGATAGAGACCCAGAAGAATGGAAAGCGGGGACTCCAACATGTGTCTGCACAGCCAGGTTCACAACAGCAGCACTCACAGCAACCAAAAGGTGAAACAACCAAGCGCCCATCGACAAGGAGCAGATAAACCGAGTGTAGTCTACACGTGCAGTGGGACACTAGGCAGCCTTAAAAAAGGAAGGGAACTGAGACACAGGCTTCACACGGATGAGCCCTGAAGGCGTGCTAAGCGAAACAGGGGACAAACAGTGCAGGATTCCACTTATTCGAGGTACGCAGTCGAATTCACAGAGGCGGAAAGCAGAATTGAGGCTCCCAGAGGCTGGGGGAGGGGGAGGCGGGGATTTGTTATTTCATGGGGAGAGAGTGGCAGTCTGAGATGATGACAAGGTTCTGGAGACAAACGGCGGTGATGGCTGCCTAACAGTGTGAACATACCCTTAAGATGGCTAAAATGGTTACGCATGTTTATGTTATGGATGTTTTACCATGATTAAAAAAGTAACAACCTTTATAAAAAAAAAAAAGCCAGGGGGAGCCACATAGGAGCCCCCAAGACACAATGATTTCTTTTTTAAGTGAAATTTTCATGGGGTGTGGACTCCAGTGTCCCAGACCTCAGGGATAGGTGGTTGTCATTCACAAGCCTGCAGGCACAGGGACAGTGATGCCGAGGGTCCAGAGAGCAGCAGAGGTGGAGACAGCCACATGCAGTCGTTTGCTCGGCCTAGAGGTGCTCCCCCACTGGTGTTTCCTCCCAACGTGCCCCTTCCCTCCCCCATCACGTCGCCGGGACCAGGCGTGTGTAATATCATACTTATTAATGCAGCCACTTACTGGGTGGACTCATCGATCCCTCATGACCCCATGAGATAGGAACCACCACTGCCTTTGCTGTACAGGGGAGGAAACTGAGGCACGGAAACGTTCAGTCCCTTGCCAGAGTTTTCACCAGCGTTTGGGGACAGACACAGGAAGCAGAAATAGGCCAGCTGGCCCTACAGCCATACTCTGAGTCATAACGCCTACCGCCAGCCTAATACAAGAGGTGCCTGTAGCCAGGAGTAAAGGGATTTCCTAACGCAGGTGAGTATTTTATCGTTGATTTGTCTGGGGTTTTGTGAAGTCGGGCCTCGTGGGAGAAGCCAGCCACCTCAAGGGTGCTGATGAGGACGGCCGCCCCCTTGTAGCGAACGCTGCGTCCCGGGTGCCATCGCCGTGAAGCCTCACAATCCCCCCAGGAGGGCAGATAATGCGCCTATTTCACAGACGAGGACAGCGGGGCTCAGAGTCTTTGACCAACTTGTCTGCGTCGACTCCTGAGATGGGACCAAAATCCAGGTGTGGCTGACCTAGAATCCCTACCCCTAAACCCAGCAATCCTCAAAGGGGCCTATCGGGGCTCCCAGGGGACTCTTGGCATCATCTAAAGACATCTTCGCTTCTCTGGACTCAGCGAAGCAGCTGAACGCCCCAGTGGGCAGGACACACACCGCCCCCCACCCCCACGAGGAACCATCCAGCTCAGAACGTCAACAGTGCTGAGGTTGAGAACCCTGTTTCAACCCTCAGCGGTACTGGGTTCTCAGTTTTAGGTTCCTAAAAATCTCCCCAACGTCTTAAAATACACGCCGTGGCACGTCAGGCGTGGCTATCTCTGGGTGGTGAGTTGTATTTTCTTCTTTTGGCAAAACTGCGTCTTCTCAATTATCTTTGGTGAATATGCATGAGTCTTGTAAGTCAGTCTCCGCTTTTTAAAGAAGCTTTAAGTCGGAGAACCCTTCTGGGTTGCCATTTCGTTACCTGATGCTGAGTTTCAGGAAGGCGGGTCAGGGTCAAGGTCTGGCTCTGCCAGTTAGTGGAAGCCACCCTGGGACTTCGCCTCTCTGGACCTCTCTGTGGCCTCATCGGCGACAAGGAGACCAGACCTTTGGCACCTGTGCCTCAGTCACCTGCGGTGCCCTGCCAGGCGCCAGGGACTGTGGGGCTGAGCGTCTCACACACGTTAGCTCTGTTCACCTGCCCCAAAGCCCACAGGGTTGGACCCTGGAGCCAAGGAAGGAGCAGCAGCCTGCCCAAAGTCACGCCCGTGGAAGGTGGTAAACCTGAGGCTAGAACCCAGGATGTTTGCCTCCCAAAGGCCTTTCGTCTGCACAGCCCACTGCTCCTTTTCACACCAGCGAAGGACTCAGCAATGGCCTCTCTGCTTTCCTGCCCATGGGGGTGCTTTGCACAGGCTGCCCCTGAAAGACAGTGGAAGAATCCCGCATATGGCTGGCGCCCTCGAGCTCCTTGAGCATAAAGGGCTGTGTGGCACCCATCTCGCTCCATCCTTCCAGGCCCAAGGGATCTGGGCTGACTCAGGAAGCTGCCTTCCTTAACCCTCGCAGGCAGGGGCGAAAGGCCAAGTTTGGGGGGGGGGGCAGCGTTCTGCAGAAGCGGGGTGAGGAGGGCTAGCTGACCGGAAGAGGAAAGAAGCCAATCGCGAGGCTCGGAGGAAACTGCATGGAGCTCGTCGGTCTTGCTTCCCCCTCCATCTTGTGAAGACGGGACCCTGCCCGCAGCAGGCAGAGGGCCGAGCTCAGGAGAGCACTGAGGCACGTGTTCCGCCACCCAGAGGCTGTCAGCTCCAGGCCGTGACCCCACGGAGGTCGGGGTGCCCGAGTTAGCAGGTGTTTTAGTACAAGCATGTTTGATGCAATATCTGGAACATACTTACACTTAAGAAATTATCTGGGGCGCCCAGGTGGCTCAGTGGGTTAAGTGTCTGACTTCAGCTCAGGTCACGATCTCACGGTTCATGAGTTCAAGCCCTGCATCAGGCTCTGTGCCATCAGCATGGGGCCTGCTTTGTCTGGATCCTCTGTCTCCCTCTCTCTGTCCCTCCCCCTCCTCTCTCTCTCACATGTGAGTGCACACACTCTCTCTCAAAAATAAACATTTGAAAAAAAGAACTTGTTTATTTGAAGTTCAAATTTAACTGGGCATCCCTTATCTTACATGGCAGCCCCACATGGGACAAACAGGGCTGAAGACCTCAGTGCTGGCCCTTCTCTTGACAATTCTATCCAGACTGGGTCACAGTGGCCCTTTACGTACTGGCACTGGGACCTGAACTCTCAGCCTTGGCATCTTTTTAAAGACACGTTGTCTTACCCGCCTTTCCTGCATAATATCCTTCCTCGGCTCCCCCATTAGCCAAGGCTAACGGCTCACCTCCTTGGCCAAGTCTGTTCCATGCCCTGCTGTGCCCCCAGGGCCCAGACACAGAGCAGGGCAGTGAACATTGGCAGAATGAACAGATGTGCCATCGTCTACAGGAGGATGGCCCCAGCTACCTCCAGCCCCACTTCTCACCCCTCCCTCCCTCGCTCCCTGGAACCACACCCAGCTTCTTTCACTCCCCACTGTCACCCGCGTCCCACCCCAGCTCATCCTTCAGTCTCAGCTTTCCTGACTTCCACCCCAGGTTCCAGAGTAAAAAGAACGCCTTCCCATTCTGAGCATGCGGGCGATGTCGCACTGCTCTAAGCGCTCCGGGGTGGCTAATCCTCCGGACATCAGGGTGAGGTGCGCAGTTCCAAGTGTGGACCACCTTTTCATTCTCAGTGAGGGGGCGGCCAGAATTTCCAGCCACGCGGTCTGGCTCCCAGCCCACACCTGCACCAGCTCCCCTCCTAACCTCCTGCATATGGGACTTTCCGCCCTGGGCTCTGATTGCCTGTTCGCTAGTCTGCCCCCTGCGCTTCATGAGGGGAGGGACGGCGCCTTGTTCCCTGCAGAACCCCCCCAGCACCTGTCACAGACCATGTCTGGTAGTAAGAGTATCAATCAACATTTATTGAGCGCTATGTTCCAGGCACTTTTTTTTAATTTTATTATTTTCGAAAGAGAGAGAGAGCATGTGAGCAGGGAAGGGCAGAGACAGAGGGAGACAGAGAATCCCAAGTAGGCTCTGTGCCAGCACAGACGCGGGGCTCGAACCCACACACGGTGAGATCATGACCTGAGCCAAAACTAAGTCAGACACTTAACCAGTTGAGCCACCCAGGCATCCCCCAGATACTTTCTAAATGTTTTATGTGCTTCATTCAATTTCCATGACAATCTCAGAAATTGTAAGCACTATTGTTAGCCCCCGCCCCTTTACAGATGAAGAAGCTAAGGCACAGAGAGGTTAGGATAGTAGCCCAAGCCCCACAGCCAGTCACGGATCTGGCAGCCAAACTTGCTGATGTGGTTGAGTGAATAAAGGAGCTTTTCTGGAGACTTAACAAGATCCCAGGAACCAGCTGGTGAAATACAGGGGGGTTACTGCAGACGTGAGGAAACAGGCACAGAGGCGCCCCACACCAAATCGCCTCTGGACAGAACAGGCTCTCATCTCTAGAGGCCAGGACCGGCTGCATTCACACCCTTAAAAGATTCTGAGACCCTGAATACTTATCTAATACTTTATCCTGTTTGATATTAATGAATAGCAAACCAGAGTAACAGTAGCTGATTTTGAGAACACGCGGTCTGCCCACTGAGTGCCGACTGCCCCACACGCCCTCTGCCACCGAACTTGTGGCTATGACCCTCAGTTTATCAAGGAGGTTCAAAGCAGCAGAGTGGCTCTCCTAAGGCCATGTGGCTCCTTGGTGACAGAGCCGGGATCTGAGAGCCAGCCTTGAAACGAGGGTTTCCATCTATGAACAGGCGGTGTTGTGGGGCACCGGGGGGCTCAGTCAGTTAAGCTTCTGACTCCTGATTTGGGTTCAGGTCACAATCTCACGGTTCGTGGGTTCGAGCCCCACGTTGGACTCCGTGCTGATGGTGTGGAGCCTGCTTGGGAGTCTCTCTCTCCCTTTCTCTCTGCCCCTCCTGTGCTCATGCTCTTGCTCCCTCTCTCAAAATAAAATAAAAATAAAACTTTAAAAATAAGCAGTGTGACAAACTGCGACACTAAAGTTCTGTACAAGACATGCCTCAGGGAGGGAGGGTGGCCCCCTCTTTCGCTGCAGAGCAAACGTCCCTGGGGAGAGGCCACAACAGCTTCCCTCTCTGTCCCCAGAGGCAGCCACGGATCATCGGGAAGCTGCGGTTTTTACCAGAAGGATCTCTAACAAAGCTGACTTACTTCAATTTACTCCACACTTCCCAAGACGAGGGCCCAAGCCAACCGAAATAAAAGTTCATTTGTTGCTTTTCTTTCATTAACTGGTGGCCAGTGAACACCTGTGCTGGGCACCTAGGCGTTCTCAGGGTCAAGTCACAGCTCAAGCTGGTGCAGGGAGAAAGTCGAGAAGACGGGAAAATAAATGGCTGGGCAATGAGGCACCAGTGACATCCACGCAGGGAGGTACGGGGGCCACAGAAGGTGCCCCAGCCCACCTGGAGGGGACAGAAAATAAAACCCAAGATGAAGCATGGAGAATAAGTAGGACTTGGCTGTGGGGAGACGTTGGGAAGGAGGAGGGTCAGAGTGACAGCATGTGCAAAGGCCAGGCGGTAGGCATGAGGAAGCCTGCTCTGATGCCTAAATTCCCTCATCCCCGCAGAGCACGGACGGTACAGTGGGGAGTGGGGAAAGCCTGGGCAGGCAGGTGCACACTTGACGCTGAGGACAAAGGGAAGCCACGAAAGGCAGGTGCAAAGACACACTGACTGCTCCCTGCTGACCCAGGGCTCCCTGGCCTTTCCCGGCCCCCCACAGATGGGGAGGGGGGGCTCGTGATTCCTTCTAAGTGTGGCCAACGGGCTGTGAGCGGAAGGGAGACATGTCCCTTTCAGGCTGAAGCACCCTGCCACGGGGACCCTGGAGCCACAGGCACCTAAAAGACAGAGCAGTCGGGGGTCTGAGTCGCCATTCCACAGGGAGCTTCCCCCGAGAGGCGCCAGGTCCACAGCCGACCTCATGGGAGTGAACAGTAAACTCTGGGCTCAGCCACTGAGGTTCTGAAGTTTGTTTCTAGAAGCACAGGCACGGCAGAGTGAGTCTAGCCTGACTAAACCAGAATATGACATCCTTGCTGACTCACGGTCAGAGAGAAGCTTTGGTTAGACAAGCCTCATAGGTATCAAAAGTCGGATCAGAAATACTTAGGTTTGGGGGCACCTGGGTGGCTCAGCTGGTTAAGCCTCGGACTCTTGGTTTCAACTCAGGTCATGATCTCGCAGTTCATGGGTTCGAGCCCCATGTCGGGCTCTATGCTGACAGCCAGGAGCCTGGAGGCTGCTTCAGATTCTATGACTCCCTCTCTCTCTGCCCCTTCCCTGCTCATACTCTCTGTCTCTCTCAAAAATAAACAAACTTTTTTTTTAAAGACAAAAAAAAAAAAAATTTAGGTTTGCAGTAAGCACCTGCAAATGGGTTTGTGCCCACTGGGATTTGATCCTGGTCTCTGCTCCACAGGCTGAAATCTCTCTCTTGTGCATCGTGGTCACATGGTGACTAAGTAAGCAGTGGCATCAGGAGAAGACAGGGGGTGGGGGGGGTCCAAGGCCGCCTCGACTCAGCCCCTCAGAAACCGACAGGAGGGCCATCAGGGCTCGTGGTCTCACTGCCCACCACGGTGGACCGCCACCCTCCCACCAGCGCCTTTCTCCTCGGCCTCCCGCACTCGGGTCTGGGATGTGCTCCCTCCCGGCCACTGGATGAGCAGGTCTCTCAGAGGCTGCTAGAAAAGCGTGTCTTCTCAGATCAAAAGGCACAGGCTGGGGCCAACCGGTGGCCAACTCTTGTTTTCAGCTTGGGTCCTGACCTCAAGGTTCTGTCCCGACAGTGCGGAGCCTGCTTGGGATTCTCTTTGTCTCCCTGCCCCTCTCCACTCTCTTCCTCTCTCTCTCTCTCTCTCTCTCTCTCTCTCTCTCTCTCAAAATAAACAAACTTAAAACAAAAAAGACACAGTCTTGCAAAGACAGCCCCTCGCCACGACGCTGCTCCCTCCCTAAAAGGCATCTGGGGGAAGGTCGGGGTCCCCGTGACTCTCTTAGAGCACAAGGTATCCTTGTGCTTTGGTCTCGAAATTTCTTACTAGAGGAGCAAATATTCTAATCTTTTTAGCTGCTGCAAACAGGGTTTTTGCGACTGGTAGCCTAACACCCCCGAACAAACAGGCTCGTCTCCTTTACAAATGTGATTGATCAATAGCATCACGGGTTCACTCAGCCCCAGGAGGACGGGGACCAATGAAGGCTCAAAAAAAAAAAAAAAAAAAAAAGCCAGCTGTCTCTGCAGGCTGTTTGGCCTGGCCACCTCGGGTATGTCTGGAACCTGAGAGACAGAGCAGCCGGAACTCAGGTTTCTGCATCTCCTCAGTGTGGGACCCCGGGCACCACTCCTGCAGGTCACGGGCATTCAAGGTCTATGTTAAAAACTGCACAGCCGCATCCCTGTATCTGCAGCTGATCTGATGCCAGCTGCCCCGCTTTCTCACATCTCCCTCCCCGAGCTCAGCGCGCAGCCCCACAGCCATCTGCGGAGGGAGCTTTGTGGGCAAGTGTAATCGTTACGGATGCTTTGTGTGTCTGCAAGGGGCAGCCGCACCCGCATGGGCTGCTCTGGCCTCCCACAAACGCGCCCCTGCTCCCCGTGCACTCGGTCCTTGGCCCCACTCCTCTCCGCCTCAACAGACAGAACTCTGAGCCCAGCAGAAGACACCCTAGGCTTCTCAGTTTCTCCTTATTTGGTCTCATCTCACTGACGAATCCTAAATTCACAGATGGCGAGAGCGGAAGGGACTTTAGGAGGCAGGGGGCCCAGAGTATTATTCATTTTACAGATGGGAAGACTGAGGCCCAGAGGGGAGGTGGAGCTGGCTCATGCTATGACTTAAGAGACAAAGCCAGAACTAAAACCCAGGTCCCCGTGACATAGAAAAATCTCCTAAACATAAAGCATGCCTTATGCTTGTGGTCAAGTGCACATAAGGTAGAAACGCTACTCAAACTGGGTTGATTATTTAAAGGTCTCATGGCCTCCCATACCTGAGAAGTCCAGAGACATGCCCAGCTGGGTCCTGTAGGTGAAGAAATCTCTCTGGATTCTCCATCTCCTGGCCCTGCTGCTTCCACGCTGCTGGTGGACGGGGTCTCCCCATGAGCTGGCAGGACAGCCCTCGGCATCTCCAGGCCGTCGCATCCATCCACCTCTACAAGCCCAGAGGGAAGAAAGTGTCCACCCAAGGCCCAGGGCCGACCCACTTCTGAACACCTCTAACTGTGGCCCTCCCCCACCCAACCACCTGAACAGGAGTGAGGGGGGCCCTCCAAGGGCACCTGGTACTGTGGTCAGAGGAGGGGACGGGGGTTCACAAAGCATCAGATGTCCGCCACTGTAAGGACCATGCATTATAGTCCCTTTGTGTCGCCCACAGACCCTGGAACCAATGTCTGCCACGTATGAACAAACAAGATGAGTGAATGGATGGTGTTTCATAAACATTCACCGACCTGCTGATCCATCAGCACTGTGCACTCGTGCTACAAAGCCCCAGGGACCCCCTGATCTCACCCCACATCCCCTACCCCCACCCCAGGTGCCCTGCAGGACACTGGACAAGCCCATGAGTCGCAAGGCAGGAAGCTGCCTATTTCAATCACTCTAATGAATCGAGAAAGCCCCCTGCCCAGGGCTGGCCCAAAGCTTCTCCCCCAAGCACTCCCCACCGCGACAGGATCCCCGACTATAGCAGCATAAACACTACTGCAGAGTAAAGAACACAGGTTTCTGAATCCAACAGACCCAGGTTCAAACCCCAGCTCTGCCCCTTAGTAGCTGAGCGTCCTCCTGCACGGTGGGACCCCTCCGTGTCCTTATCCATAGGGTAGGCATACTCATAGGGGCACCTGGGTGGCCCAGTCAGTTAAGCATCTGACTTCAGCACAGATCAGGATCTCGCGGTTCGTGAGTTTGAGCCCCACCTCGGGCTCTGTGCTGACACCTCGGAGCCTGGAGCCCACTTTGGATTCTGGGTCTCCCTCTCTCTCTCTCTGCCCCTCCCCCACTCGCGTGCACACAGGCGCGCGCTCTCAAAAAATAAACAAACATAAAAAAAAAAAAGTAGGCATAATCATAGAACCTACCTTGGGGAGTAAGGTGAGGGCGAGGTGACTGCATGGGAAGTCCCCGGTGGCTGGGACACTTCATGGGTGGCCACTGTTAGCTATTCTGGGTCCCAGAGGACCATTCTTAACCCAACGCCATCCAACAGATTCGTCACATAAGCACTGCAGAAAGCAGACGCTTCTGGGCGCCACCTTGACAATAAGGAGTGGGGAAGGGGTCCGGAGTAGGGGAAAAGCAAACCCATGGGGCCACCACCGTTTCCAAAGGACTTCTGCAAACATTAACTCGCTGAATCCTCCCAGTAATGCTGGCGTGGGCTGCTACCGCTCCCTTTACGCAGACGAGGAAAGCCGAGGCTCAGAAAGTCAAAGTCCTCTATTTGCACGTCTACCGCACCCACGCAGTTAGATGACCCCAAGATCAGTCCTCTAGCCACAGTCTATCATATAGGACCTGCTCCCACTCACGGAGCCACTCGCCTCTCCCGGAGAGAAACCCTCCGACGCGACCCAGGCAGAGGTTCACGAAGCAGATGGCCCTCTTCTCCCCCATTAAGAAAGTCTACCACTTCCTGCTGTGACCTGGGACAAGCAACTAAGACACCCCGAGCGTCCCCGCCTTCTCTGTGGGGTTGGGGTGACACTGGTGCCTTCCTCATAGGCGGCTGTGCGCTGAAGCAGGGAGAGAGGTCGTCCCCACCTGCTCACCCCCCATCACTTCCGAGGGGAGCCCGTCCCTGAGCCAGCACAGCTGCGAGCCACCTAGCCCTCCCCCTCCTTCAGAGGCGGCACGTGACCCAAGTCCATCCAATCACGGTGCCCCAAGAGCCCGCCTTGGTGCCTGGATGGGCACGTGACCCAAAGGGGCCAATCCGGTCCCTTGCAGGAACTTGAGGAAAAGACCTCTCCTGCCGCAGGAGTGGCTAAAAAAGGGCCCGCTGGAGGTCACACCCCCCACGTGCAGCTGGGGGCGGAGTCAGAGCCAACTAAACAAAGACGACTGGGAGTGGGGGCAGGGAGGTTCTCCCCAAGAAAACTGAGATGCTGTTTCCGAAAGAAACGGGAACGCGGGCTGGGGTTGGCCAGAGCGACAGATGGTCATCACAGACCTTATCATCAGCAGGTTCTAGGAACTGAGCTGACATGTTGCCAAAAATCAGACCATTGGCTCCCTGGTGATCCCAAATTCCTCAGGCCACCTCCCAGTTTCTGGAAGGAGGATCCTGGTCAGAAAATGATTTAAGGACCCCAGACAATGCACGGAGTATTTGAATTCAGTCCCCAGCTTGGATGCAGGGCTCAGATGATTTCAGATTTATTTGCAACTCACCGCTCTCTTGCTGACGCTGTAATTATTTTGTCAGGATACTTCTTTAGCACCAGGGTTTGCTTTTGCCCGGCGGCCTCCCCAGGGCTTGTCTGTAAACAGAAGGTGGGATGTAGATGCTCCAGGAGCAGAACTGCAGCGGCGAGACTGTGGAAACCGCTGTGCACCGACTGCGGAGGGGCTGGGGGGGGGGGGGGGGGTTTGAGTGTCTCTCTGCAGGTACACCTCCGTCACCTGCTGCCCCCCAGAAGCATTTGTTGCAAGTGACCTAATACTGCCAGGTGCCTTCCACCAGCACCTCCACCTGCCAAGGCAACTCAGCACCTGGTCCTGTCCTTCCTCTTAAATCTCTCTCAAATTCCCCACTTTTCAACCCCGTCCTGGTCTCTGTCACCATCCACCTGTGTTGATTGCTGTTGCTTATGAAAAAGTCTCCATATCTAGTGGCGGAAGCTCTCCAATTTTGTCATCTTCCTCGAGATTGTTGGGTTAGTTGTTCCCGGACATTTACATTTTCATATAAATTAAAGAATCAGCTTCTCAATTTACACACACACACACTTGTTAAGATTGTGAGGGATTGTATTGTACCTGTACATTAATTCGAGGATAATTAACTTCTTTATGCATTAAACCATCCAATTCACAAATATATCTTTCCATTTATTTATGTCTTTTAATATTTTCCTAATATTTTATAATTTTCTGCATAGATTCTTACACAGATTTCATTAGATTAATTCCTAGGTATTTGATTTGTGATACTGTTACGGTGTTGTCTTAAAATTTCATAACTGTGGCGCCTAGGTGGCTCAGTCGGTTAAGCATCTGACCTTGGTTCAGGTCATGATCTCACGGTCCGTGAGTTCGAGCCCCGCGTCGGGCTCTGTGCTGACGGCTCAGAGCCTGGAGCCTGCTTCAGATTCTGTGTCTCCCTCTCTCTCTGACCCTCCCCCGTTCATGCTCTGTCTCGCTCTGTCTCAAAAATAAATAAAACATTTAAAAAAATAAAAAAAAAAACTTCATAACTGTTGGGGCACCTGGGTGGCTCAGTCGGTTAAGCGTCCGACTTCAGCTCGGGTCATGATCTCGTGGTTCCTGGGTTGGAGCCCCCACTCAGGCTCTGCGCTGACAGCTCGGAGCCTGGAGTCTGCTTTAGCTTCTGTGTCCCCCTCTCTCTCTGCCCCTCCTCCACTCACACTGTTCCTCTCTCTCTCAAAAATAAATAAACATTAAAAAAACTTTATAATTGTTTCTTGATGTTATATAGAAAAGCAATTGATTTTTGTATGTTGACTTCGTATCTAGAGACTTTAATTAATTTAATTTAATGAATTTAACGTTTATTTATTTTTGAGACAGAGAGAGACAGAGCATGAACGGGGGAGGGGCAGAGAGAGAGGGAGACACAGAATCGGAAACAGGCTCCAGGCTCTGAGCCATCAGCCCAGAGCCCGACGCGGGGCTCGAACTCACGGAGCATGAGATCATGACCTGAGCTGAAGTCGGACGCTTAACCAACTGAGCCACCCAGGCGCCCCGAATTTAATAAAATTCATTTATTTATCAGTAATTTACCTTTAGACTCCTCTGGATGTTCCAGTTACTCAAATAAGTCATCTGTTGATGATTTTATTTCTTCCTTTCAATTCTTACACATTTAATTTCTTTTGCTTTACTGTAGTTGCTGGGACCTTAGTACAATGTTGTATACCAGCCATGATCGCAAACATGCTTTCAACATTTCATCAAGTTGTTTTTTTTTTTAGATACAGCCTATCAGATTAAAGAGGTTCCCTTCTGCTCCTAGTTTGGTAAGAATTTTTAATGACTGGTTGCTGGAATTTACCAAAAGCCTTTTCTGCTTATATTGAAATAATAAAATGATACTTCTGCCTTTATTCTGTTCATATGAGAAATTGCCTTGATTGATTGTAAATGTTGAACCTTGTATTTCTCGAATAACTTTGATTGGTCATGACATGTTTCTTTTTAATGTATCATGAAAGCTGATAACGCTAATACGTTTAAAATGTTTGCATCTATGCTGAAAAAGGAGATTGGCCTATGATTTTTCTTTCTTGTAGTGTCATCAGGTTTTATCAAAGTTATCATATCCTCGTAAAGTGAATAAGGAAGGACTCATTCCATCTTTTTGTATTCTCCGGAAGAATTTTTGGTATTTGTATTATTCCTTCCTCAGATGTTTCAAACATTTTGCCAGTGAAGCCACCTGGACCTGAAATTCTCTTTGTGAAATGGTTTCAAATTATAAATTCAATTTCCTTATTAGATAAAAGACTCTATCCGACCAGCTAGGCTAAGCCGGGGCCAGACGGCCAGCTGCCTGAACCACCGACATTGGAGATGTGTTCCTTTGGGTTTGGTTGACGCATTTGCTAGTGATTCTTGTTTCAAATATAAACACTCTTGTTGGAATCAAGCATCCTCATTAGCACCCTGATGCCTCTGCCCCCAAGAATGAGCAGAGGCAAGTGTGTGCGTCAGAATAGGGAGGTAAGATG